>NC_140445.1:50560364-50712864 GCF_963576455.1 Neolamprologus multifasciatus | reverse complement strand
TTCATTCAAGCTGTGAAAATGTAATGCTGAAACAAGATCGACTCTTCCTTTCAATTTTCTCTTCAGATCTAGCAAGTACCAGTCCACAGGATGGGTCTCCAATAACCATGGAGGAACCACAGGGAACACTACTGCAGGACATATTTTAAGTTCATACACTTGACACTCCTTAGCCCACTGATTCCCCACTTTTCCAAAAGGATCCTTCTGACTTCTTCCATACTCCCAGCATTCCAAAAGTACCTCCTTTGTGGCATGTGCGTCACCATGACCACCAAGATGAACCCAGTAATTCACAGACACTTGCTTCCTCCTAAGATCTAGGGGCATTTCTCCCATCTCCACCTGTAGGGCACTGACTGGAGACGTTTTAAAAGCTCCACAGCACACTCTAAGGGCTTCCGATTGCAGAACATCCAAACGTCTCAACACAGAAGGAGCTGCTGAACCATATGCCACACACCCATAATCGAAGACCGATCTAATTAATGCCTGGTAAAGTCTTTTCAAAGCAGAAGAGCTCGCTCCCCAACCCCTCCCAGCTACACACCTCATAACATTAATAACTTTTTTGCATTTGGTTTCAATCTGGTCAATATGCTCCCTCCATGTCAGTCTTGAATCAAACACAACACCTAAGTACTTAAAAGAGCTCACTTTCCCAATTACTTCGTCATACAGTTTCAATATCAAAGTCTCACTCACTTATCTTTTGGTAAAGAACATCATTTTTGTTTTTTCCACTGAAAACCTGAATCCCCAGTCAAATCCCCACTCAACCACCATATTTACAGCCTCCTGAACCTTGCCCACTAGGTGCTCAATATTTCTTCCTTTTTTCCATAACACACCATCATCAGCGAACAAAGACCTCCCAATTCCCTCAGGAACATCAGAAAAAACATCATTGATCATTGATTATAACAAAAAACAGGGGACTAATCGCACTGCCCTGTGGCGTTCCATTCTCAACCCTGCACTGACTAGAAATTGTAGACCAAATTCGCACTTGGATCTTCCTACCAGATAAAAATGCTTGGATCCAATTGAATGTCCTGCCACCAATACCCAACTTATGCAACTTGATTAAAAGCCCATCCCTCCACAACATGTCATATGCCTTTTCTATGTCAAAAACACTGCCAAAACAGACTCTTTATTGGCCTGCGCTTTCCTAAAAACATTCTCAAGTCTAATAATAGCATCAGTTGTGTTCCGAGCTGTCCTGAAACCACTTTGGTAATTGGCTAAAGCCCCTTTTCTTTCCAGCTCAAAGGACAGTCTTGCCATTATCATACGTTCCATTAACTTGCACACATTTGATGTAAGAGCGATTGGTCTGTAGCTATCTGGTTTAGATAGATCCTTCCCGGGTTTTCTTATTGGCACAATAACAGCCTCCTTCCAAGTACTTGGGAGCTCACCCTTAATCCAAACTGTGTTAACCAAACACAGCAGTTTTCACCATAACCTCCACTTTTTCCTGAGCTGTTACAAAGTTCTGTTGGCCTGAAGATAGAACTGGGTAATCCCATTCCCGCCGGTCACCTCCCATTCTTCTGACCATGCCCCAGACCTCCCCCACTGGAGTGGTTCTTCCTATTTTAGAACAGAACAACCTCCAACTGCTCCGCTTTGCTTGTCTCACTGTTCTTCTGACCACTGCCACTGCATTTCTGTATGCAATCAGAGCTTGTTAAGGGTTCTTTGGAGAAATTTAAACGCCTTGTTTCTTTCCTTTACAGCAATTCGACATTCCTCTGTCCACCATGGCACCAAAGTCCTACTTTCCTTGCCTTTACTGGTCAGGATTGAGGCCTTGGCGGCTACCATAAGTACTTCAATAAACTGATTATTCATTTGATCAACGCTACCAGACTCATCAACCTTGTCAATCGTTTCCTCACATAATTTTTGGAATTTTGTCCAGTCAGCCCTATGAAAACTCCACTTCTTATGCACCTCTCTTAGAGATACCAGTATCTTCCCTCCAACATCACAGAAAACAGGATAATGGTCACTGCCTATGGTAGTGTCTGTTCTGATGGTCCACCGACTTATTCCTGCAAGGACAGTTGAGACTAGAGTTAAATCCAAAACTGACTCTGTTCCATTAACAACATTACATCTGGTCCCCCTACCATCATTCAGGCACACCAAATTGCATGTATCCATCAATTCCTCAATTACCTTACCATTTTTATCTGTGTGTGTGACTCCCCACACTCTGCTATGGGCATTGAAATCCCCACACCAAATAATTCTACGACAGTCACTTCCTTCAATTGAACGAAGACGCGGCAGCTCCAATCTGGCGCAAGGATTGTAGAAATTCACAATAACATTTGGTTCATTGCTGTCCCAAACCTCAATAGCAATATACTCCAAATCATTGCCTTTACCCAGGAGTCTATATGGAATGTCTTGTTTGACAAACATTGCACACCCTCCCCCTCCACCACGGTCCCTGTCATTTCTTATTATCTTTTAACCATACAACACAAAATCCAAAGAAGATTTAAGCCAAGATCCCTGTACACAAATGACATCTGGTTTAACATCAAGTAGTTTGATGAAATGCTTCAACTCTTCGCCATTGACCAACAGACTCCTTGCATTCCATTGAAGAATAAGTACCACGATTACGTAAAAGAACGTCATGTTTCCTGACTTGACTGATAATTGAGGTTGTCCCTCACTGCTTCCCATGTCAGTCTTACTAACTCCAAGTGGTTAATTGCCGCCTTAACAATGAGCTGAATTTTCTCCTGCTAAGATCTCACATCAGCTGTGGTGTTTATCACTCCTGCAATGAATGTAACCAATGCCATCTTATCAATAACCATACTATTCGTGTTGATCCGGGTAACTCTTTGATCCCGAGATGCACCCTGTCCTGGGTTGACGTTGACCTGCTCACTCACTCTCATCACCCTCACTGCTTCAGCATAGGAGATCTTCTTCTCCATCCTCACTTTTTGAATATGATTTTCTTGTTTCATTCTCTCACATCCAGCATACGCAACACTGTGACTCCCACCACAACTACAACACTTTGGTTGAACTCCATCTCCACATTTCCCATATTCCTGATCTCCACCACACCGAGCACATCTCCTCTTTTCCTTACAGTTTTTCGCTAGGTGTCCAAACCTTTGACAGTTAAAGCACCTCAGAGGTTTTGGAACATAGGCTCGTACTGGATAACTAATGAAGCCCAAAAACACTTTCCTTCACAGATTTCCTTCTTCAAAGTGTATCAGGATACTTTCACTATCTACCTTAAGTCCTTCTTTTGTTGCTTTCATTCTGACCACAGAAATCACATTTCCTCCTTTGATTTTGCTTTTCAGATCATACATTTTCACACTAATGGGCACCCCAGAAATTACCCCCTTGCATCCACCCGTCTGTGCATCCACTTGCCCAGCATTTTCTACTTTAAACTTCCCCAATTGTTTTAAGTTCAAAGCCTTGTTGAGCTGCTCTTCATTCACACATTGCACAAGAAGATTTCCATCTGAGAGTACCTTAGCAGAAACTATATCTCCCACTTTACTGTTAAGTTCAGCTGTCAACACGAACGGACTCAGTTTTTTAATATGGACTTGTGTTCTTTCATTGAATCTCAGAACAACAAACATTCTTGTTCTCTCTCTAGCTTCTAAAGAATCATCCCTACCACTACTGCTCCCACCTCTTTTACGCTTTTCGCTCCTCTGCTCACCTTGCACTTGCTCCAGAGGCATTTCCTCCTCTTCATCAAAATCAACATAGTCTTCCCAGCTGCCCACAGCTGACCCACTCACGGAACAGTCGTGCTCAACCGCCGCCAAGGGTGGACTGCCAACCAGGTTTGAATTTTTGGCATTGCTCCAACCAATTTTGCCAGCTTTTTTGCCACCTCCCTTACCAACAAAACACCCTCCAGCGCTCACAGTATCACAAGCGCTCCAGCAAGTCCTACTTTCGAAATCAATCTCACCTCCGCTGTTGCGACAACATTTCACCCACTCTATCTGTGACTTTCTGGCAGCACCCACTCATGAGTATTTCCCAACTGGCTGGAAGAAATCCTCCTTGTTAGCATATTGCTGTTGTCCCAGTTTGCATGGGAGTAACAGACGTGTCTATGGACACGTTGCAAACCAGTTGTGCCTTTTGAAACAAACTGGTGGCAGCACTGAGGCACAGCTTTTACTCTGAAGGTGAACCTTTTACATTTCTGGTTTGCGTTAAACTTTTCCAGGTTTTACTATCACTGGACTAGTAGTTTTCGCAGGGTTTTTTTCCCAAATATTTGTAGTACATGAAAAACTAATGGCAACCATGGTTATGTTACTCACTCATTTTGGGTTGTACTGTATAAAACATGAATAATTTTGCCATTCAAAGTGCTAGAAAGTATATTGTCCAACATATTGTCATGAGCTAATGATTTGTGATTGACAAGTCATTAGCCAATGCAATTTCAGTCTGATCTGCCCCTCTTCATAACATAGGGTTTCAAAACAACAAAATGGCAAAAATGCTCATCACAAGGCTTCAAAATAAGACTTCACTAACCAGTTTGCAGCTGCAGGAGTAGCTATGTCTTTTATACTGCCTATGATCAACATATAAGCAAAGACTGTTCTGAGCTGCTAGCCAATATAATAACCAGACTATAAACTAAGTGTGTTAATGGGTTTTTACACAGAAAGCAATTTGGTTGCCATGCATCACTTTGTCACAGAGGCTTCATTGCTAGTGGGCATTCAAGACTTTGGTTGCCTAGCCTTCTATTTTATTTACCACCGTGTCATATGACAACCTACATAGTATTACATTAGACCCTAGAAGTAGGCAGATGTTGCAAAAGCTTCATTGTTAGATATTGAATATAAAAAGCAGAGAAGCTGTATTAACCAGATGGAAACTTCCAAGGCTAAAATATGAAGCTAATGTTAAAATGGCCAAAGCTACAGTTCTTTTTGACCACTAGCTTGCTAGCTTCTCATACTTACAGAATCTCTACTGTAGTGCTGACATTACTACAGAAATACCTCTTTACAGCCTGATACAAGCACAGTTATGGTCTCTGTACCTCATTTTCCCATATTGAAAATGTGAATTTTTGGTGATTCTTGATCTTGGGCTTAGAGTTTCAAGTCAAGCTACTGTTGACTGCAAATGTTTAAATGTTTAAAAAGAAAATCTTTAAGAATAATCTTCCCCCACGTTGCAACATTTGTGATTCAAGGGTTCTACAGGAAATAAACAGTCATATTGACTTCCTTTCTTGTGTTGATTTATTTTTTGTGTTCTGCTTGTCTTCTTAGACATGACAAATGGCTTGAAAACGGCCAGCAAATGCAGAGCTATGGCTAGTGATGTGCAGAAAAGCATCTATGCACATTTTTCCAGGTAAGTAGCCATGACGGAATCTACATGGCTACAAGGAACAAACAGAAGCTTCATGATGAACCCAGCCTGCGAGTGGATAGGAGAATGACACAATTGGAGAGGCTATGCCTTTGTTATGACTGTCACTTGTACCTTGTTTAGCTAAGCTAATTGTGGAATGACAAATAAAGAAATGCTTGAAACACAGTATAAAAGCTGACCTCCAAGATCAAGATGCACTGATGTCTGATTACAGCACTCTGTAAAGGTAAGTGGCTTCTATAGAAGAAGCCTCGGAAACCATAACTTTGGAAAAACAGACCGTAACAAAGTCAAAAGATATTAAATATATATTGACAAATAACAATGCTTCTAGAAGAAAATTGTTTGGATAGATGAAACAAAATGAGAATCTTTTGATAAGTGAAATTCTGTTTTTGCTCACAGAAAATAATAAAGTAAAAATAAATGCACAGCATGGAGATGAAGAAAAGAAGAGTGATATCAGAAGTGTATCAGCTCGTTCTGAAGAAAGACATGCAGTGTCATAATCATAGGACATGGTTGCACAAACAGGATAATGACATGCATCTAAAAACAGACATGAAATAAGCAGAATCTCACAGGCATTTGGCAAATGTGATCCATTAAGCCTGAGAGGAGGTGACAAGTGTTCTGAAGAAGACTCACACGATGGTGAGAAGTGTACATGTCTGATAAACGGCTTCAAAACACACTGCTGTGTGGTTGCTGATTGATGCTTATGGTTTGCTTGTTTAAGGAACAACAAGCGCTGACAAACATATACTGCCACAATGTGTGTGTGTGCTCATGGTCTTAAAGAAGACAAGAAGTGGAGGCCTTGTCATTGCAAGCTGATATAACGTTGCTTCTCCGTCACATCATCATTCATGATGGTTGGTGAATGATTGCACTGGTGTAGCATTGTCTGGCAATGGTAAACACAAACACTGATAGCTAATTTGTAATTTCCATTTATATTACAATAGAAGCTCTGCCGTTAGATATAAAGTGCAAATATGAGAAGCTAGCAAGCGTGCTCACTTCAGCAAAAATCTTTCCAACACAGTTCACTTGGAGTCAGGTCTTTTATTTCTTCAAATTTTGTTGATAATTTTTGTTTAACCTTGAATGCTTAAGGCCAAAAATCTTACATGTTGCACCTTGACTACAACCTCCTGTGTAAAAGATTTGCAGTGCTTAGTTGTTAATGCTCAACCCAGCAGTCAAATATGGAGTTTCTAGGCATGACAAAAAGAGGAAGACTACAGCAAACGAGGACACGCAGAAGGTTGGTGTGACAGACGACGATGCTGGGGATACGATAGGATCGAGAGAGATGAAAGCTGAAAGAGGAAGTTTAATTTTTAATGCTTCAAGAGGGTGTCTCCAGAAAAACAAACAAACAAAAAAACTAAAATCTAAAAACATTGGTTAAATGACTTTTCCCTTTCCATTGAGGGGAAGTGGTAATTGGGTGGCTAATGGTCAGTCCTGTGACCATACAAATAGCTACCAGAATGAACTCACCAATAACCACTGTTACCATGGATCATGAAATCCATCCCACAGTTAACCTGTTTACTTAACCTTATCTAACCTAGGAGTTGCAATTGAAATATAAAATAGCACTTAAGTGACATCATGAGTTAATGTGTCATGCTAGCTAAAGCTTGCCAAGCTAGCTCTAAACGGGCACATGCCATAAACAAATGAATAAAAAACAGTTCTTTACATGCTACATTATTGACAGCGATGTAAACCTTTTGTATTTGCTGGTTAAAGTCATTAGATCAGGGGTGTCAAACTCAAATACACAGTGGGCCAAAATTCAAAACTGGAACAAGGTCGTGGGCTAACCTTAATATTTATTGAAAAAAAAATCTTCCTCCAGATTTAAGAATGAATCTCTTCTTATGGACTCAAACAAGTTTTGCTGAAAAACTGAATATGGAACAAGTAAAGCTTAATACTAAACAATATATATATATATATATATATATATATATATATATATATTAGCTGTATAATACCAGTAGGCCAGCTCTAATAATAATTTGGTATGGCTTCGCGGGCCAAATGTAATTAGGCTGCAGGCCAAATTTGAGTTTGACACCTATGTATTAGATAAAGTAGAGAAACTGAAAAAGGAAGCTAACATGGAAGAGTGAAAAACTGAGGTTGACTCCAGAAGTGATGCAATTCACGCTATGTTAATACACCAATTTGTAAAGGATTACAAAACATGTTTGCACTTCAGTACAAAAAACAATTTACACATTTTTATAAGTCATCCAACAGGATAATGGATTGACAGGTGTCATGTTATGATGTAAACAGATATTAGTCTCATATTTGTAAACTGTGTCTTACTTTTAAGAAACCCCTGATTAGACACAGTGTTAGCCAAAAGTTTCCTGGATGAGGAACCGAGGCAGAACAGTACACTGTATATTAACAATTTGTGCATTAGACACAGTTCAATAAATTGCATTTTTTGGGATACAGTGTGTGGAGAGATATTTGCAGACAGTGACACTAAGATGACAAACATCTGAAATATGGGAAAGTCTGGCTGTTCCTGATTGCATTATTGCTTTTGTGCTCAGCCGGTGTTGTGCCAAAACGTGATTTCCAATGTTTCCATGTTTTGTTTTGTTTTAAATCTTTGCTTATCGGCAGTAGTCAACAGGAGTTGTGATGGGGTTGTATAAAAAAAGAAGGTAAAGGAATTATATGTTTTTTGTTCTCTGTGTTCTACATTATAGTCAGTCAAAAGCTACAATCAAAAAACTGATTGCAGCTTCTACAATGTGTCAGGAATGTTCTTTCTGGCTCAAAATGACTCATAAGACTCATAAGTATCTCATAAGATACGTTTGACAGAATATAGACCAACATTTTAAATATTTACGGGTTCTTTGTTTTTTGGCAAAAACCAGAATACACTTTCTATCACCACACTGGGATTTGGTGTACATCTTTGGTGGACTTTTCCATGTTGCATCACAAATAGCAACTTCTGCTTCCAAAAATGAAAAACACCAAGGCTTCAAAATAGGTCCAAAACCCATTGCTCTGTCCGTCTTTTATATACAGTCTATGCTTTGAATCCACATAATGGATTTTAAAAATGTGCTACACAAAGAAATACATATGTCCTATTATTCTGCATTACTAAAGAACCACAACATATACAATATATATTTATATTTATATATACATATATAAATGTGTGTGTGTCCTTTATTATTTTCATCTATCTGTAATAATCGTAACCCTTCGCCTACATATCCCAGAATTCCCCGGCGTTGTTTATTTAGGCTAAACCTCAGCTGCTCAGACTCTGCACAGGGTTGCACGGTGTGTGTGGTAGTACTCCTAGTAATGCAGTCCTTTCGATTTTTGTTGCTTTGCTTCAAAATGAAAACCATGCTCGGCTAAATCTTCGTTGCTGACAGAGACAAAAACAGGAACATGAAATGGAGATCACACGGGCCAGACCGTCCTTGTATGGAGAAATCGGTAAGTAGCTTAGAGTTGGTGACTAACAGTAACCAAGACAGCCGTTTCAATAAGGAGTCTGCCGGTTATTATCCCGATGATGCCAGCAGATCCTAGATTTATTAGCTTTTCATTTCGTGGAGACTGCCTTTCATCTTTCTTTGACGATGCTGATTAAGGCTAGCCTTAAGCCAGCATGGTATCTTAAACTGGTTGACGTTCATCTGAGAGCATGACGTCGCGCTTTAAGCTCGTTGCTGAAACCAGCAGGCATTGAACTGCCTGTTGTGCAACTGGTTCAGCAGTGGATCCATTATAACGCACACCTCACACCATGTAAGACAAATGCATGTGCTATTCGGGTGGGTTGGGCCCTGCTGCACACGTGCAGAGCACTAGTGTCATTTGTGTTTAGGTTGTTGTGAGAAACTACTTTCTCCCACTTTATCATGTTCCCAAACCTCTTCTCCTTTCCTGCGCATTTCTCATCACTTTATGTTATTTATATGGGTAACTCTATACAAAGTTGTCTTGACATGGGATTAAGAGCTGCATGTTTTATGAGGAGAAGAAACACTCTGGCTTTTCTTTTAGAAAGAAGTAGTATAAACGCTCATACCCCCCCCCCCCCCCCTTTCCCTTGACTGTGAATAGATGCTCTTAGGTTTTGTTTGGTTTCACATCTTTGCAGCACACGGCCTTGGATTCTGGACAGACCGGTCAGCAGTGCACGAGGCTGCTGCACAAGGCAGGGCCTTCCAGTTGCAGCAGCTGATCGAGGGAGGTGCCGCAGTTAACATAGTGGCTGTGGACTCCATCACCCCCCTGCACGAGGCCTGTATACAGGGACAGGCCCAGTGTGTTAGACTGCTGCTGGATGCTGGCGCACAGGTGAGGAGGTTTTGTGGTGCTACCTGACTTCGGCATGTCACTAGAGAATCAAGCACAGTTGGTGGCTTAGGTGGTAGCTCAACATGGTGCATGTGTGCTGTCATTACGGCCCTGTCCTTCAGGTGGACGCTCGTAACATCGATGGTAGCACGCCGCTGTGTGATGCTTGTGCAGCTGGCAGTCTGGATTGCGTCAAGCTGCTGCTGGAGTATGGAGCAACTGTAAATCCTCCACTGTTCACCTTCTCACCTCTTCATGAAGCCTGCATGGGAGGTGTGTGTTTTCCAACACAACATTGTGCATAATCATATTTTAAGCGCATAGTCCGCAGAGGTCAGCAACTTTCTGCAGAGTCAATCGCTATAGACCTCCAAATTTCATGTGTCCTTCAGATTAGCTCAAGAACATGGTGTAGAGAGCTTCATGCAATGGTTTTCAACCCCAGTTGGGGGTCGGCCCTACCCGTTGCGACATGACTGCGCACCAGTGCGCAAAGCAAGGTCCATAAAGACATGAATGAGCCAGTTTGATGTGGAAGAACTTGACTGGTCTGTACAGAGTCCTGACCTCAACATGATAAAAGGCATTTGGGAAGAATTCGAGTGGAGACTGTGAGCCAGGCTTTATGTGTCTCTCACAAATGCACTTCTGGAGGAATGGTCAAAAGTTCCCATAAACACCTAAACCTTAGGTGGGCTGACATTATATTAAACCCTAGGGATTAGGAACGGGATGTAACTCGAATTCAAATTGGGTGTGAAGGCAGATGAACCAACACTTTTGGCAAGATGGTCTCTCTAGTGGAGAAACAGTGCTGCTGTATTGTAACAGAGACCTTTATGGCTCCGGTGGTGAATACAATGGGAATCCGTGTACTTAACCCTCCTGCATTCTAGGTGAAAAAATGTACCCATTGTGGTAACTTTGGATTTTTGATTTTCAATATATCAGGCATTTTAAAGACTAGTTGCATGAAACTTGGCCAGGATGTGCATTTTAGCATTATTTTTAAAATTCAATGATCCCCTCTATGGTGTGGTGTATAGTAAAGGAGATAAACATAAGGCTTAACTCCTACGTTCTAATTTCCATTTTGGGCCCATTGACTCCCATTATAATCACATATTTTCGATATACTGTAATTCTGACATGTGATAATTATTTTCTCGTGAATACCTAATGGATCTAAGCCTCAGCCTTCAAAATAAAGGAAAAATAGGTTTTGGATCAAATGAGCACAATATTAGGTACAGCACACCCATAGACATTTTCAGTGGTTTTGAATGCAGGTCATGGTTATGTTATTATGCAAATTACATGGCAATAAAACAGCTGACCACCATAAAATAGTCTTGATGTAGTGGAACTGATATAAGAGAGTGGTGTGAATGTGATTGAGAATATATATATACTGTGTGTGTGTGTGTGTGTGTCGGTCGCAAACAAAACAGCCCATAGAGCCGCCTCCTTGAAGTGTACAAGAGCCTGCAACTTTCTTCTCTTCCTCTCTAAAGTCTCTCTAAATGTTTGAAATCTCTTCACTCTGAATGAGCCTTGTTTGCTCAGCAGCAAGGGGGGGGATGGGGTGCAAGAGCAGGCACGTCTTTGTTAAGCAGAGGGGGGAGGGGTGTGAAAACAGCCACCTGGCTGGGAAAGGGCAGACAGGGGAAGGGCAGTCTTTGTGCCAGTGACACAACAGAGCCGGGGGGAGGGGGGAGAGGAGAGGGAGGGGAGAGACAGAGGGATTAGTTAGTTATTGGATAAGTGCACATTTGAAGTCTGTGAGAATAGTTTGCACAGACGACACGAAATGGACTGAGGCGCGCATGCACAACACGAAGCGCACGGTCAATTTAGGGGAGGCTTGGAAGCTGTGCTCAACGTGCAAACAGCGGGTTATTATCGTAACTGCTGCAAATGGTAGGATATGTTCTGTCTGCAAAATTCACCCATCTAGAGGTTCGTGCTATAAAATGTAAATTAAATCTTTGTTCAGTTTGTTGTTGAGTTTGTCCAGGTCAGTTCAGTTTCCCAGTGGCACAGGAACAGAACAGGAGGGAGAGACAGAAAAAGATCATGGTCTGTACAATAAGATAGAGGATGATCTTTTTTTTTTTTTAAATTTAGGTGCATCTTTGAAGTCTGTGAGAATAGTTTGCAGCCTTGTCTTACTAGTGATTTCTGCACAGACGCCACGAAATCCACAGACGGGCGTAAGCACAACACAAAGCGCACAGTCAATTTAGGGGAGGCTTTTGCTGAGAAAGAGCAGCGTTCCAAAAAGCGGAAGCAGTGCTCATCGTGCAAACAGCACATTATTATCATAAGTGCTGCAAAGATATATATATAAGATATGTCCTGTCTGCAAAATCTAACCATCTTGTGGTTCATGCTATGTATGATAATGTAAATTACATCTTTGTTTAGTTTGTTGTTGAGTTTGTTCAGGTCAGTTCAGTTTTTTTTTGCAATAAAGTGTTATTGTTCCAAAAATAATAATGCATCCAAATCAATGTTGTTATGAATTATTTACCCATTCAAGGCTGTAATAACCTCATGCCAAATATTTCCATTTGCAACAAATTTTTTGAAAATATTGCATATTATGGTTTTTTTCCTCCCAAAAAAACAACAGGGTTTTTTATGACAATAAAGCCATAGAAACCTAAAAATTATTTCAAAAATTATGAAAAACTTTATGTCTGTGGTTAGGTCTGAAGTTGTTTAAAAGATCTGATGTGAAAAAAAATGAAAAGAAAATTCATATATGATATTGCTATATCACCTCTTGGTTGGGGACCCGTTTGGGTCCCGAGGGATACCAATGGATGTAAATTGCAAAAACTCTTATTGCTCCAAAAATAATAATGCATCCAAATCAATGTTGTTATGAATTATTTACCCATTCAAGGCTGTAATAACCTCATGCCAAATATTTCCATTTGCAACTAATTTTTTGAAAATATTGCATATTATGGTTTTTTCAACCCCAAAAAACAGGGTTTTTTTATGACAATAAAGCCATAAAAACCTAAAAAATATGAAAAAAAATATGAAAAACTTTATATCTGTGGTTAGGTCTGAAGTTGTTTAAAAGATCTGATGTGAAAAAAAATGAAAAAAAAATTCATAAATGATATTGCTATATCACCTTTTGGATGGGGACCATTTTGGGTCCCGAGGGACATAGGAGGGTGTAAATTGTAAAAACTCTTATTGCTCCAAAAATAATAATGCATCCAAATCAATGCTGTTATGAATTATTTACCCATTCAAGGCTGTAATAACCTCATGCCAAATATTTCCATTTGCAACTAATTTTTTGAAAATATTGCATATTATGTTTTTTTCCCCCCAAAAAAAACAGGGTTTTCTATGACAATAAAGCCATAAAAACCTAAAAAATATTAAAAAAATTATGAAAACCTTTATGTCTGTGGTTAGGTCTGAAGTTGTTTAAAAGATCTGATGAAAAAAAAAATGAAAAAAAAATTCATAAATGATATTGCTATATCACCTTTTGGATGGGGACCATTTTGGGTAACGAGGGACATAGGAGGGTGTAAATTGTAAAAACTCTTATTGCTCCAAAAATAATAATGCATCCAAATCAATGTTGTTATGAATTATTTACCTATTCAAGGCTGTAATAACCTCATGCCAAATATTTCCATTTGCAACTAATTTTTTGAAAATATTGCATATTATGGTTTTTTCAACCCCAAAAAACAGGGTTTTCTATGACAATAAAGCCATAAAAACCTAAAAAATATTAAAAAAATTATGAAAAACTTTATATCTGTGGTTAGGTCTGAAGTTGTTTAAAAGATCTGATGTAAAAAAAAATGAAAAAAAAATTCATAAATGATATTGCTATATCACCTTTTGGATGGGGACCATTTTGGGTAACGAGGGACATAGGAGGGTGTAAATTGTAAAAACTCTTATTGCTCCAAAAATAATAATGCATCCAAATCAATGCTGTTATGAATTATTTACCCATTCAAGGCTGTAATAACCTCATGCCAAATATTTCCATTTGCAACTAATTTTTTGAAAATATTGCATATTATGTTTTTTTCCCCCCAAAAAAACAGGGTTTTCTATGACAATAAAGCCATAAAAACCTAAAAAATATTAAAAAAATTATGAAAACCTTTATGTCTGTGGTTAGGTCTGAAGTTGTTTAAAAGATCTGATGAAAAAAAAAATGAAAAAAAAATTCATAAATGATATTGCTATATCACCTTTTGGATGGGGACCATTTTGGGTAACGAGGGACATAGGAGGGTGTAAATTGTAAAAACTCTTATTGCTCCAAAAATAATAATGCATCCAAATCAATGCTGTTATGAATTATTTACCCATTCAAGGCTGTAATAACCTCATGCCAAATATTTCCATTTGCAACTAATTTTTTGAAAATATTGCATATTATGTTTTTTTCCCCCCAAAAAAACAGGGTTTTCTATGACAATAAAGCCATAAAAACCTAAAAAATATTAAAAAAATTATGAAAACCTTTATGTCTGTGGTTAGGTCTGAAGTTGTTTAAAAGATCTGATGAAAAAAAAAATGAAAAAAAAATTCATAAATGATATTGCTATATCACCTTTTGGATGGGGACCATTTTGGGTAACGAGGGACATAGGAGGGTGTAAATTTTGAAGGGTGCACAAGGGTTAAAGCTGTAGCTCCACCTGCACAAATCCTCTCCATTGTATTTAAAACAAAAAACAAAAAACTAGACGAGCAGGTTCGCCGACTCTCGCTGACCAGTGTTAAGACAGACGGTGATTGTGGGTGCAGCTTTGCAATGACGTAAATGTCAACGTGACTGAAACTGCATCCAGGCCCTGGGGCTTGGTGCTTGGTTTGTGACATACTCGCTTTACAATAATGACTACAAAAGTGACACATAGATGTTTGTTTATTAATTTTTTTGTTCTTGTGGAATTTCCCAGTCCATCTGTCATAGAATCACCAAAGCTTCAAATAGCACACCACACAGCCCAAGTCAAAAAGACAACCGTATGCATGCACAGCTTCACCTGTTAAAGGTATATAGCTCATATGGATCAGAATGACTGGAACATGTAGGACAAAATTATTTGGAGAGTAGTCCTGGGGAAAAAAGTCTTTGTGCCGACCTACAGGTTCTCTGTAGAAAGATGGAAGGATGCAGAACAAACCGCTTACAGACTGTGTCACCTTGAGTTTCACAACTATTTTCAGCTTAATATTTATAAAGGATTTTCAAGCTAGAGGATAAGTTCTTAAAGTCCAGCTGTGATTCTCTTAATGGCGTCACACATGGTTACAAATGCATTGAGAGGGACACCGAAAAGGACTATTTCCTCTGATACTAATAATTATTGCTGCTAAAATCCCAAATGTACCTACCTGCATCGCCAACATTTGCTCAACTGCAGAACTTTTTAGGTTTATACAACTGGAATTAGTTATTTTCTGTGTTTGTTTTTTTTTTGTAAATATCAGGGAATTCAGATTGTGTCCAGCTCATGATCGATCAAGGAGCTCACATGGAGGCCCATGACTGCCACTATGGGACACCGCTCCATGTAGCCTGTGCCAGGCAACATTATGACTGCGCCAAAACTCTCCTCAACGCAGGTGAGTCCAGAGGCCTGTACCACAAAGCAGGATTTGAGCTTATCAGGGCAATTTCAGGGTGGTTCACTTATTACCAGGTTATATTGCCATGCTAACTTAACCTGTGAACCTGAATTCTCTGAGAATAGCATCACATTAGTGGAAGATTCATCAATCAGACCTGTGTGCTCATATAGTAGGAGGGTCTCAATTTTGTAATTTGTACTTTATTTTATGGTATATCTTTTTTTGTTTCCCTGATGAATGTAATAAATTGGATTCACAAAATCTATAATGACTATAGATTATTGAATCCAACTTTATTTCTTGACATTTTTCCAGTTCTTTTTAAGGTTTTGTAGCTTTAGCAGTAATCTGTCGTTCTACAACAGAGCACCTCTTTGTACTTAGCCATCTGTAAAACACGGTGGAGGCTGTGTCATGGTTTGGGTTTGCATTTCAGCCAGTGTTGTTGGAGATTGTTTTGAACTTGATGGATTTATCAATGCAATAAATTACCATCAGATGTTTAGCTCACACAGCTACTTTGTTTGCTCTTGATGTTTTTTTACTTTAGTATAGTTGCCTCTCTGTAAAAATGAGCTGACTGGCTGCCTGTCCATAACAAGGTTCGTGTGACTGCATATCTTGTCGATATTAAGATTAAACGAATTCAAATCACTGAAAAAGATCTCTGGCGTTTCCTCTGCGCACCACGGCTGATGAAATTTACAGTTATGATGTACTATTCAGTCATCATGGATTAGAGATAATTTAGTGTGATATGCTGTCTTATCTGTGCTTCTTTAAAAAAAAAAAAAAAAAAAAAAGACTAATAAGCTGTTTTTAGAGCAGAAACAAAACATGCTGCATTACTTAGTAATGACAGCATTATTATGACCCTGATTGTACATATAACATGTTAATGGCATGTATGTAACTCTCAGTCTAAAACTTAAGATGGCATGGCATGCAGGGTACCGGCATTTTTAAACTTTTTCTGAATAAGACGAAAAATAATTTTCTGTACAGTCAAGTTTTACCTTCACAGCTTAACCACAAACAGGACACGTCATCTAAACATCTAAACACAGGAAGTTGACTTCTCTTCGTTGTTATGCGTAGCACTTTAGACTTTGAGCGTGGACCTCGTCTTTCAGTATCCTCCACTAATAATTGTATCAGTGGATCCATCCACAGTTTCACTGTTCCAACGTCTGTCAGTAGTAGCAGCTACAAGCATACCCCACTGCAGCCATTACCAGGATATATATATATATATATATATATATATATATATATTTTTTTTTTTTTACTGTAATATTTGGTGTCAAATATATTTCTTGCTGTATAAAGTGATTATGATGTTTATAATTTCTATTAAAAACACAACCTTGGGCATCAGCAGCACTTTCCTCACTCTTAGAAGTTTGTTTTCCTTTTTGAAAGGGGCAAACGTGAATGCTGCCAAGCTCCACGAGACAGCTCTTCATCACGCAGCCAAGGCAAAAAACACAGATTTGATTGAGTTGCTTGTAGAGTTTGGGGGGAATGTGTACGCCACGGATAACCTGAACAAGAAACCTATCCACTACACCACTCTGGGATCCCCATCGTACCTCTGCCTCGAGTTCTTTGAGAGTGAGTATCCACCTAGAGTACATCCTGTTTATTTTAGTCCATCAAGAACACTAGTGACGCATAACTTGAGATGGCTTTTTCTGTCTTAGATAACCCCCTGAGTTTACAGCAGATCAGCAGGGTGGCAGTGAGGAGGATTCTCGGCACAAGAGCGCATAAAGTTGTTTCTAGGCTGGACTTGCCTAATCGTATCATAAGCTTCCTGTCTTACATTCCGGCTCCAGTCATTGAAATTTAATCGCTGGTTGCAACGGCTGTTCCTGTGGCCCTTTCTTCTGAAAATCATGTGACAGGATGTTTGAGCTGACAGTGATACCACACAGATGTCTTAACATTTCCCAAACTAGATGGGTGTATAGATTTTTATTTTATTTAATTTTTTTCAGTTAAATATGATGACTTTTTGTCTAAGCAAACTGAAAATGGGATTTTTTCTTTAAAGGTCATAGCTACAGCAACAAATTATTCTGACAAACGGAAAGAAAACCCTGCAGTATTTAGCCTTGATGTTTGACGTAGTTGGCAAACTTTAGCCTCTGCATCAAATGAATGTTAGGTCAAATGTTTTTGTTTTTTTAATGCCCTTTTCCTCTAATTTGCTCCACCCAATACCGAGAAAAATCTCAGCACCTTCTAGTGTTTAGGGCTTTGTTCCTTGGTAGGTTGTGCACAATTTAGGTGAGCAAGTTTTTGCCTTTTAAGGCCATGCACAGCAAGTGTCAACCTTACACAGGGGGTTTCCATATTTTAGATATCCTTTCAGAATTGTGGTGGTGTGTGCCGACTTGTCTGGCACACTCCCGGTGTGTATTTGTTGCAACAGGCCAAGTTCCACCTTTTTAATATCCATTATTAGTAGTTTTGATTTCATGTACTCCCCCCCCTCCCCCCCATACTGATACCAAGTCCTGAATTGGTATCAGTATCGGAGTGCACCTGTGTGTATTCAGAGGCTTTGGCAGCACCACTCATCATTTCACATTTCTTGGAATAATTTGTGTTGATATAACACCGTTTGCTTTGTGGAATTTGAGATGACAAGAAAATACTTGTCTTGTTCTTGACTTGAGTCAAGAACAAGACAAGTATTTTCTTAAGTATGTGTGAATGTAAGTTTGAAAACCAAAAAAAACTAAAACCCTGCAATATCCCGTAATACTACATTAACTGTTTTGGCAACATGTGGTTTGATTACTAGGACTGCATATGAATATGAATTTGTATATATTCTGTAAGTATTTATTTTTAATGTAAATTTGTACATAATACAGATGGTTCTACCTCTATCAAATCTGTGTAAATAAATACCAGATGACTACCACATGAATTTAAAAATAACTTGTTTGTTGTTTTAATCGGACTTCAAGCTTCAATCAAAACTGTTTTAGATTTACAAGGTACTTCATTTCCTTTGGAATTGACAGACTGCGTGAAATGAATGGAAAGTTCCACTGGAAAAAAAACATCAACCTAAAAAACATCCACTTAAAAAAAACAACAACAAAAAAACCCTATAGTTCCCTAATGGGTTTGGGAACCAAGCTTCACCAGTTGGCAATGCTTAGCTGGAAATGATCTGAAATTGCGTTTTCAGGAACTAATATTGTGAAAGGGTATATATAGATTGCATCTTTCAGTCACAAAGCAGACTCAAGTACATCATTGGTATCTTAACATGGAAACTTTTTGAAAGACAAGTATTTTCTTAATGGCAGTTTATTGGTTTCTGTGCAAAACTGTTTAAAATGGGCTCAACCAAAACACGTCCTTTCAAAATGGCACAACTGCAAATAAACAACGTGTAGGTGGTTGGACAGCAATAGTTCGAATAGCACCCTATCCCTTTAAGTCAGTCAGACTCTAGGGTGGGACAAAAAGTGAATGATTAAATGTGACCATAAAGCACAAAGCAAAAGTCCTCTCTGCAGCCCTTCTGAATGGTTGCTCTGATAACATGATTTTCATTCTGGTGAAGACTAGAAAAGCAGCTAATGCCTGAAATGAACCTGAAACCTACACCTACACTCAGACAATAAAAGCATTCATTATGCCTGACTTGCACTAAAGCATGCCTGAACATGAGCTTGTGTTACAGAGCAGCATGGGTAACAAGTACAAAGCAGCTAATATTCACTGTAAAATCCTTTTTTTTTTTTTTTTTTTTCTTTTTTTTTAACCAACTGTTTTTACAGCAAAGATTAGTACAAATACAAAGTATGTTCTCTGTGGACTGAGCCAAAAACTCAGCTGGTGTAGTCAAAACTTGCTTGGTGGAATGTTTGGTCGTCAGTGATAAACAAATATATATTGCTAACAACAAAGATGACATGTGAACGTTCATCTGGAGGATGTAAAAACCAGAATGTGGAAAAACTAGAACAATTGCCGTGAGATGGGGAGATGTTAGCAACCAAACATGCAAACAGTAAGCAGGAAGTGAAAAGAAAAACCAAAACATTAACTGTAACCTCAATGCATCTGGAGACAGCTCAGTTAGGGCCAAAGTGTCAACGCGAATTAATGTCATTACCCACAGTTTGAGTATTTTAAGCTCGCCGTGACACCACAGCTTCTTCCTGGCTGGACGTGCCTTGTTTTTGTAAATTTACTCTCTAACTTAAGAGAGTACAGTAACCTGCAAAATTGGTTTCTTTCTACTCAACAATACCATCATGTTCTTCACTCTGGAGAAGGTCAACACACGGCAACAACTGCATGATGGTGATGACATTTAGTGAGCTGTCACTGTCTTCTGAATCCAGAACTGATAGTTCCAAAGTTAAGCGACAGGATTAGAAGAAACGTTTTTGTGAACCCTTTAGAATCAGCTGTGTTTCTACTCTGATTATTAATAAATGTGGTCTGATCTTCATCCAAGACACATTAATAGATGTGTTTGGGTTTTTTTTTTTTTTTTACCACACTGAATAATTAGAGTCTGGGTTTGAAAGTGCATATGAAGGAATTTCTGACCAAAAGGCGAATTGGTTGGAACCTTGCCTCAAGCACAACTTCCACAGGACCTCAGAAGAACCATTTTAGAAGTTCATAAAGCTGAGAAAAGACTACAAAAGCAATTCTAGAGTCCAGTCCAGGATGTCCATCGGTCTGCATTGAGACACAATGTCTCATTCATAAGGTGTTACTGCTCTCCCTGGGAACTGACATCTTGCAAAGATTATACCAACAGAAAGACACGTAGTCCTGAAAAAGGTGATGAAGCAGCCAAAGTGACAGGAGAACATTGCAATAACAAAAAATACCAAATAATAATCGGGTAATAGAATGAAAATAAGAAGAAAACATAAACCAAAACAGTGCCGCCTAAGATCAAAGGCTAACTGGATGATCTGGAAAGCATCAGGTATTCTTTGAACATATGTACATTATACTTACTGGGAAGCACGGCAGAGGAACGATCAGGGTTTGAGCTTCTTTGCTTTCCCGATGCATGAATGCACTGAAACTGGGGGAACGATGAATGGTGACTATAAGGGCAGCAATACCTGACATAAAACCGGCGGAGCACACAAATGAATGGACAGCAGAACGGTTGCAAAAGAAGAAATTAATGTTTTGGAACAAACAAACGAGAGTCGTGACTTGAACCCAATTTGTAATGTTGTAGCGCGATCAGAAGAGGGCTTGTGAATCGGGTCATAAACTGAAACTGATGCATTTTTTTTTTTTTTAAAAGAGGAAATGTGCAAGTTATAAACGGTTGCAGGAAACATCCGCTGTTCTCACTGTACAGGTTTTTCCAACCTGGGCTGTTAATGTTCAATCCGTGTGCTTAATAAAGATTTGAACAAACATTTGAGTGTTAGTTCAGTCAGACCGTGTTTTCTTAAGTGCGACTTAATAAAGATTAATACAATGACCCCCTAAAGCTCTGGATATCCTTTTACCTTCAGCAGACAGTTAACAGTGAGTCATTATTTAATGAAAGGTTTAGTCCTGAGCATTCAAAACTTTTTCCACTTCCCCAAGCCGGCCATTTTATCCTACCCAAACCTCAGCAGCTGTGTTCTAGGGGAAGCAGGTGTTCGCCGCGTAGGCTTGTGTTATCAGGGCAACGGTCAAGTCAAATAAAAGGAGGCGTGGCGGCTTACCCTTAAGCTTTGCGCCGACTCCTGCTTTCATAACTCTCCCAGAAAGAGTACATGATGCTCAACATTGGCAGTTGTAAGCATCTTTGAGGAAGAGGGTTTTGGTTAGGCTGTGGTGAAGCATCTCACGCTGGTGACACATTATCAGCTATAAATACTACTGATCAAAAGCTGTATAAGAGGCCCCCCGAGGGTTTTAGTGGAAGTAAAATGTGTGCTGCTAAAGCTGCTGTGTGGCTGCCTAATCGAATTGAAGCAAAACATCCATCAACTGAAATTCCAATGATCCTTCGAGCATATAAAAATGAAAAAGAACTTAAGAAAGTCTTTCAGGTTCCTGTTTTTAAATAGTGAGTGAAGAATCGGTGTTTAATAAGATAGAGGAAGTTGGCAATGCGATGAGCTGTTCTCTGACTCTTTATGACAATACATTTGAAATACGCTTTGTACTGACGCTTGTATCCCTGAATGCTATATGAGTACATCTTTAAGTTTTGCAGTGACGCTCTTTTCGATGACTGTTTAATACTGAATATTGACGTGTCTGTTGACGTACACCTTATCTAGAGTCACACTGTGTCAGTTGTATGTTTTACAGTGAAAACAAACGCAACAACAGATATTGAGGTAAAATTTTCATACATGTAAATCAGGCTTTGCAGGTCTGTCATTTGCATATCATGATGCATATCATTTTGGATCAGCCCTGAAGAGCTACTACGGGCATTTCACATCAATTAAAATAAAACAAAAGTCAAACTTTCCTCTGAACTCGAAAGGATTTATCAATAACCTGTCTTTTTTTACATTTAGCCTTTTCCAGTTTGACATATTTGAACGAAAACACATGAACAAACGTGCTAAGAGAGTCGTTTTTTTGAACACTAATTGGAAAGAAACCAGTGTCTAGTTTTTTTTAAGCTTCTGTTTGCTTTAAAAGTGTTGCAACACTGTTGAACTGCCACGTTAACAATAAAGGGAAGTGACTGAGAATTCAAAGTACAATCAAGAGGATCTTAGTAACCTGCAATAAAAAGTCTCAAACTCAGTTTTACTATATGTTTTATTTTTTTCCTTTTTGATTAACAAATTTCCTCTGAATATGTGATGAATTCTTGATGTCCCTCCTTCCCCCTTAAAAAAAATTCTTAATACATCTGTGGTCAGTGCTCTCACACGTGTTCTGCTCCCTATCTTGACACTGATCTGAAACACTTTGAGCCTTGTTTCCTTGGTAGACAGTTTCTTGGTCCCTTATCTTGGCACAGATGACACTTAAAACGGACAGCTTCACACGTGCTGCTCGTTCTATAGACACACAGTCACATCCTGATCATAACACAAGACAGAGATGGTTTAAAAAACAAAAAAAGCCTTAACCAAAAACCAAAGCTGAAAAAGTTTTCAAAGCAACAAGACAGAAAACTCTGCTTTACAGCTGCTGTAAACACATATGCAAATAGCAGGCTTTTTTTTTCCTGTAAACTAATTACACATTTTTAAGGGCTACAGTTGGATTAACATTTGGACGGTGATGATTGGAGAAGCCTTTTCAGTGCAGATGGATAAAAAAAAAATGTGACTAAACAGGACACACGTCAAATACATGTAAGAGGAACCCTCTAAATAGCTACACTCCAGTTTCCTTCCTCTTCAGTGACTGTAACTTCTGGTCCAGTCTGGTTTTGGAGAGCGTCTGAGGCCTCAGTTTGGGGCCAGAGACAGGAGGAGGACAGTTCTCATTTTCTTCTTCGTCACACACTGTGGCTGAGGACACAGAGGAGTGGCTTTTTGCTGGGATGGTTTGCCCCCGCTGAACTCTAGCTGGAGCCCCCTGCTGTTGGGACATGGCGGTTCGGAGGCAGTTGAGCCACTGCTGCTTGTGGTAGACGTCACTCACATGCAGTGTGTGGGTCTGGCCGTGAGAAGGATCCAGAGAGCTCACGCGGAAAACATTCTTAGCTAGAGAAGAAGAGAATAAAAGTGGCAGTCAGAAAAATAATACTGATGCTTTGAAGCTACAGGATTCTGGAAAATCCTTTTTAATGACACTAAAAAAAGAAAAAAGAATTCTTTGCCAGTTCATTCAGCGTTATAAACACCAGTCCTATAAGAATCCATAATCTCCCACTCCACCCAACCTCCTCTGCATGTTTCTTCTAAAGAGTAAGTCAACACAATGGTACAGACAACTTGTGAGCAAATACAAAAAGGGCCGCCAGTCGTGGCAAGCCAAGTGTGAATTATAACATGACTCAGCAGGTTCACTCTGGTGTGCAGTGTGCTTTAACCCCGTAAAGCCCAAACTATTAAATATTACCAGAGAATTCTAGTGTTTATTGAACTTACAGACCAGTTAATTTATTTTGTTAAATAAATATTAATTAACATTACTTATAATTATGAAAAAGAATATCAATTAAAAATAAAGAACACCCATCAATGGATGTTTTTGGAGTATGTTGTGTGGTTTAACATATCAGTCCAAAATTTCCCATCAAAAACTGGTAAAATGGATAAACCCTGACGTAAGGATGAACATGTGTAATCAGGTCATATCAGGTTAGTGTGACTGTGTATTGCTGCTCTCTGCTTCACCATTTTAGCGAAAAGCATACTTTAGAAGTGGACCACTACTAAGCCCCCCCTCCTTCTAGCAGGAGAATATGACTGAGGTTTGTGAATGAAAGTTGGCGAGAGAAGAAGCAAGACCCAGCTACTGACTGGATTCATGCATCTATGCATGCTGAATATTTGTGGAGTTACAACTAAGACACTTTCAGTTATAAAGGTATTATTTTTACTATAAAAGATGCATTTCTAATAATTTAGTCTACAAAAATTAAGCACAGAAAAAGAAAGCGTCCAAAGTGACATCTTATAATTGTTTTGTCTGATAACTCCTCAAGTTTACACTGATATGAACTCCCGTCTATTATTATAGCCATCAGAAGTCAACCCACCTTTCTCTCCATTGGTAAAAGCCCCTCTGAAGGACCCGCCCATGCGGATCTCTCCATCCTGCAGGTCCTCCAGGGCCAAGTCTCGAACAGGGATGGGCTGTCGATACACCTGGAAGCAGCTCCTCTCATTGCGCGTCACTGGCCGAGTCAGAACGAGCAGCTCAGAGAAGAGGAACACGTGCAGCCTCTGAGGCAGCACAGTAACAGAGTGTGAAACTTCAAAATGACATGAATAGCGTGCAGATACTGTAACAGCGAGAAGAAGCATCCATTCTTACCGAGCCGCTCTTGTTCCTCAGCTCGCCGTGACACAGAAGTGTCTTACACTTATCTATGAGGGGGTCCCGCTGCTTATCGTCCAGAAACTCCAGTTTGTCAATGTAATACTGGCACTCAGACTCCCCCTTTCTCACGTTGATATCGGACAGGATCTCCTGGATTATAGTGATCTGGATAATAAAAAGTTATCAGAAAATGATGGTGTATTTTATTTGCAACAAACATGCAAATGGCCAGATTATGTGGCACGCAGGTAACGTACTGCTGTCTCCAGACTGGTCACGTCTGGGTGATCGGGAGGAGTGTGTCTGAGGATCTCTCGCAGCAGCAGCGGGTATTTTACCAGACGTGAACGAGGGATGTCAAGGAAGCTCCAGAGGTCCAACTTCCTGCTGAAGGGTGACTCCAAACAGCGCTGCAGGAAATCCTGCACCCGCCTGTCCTGCTTTTTTTGGTCCAGCAGGGCTTTGGCGGCAAGCTGGTTGCTGCAGTAGATTTTGTAGGCGTTCAGACGGGGCAGCTGAGAGAAAAACAGTCGGAGGCAAAACATTTACACGGTGCACTTTTCATGTCTTTAAAAAAAAGAAAAGAAAGAAAATATCCAAAGGCTGCTTGTCGGATTAGTTTCAGGTTTTTTAAAAGGATTTTCAGTTTCCTCAAAAGCATCTTAAATATGAATATTAGCTGATGGCAGGCTGTGAAGTTTCAGTCAGCATCATCAGTTCTAAAGTAAACGTGATCTCTACTGCCACCCTGAGCAGCTATGAAGACTATTGTCAAAAAAAGGTAAAATTAGAGTGAGAAAATAAATTAAATAAGAATCTGCAACCAATTTACTCATGCAACATTAAATATACAAATTATTGTCATGTACAGCCAACTATTAAAAAAATTATATAATAAGTACCAATTCTAGCAAATAATATTTTAATTTTAGTGAGTTTAGCAAGAATTTTTATAATATAATATTTGTATTAAAATGTCCTAACTTGTCAAAGCCTTATAGGATAAACATCCACTAAATACACTCACTGCTAAATTAATGAGGTACAAATTATGGGATCCTTTGTAGCACAGATTTAATAAAGTGCTGGATAACAATCATACAGTTGCTGCATATTTGTTGGCTACACATCCACAACAATAATCTCCTGTTCAAACACATCCAATTTGAGCCGATCTGAGCTTTGTGGTGTGACTTGACATGTTATCCTGCTGGATGGTCATAAAAGGATAGCCATGGTCAGCAACAATACTCAAGTAGGCTGTGGTGTTTAAACAGTGTTCAATTGATACTAAGGCAACCAAAGTGTGCCACAAAAATATTCCAACACCATTATACCACCACCACCAGCCTAAACCGGTGATACAAGGCAGGATGGATCCATGCTTTTATTTTGAAATTGAGACTCGTCAGATCGGTCAACATTTTTCCAATCTTCTGATGTCTAATTTTGGTAAGTCATGTGAACTGGGATCAGTTTTCTGCTCTTAGCTGACAGGATTGGCACCTAGTGTGGTCTTCTGCTGTTGTACACCATCTGCTTCAAGATTTTACTGTAGCTGTAATGAATGGTTAAGTTACTTTTGGCTTCCTATGAGCTCAAAGCAGTCTGGCCCTCTCCTCTGACCTCCAAACTTCTCCAGAGTGGTCACATTTGGGTGATCAAGGCAGTGCTTCTGAAAATCGTCTTGACCATGTCTACTTGGCTAAATGCACTGATTTGATACCAAGTGAGTGGCCGATTAGATATCTGTGTTATCAAGCAGCTGAACAGATGTACCTGACACTGTAACAGGTGAGTGTATATTCTCAGAATAATGTTACTGTATTCATACCCAGTCTATCACTATCTGCCCGATCTGTGCTACTGTTCCATCAGGGCCAGTTCCCTCCGTCAGCTTCACCAATAACTCTTCAGAATGTTAAAAAAAGAGAGAGAAAAAAAGAGAGACACATTTGTTAGCGAAAAACAAACAGCTTCCAGTTTTATATCCAAGTTAGCGAGAGCTCACCTTCGTGTAGAGGGATATATGCATCCAAGTCGCCAAAGATGTGAGCCAGCTCCTCCTCCGTCATGATGGAAAGCTTTAGCATCGGATCGTGGTACGCCTAAACACAAAAGCAGCAGTTTGAGTAAAAAGGAAGCTGAAATTAAGCTGAAATGCTGGATTCTTCTATTTTTACTCAAATATTCTACTAACCTTTCGGGCAAGTTGAAGATCTTCGATGAGGTCCTGCTCTCCCCTGTACAGTTCATAAATTGCCTGAGAATAAAACAAAAGCAGGAGGGGTTACTTTCTCAGCTCTCAGCACATTTAAGATCCCGCTCCTGACTTAAGGCTGAGCTGCACAACCTCTTGTCTCTTGATCTCTTTTGTTGAGAACGTGCTCTTCTGATGGACGTCCAGCGTCTCCGACCACAGCGTGCTGTTTCTCCGTTTCGTGGGGGTCGGACCTGAAGCTTTGCTGCCAGCTTTGAGGGACATCCCTGGTGACTTGGTATCACGTGATGACATTGACTACAAAAAAACAAAGGCTGCTGTTATTGAAGATGGTACGGGGTAAGTGTTGTTTTTAAGTGTCACAGCACATCGCTCACCTGGATGGTCTGACCAAAGCGCCGCACTGCTCCATTCTTTGAAGGAGATATCAAGTTGACGAGGGATGAAACTTTGGCAAGTGATCTGACACGCTTGTTACTGGGTTCCTAAAAAAAAGAAAAATACAATTATAATAAACTAAAACTGTAGTATTTATTTATAATTGAAGCTATTGGCATTTTTAAATAGCCTCACACACAATTTACTCAGATTCCTTTCATCTATTTTCTTAAATGCTTAGTCTATTTAGCAACAGCAGTAAAACACCTGGATGAAATTAAACTGATCTGCTCTCTTAACAGTTTCAGTTTAGTCTCAGGACTGTTTACTGTGCAGATGTATTTATGTTGCATTTAGATCTACAGTCTGACTATGTGATCTCCAGTGAAACACACACTGCGAAGTTATATCCATGAACAAAGTGTCTGCTTGGTTAGATTTCTTCTTGTACTTCATACGGTTCTTCTACACATTTGAGGGAGAATTTCAGCTTTCTCAGCTCTTCCTTTCAAATATCCGAGTAGAGGAACTTTGCTCCTGCTTCTACAGCACAGAAACATAGTGTAAATGCTACTCTGATGTGCTGAACTGAACCCTGAATTTATGACAATCACAGCACCAAGAGACGCACTCCTTGTATACTCTTTTACAGTTATTTCCTCAGCCGGTCTGAGGCATAGCAGGATTATCCTCAGCCTGCATGACTCGGGCTGTCTGTGATGACAACCTGAGTCATGCAGAAGGATTAAAGTTTATGGTAGAGATGCATTCAGGTGCAGAAAGGAGACTTTCCGACTCTCACCTTGAGGTCGAAGCTGGACAGGCTGACGGTATCATCCTCCTTCTCTTTGCGCTTTCTTTTCTGCAGCAACAAAACACAAGATAGCAGTTACTTTTAAAGGCCCGATGAGTGTTTAAACAACAGATCAGAAGCAGCATCTCTTATATGAACATAACAACAACAACAGTCCAAAATGTTATCCTGCTACCCATGACCAGATGCAATACGTATATGGGGGTTTCCTGTCTCAGATTGGGACTCTTAGGGGAAACTACCCATGGCAGTGTTCTGTCGACACACAATGAGTCCATGTTGTGTTATTATTTGGCTGAAAAGTATGCATTTCTCCATTATTTGTTACAGGTGTAAAAATAAGCCACAGCACAACTTTACTAAAAATTGAACTAGCCTTTTACAGGCTCAAACCTTATGGAGAACTACTAGAACTGATTTCACATTCTTGAATGTTAAAAAACGCAGTCCCCCCCCCCCCCCCCAGTGTATATTGGAACAGAACGTTTCCCTTCTCCGTCTGGATGTAACACTCCCTTTTATCTGCTGGAGAATTTACTTCCGAGCATTCAAACCGCGGACAGTACAAAAGTTCAACCCTTTCAGAATCAAAACACTGCAGGGTGGTTGGCTGATCTGGTGTCTGTGTAAAATGTGCAGGTGCGGACAAAGCCAGGTGGGCTTTGTCTTCTTCTTAAATGTTATTACTGTGATGCTCGTGATTTTTAATGCTGGATAAAATCACCAAAAACCTCTCTGGGAAAGTTTTTGGAAAACCATAATATACAAGCCATATAAGACATGGATCAAGAGAGTTGTTCAGTTTACACAGAGATAATTGTGTGAGGGCCTGATCGCTGTAATAAAACATGATGCTGTTGCATATTAAACATGAACTCACTAGGCTGAAATCCCACGGAGTCCCAGGAGTGAGGAAGGTGAAGGAGCTGCCTCTCTGCAGTGGTGGTCTGTGGGAAATTAAACAAATCATGTTTGGCCTTGCACAATGAAAACACATTTATAGCATGGTCGTTACACAATGGCAGCTTTTCATTTTCTGGTATCTTATCAACATCAGCAACAATATGCGAGGCTTACAGTATTACATGGAAGCATTTTTGTGACCCTTTACGCTGCAGTTATGTTTCAAATATGTGCTCTGGGATGACTGAAGCACAACGAAGCCATTTAAGGAGCTGTGCAGTTCTGTTGTGCTACTTGTCAATTATGGGGACAAAACAATGAAACTACACAGTTTCTGTCAGGGTCGAGGCCAAGGGGCAGCTGCAACCACTACTGCAAAACCCCACTAACAGTGCTCATGACTCTGAGGCATGAGTACAACCAGTACTGTAAAAGTTTTGTTGAGAGTCATGAGATCTGATTTACTGACGTCACGTTAACCATTGTTAACAGTCACCACTTTCTGGGAAAAAAACAGTTGGAGCCAATCACATTTTTTGAAATCCATATCTGATATTATACTGTTTGCATTTTTTGAAAGTCTGCAAGTACAAATACAGGTGCAGTGCATGGCCATCAAATTAAAGCCACAGTACACTAATCAAAACGAAGCATTATAAAGCAGGGTGATCAAATAACAACAGTGTTTTATAACATAAACATCTATAGAGTGTTTATAATGCACATATAATATTAGCCTTAAATGATTTGGGGAATGTTTTTTAAGTTAAACCCAGTTTAATATTTAGAATGTAATGTTATGACCAAAAGGTGTAACCTCATGAACTCATGTGGGCTAACCTTAACCCACATGTATGTTGTTGGAGGGTGTATATGCAGTTGTTTTGGGTCACTTCTGATTGGTGAGACTAACTGCAGCTTTTGCAGTCTACCAAATGCACATATTGCAATTTCAACTTGAAAACATTATTCAACTCTAAATGATATAACAAATAATGTTCTTTTTGCAAACTTTTGCACAGGTCTGATTACAATGTCTCTCCACCTGTTGTATTTTGACAGTAATTCATTTGCAATAAAAGAAACGAACACCCTGTAAACAAAGTTTTGTTCCCTCCCCATAACAAATAAAGATGTATTTTACAGAGGATAACATTATTACAGCCCTAATATAAAAATATGATGTCTACTGCACAGGAAACTGTACAAATCCTAAATCACACACACATGCATGTAAAAATTAAATTAATTATTTCTTTATTAAAACAAGATAAGCAGACATATGTGTATTTTCAGTCGATTGGTTGGCTTCCGAGGTGCACTTGAAAGCACCTTTTGCCAGTTACAATACCAGCCCTGCCCGTCACAGTTGGCCGACCGGGTAATGGATAAAATGTTTGCTACAGTATACTGTACTATATTGCAAAAGGGCTGTCGAATAAATAATTATGCTATCACCTTTTCGCAGCTACGTGCTTCTTGGAGCTGTTTCTTCGTAGGGTTTGAGGCGAGGGCTCCGCAGCGCTGATCATACTGGTCGTAGACGTCCTCGATGACACCCTGCGAAGTTTGTGTCTTTTGTTTTCCGTCGCGCTTCCGCTAAATTCTTCGTTTTCTTCCATTTCCCGTGGCTATACGTTGTGAAATGAGTTATACCCGAAAGTGTTTATGACTAAGCGAGGAATATAGAAAAACCAAACGTATGAAAACTGGCCCTATACGTACAAAGAAAACAGAAGATCGATGACAACAGAAGACACAGCACGGCGGAAGTTTGAATATGGCGGATTCTTGGAAATGGACCAATCAGGATACGTCTCGGAGCTCCGCTGCTAGACTAGGTGGGAGGAGCCAGTCTGAGCTCGTCCGCGTTTCATAACGAAAGATAATGAAAACCAGCCTACCAGAGTTAGCGGGGTGCACAAAAACTGCAGTATGAATTGACTGGGGACAAGACAACACTGATCCATTCTGATCCATCAAAACTGATTTATGCTGATTCAGTTTGTTTGACTGTCCACTCCATGAAAGGCAGAAAGCCTACTCACGCAGTGTCCAAAGACATGCTAATTAGATTAGCTGGTTATTCTAAATTGGCCAAAGGTGAACGCTTGTCTGACTCTGTGTTAGCTCTGTGATGGACTGGCAAAGTGTCTGGAGTGTGGTCAGATCAGATAACCTCCAGTGACCCTACACCTTGTATGGAGTCATTTTTGACAAACTTTACACTATCAGAAATGACACTTAGGGAAAATTGAAAACTTGCCACAGAAAACATTACCAACATTAAGTATTCTCAGAACAGTTTCAGAATGAAAGCAGGGATGTAGTTTTTTATTGCCTTCAGGCAGAACAAATTTGACTGTTAAGTAGAGTTAATCATATTAACATATATTATTACACAGGACTCTCTTTTCCTAACCCACGTTTATGGTGTCAGGACATCTGTGTTCAAATAAAATCAGTAGAATTGAATGAATTTTCAACCACTTTTGAAAATAAATTGAGTTTTGGACACGAGGAAATGGCCCTTGACCCCCGAGTGTATCTCTAGTACAGTGAAAAACAGGAACTTTTCTGTCCTTTCAGTTTTTATCTATTACTTAACTACTTTAGTGTAGTATGAAAGGCAGTGTGTTTTTTTTCTTTTAAGTCGCGGGTCTTTTGGACTTGTAGATTTGGAATCTAAAACTGGGTACTTGGAAACAGTGAAAACATATGCAATTTGATCCTGTGTTGATAATACTCATAATGTGTGAAGTAAAGAAAATTCTTATTTGGTTTGCTGACTTCACTTTATTTTTCAAAAGATGAGCGACGACATTCACTTTGATTCAGATTAGCGTTTTGACTCAAACTGGCACATACTCATGAATCAGGTGACCATTGTTCTGATCATACTGACACAAGTGATGTGACTCAGCCACATGACTAGAAAAAGAGCACCTCAACCGAAGGATGATCTCTGTTCTTTTAATAGTTCAAGATAAAAACATTAGCTGTGAAGGGAGAATCAAACCATTCAGCGCAATCAAATTTCTGCACTGTTACTAACACAAAGACAGAAACTAAAGTTATTTTCAGTATTCATTGACCTAGCAGGTATGCTTCAGATATGATCTTCTCACAAAATAAAGTCCCACAAAAATAGATTTTATTTGCACAGATATATTTTATTTGGATCCAAATACATTTACAAAAGACTTATTTTTGTTTCATTTTACATTAAAAAAAAGTTTTTAAACTTGAAATACTATTCAGTGATGCTGGTCTCACCTACAAGACAATCCTCTGATGCTATTACTGTAATACTATCAACAGCAGAAACGTTGGGACATCATGATAGATGATGAATTGGATTTAAACTATGAAAACTCATCTAGCAGCATGAAAAACCCTTTTTTATTCAGAATAGTCCAATTGAGGAGTCACTGATTTTGAAGAAGTCACTTAGGTGAGTGACAAAATGCAGTACAGAATGTCCAAAAGGTGAAAAGGCAACTCCAAAACTCTTCTTCCCACACCGTGACTCCACTCCCATGAGAAAACGTGCTCTGCTTCCAGCTCCTGGCAAGACACAAACAGATATACACAATGAAAGGGCAATCCACTGAAGCGAGGCCTTTCACGCACATTAGTCTATGGTAAAAAAGTGCGCACCAAACGCGGCCCTCAGCTGCAGCTAGTGACGGCTGGTGTGGCAGCTTCCAGTGCGGGAACACTTAGGGACTCATAGGAGGATCCCTCCGGCAACCCAAAACTTCCATGAGCTCACATAACCACAGGCAGGGAGATGGAAGAAAAGGGAGAGAACAAAACAAACATTATAAACAGAAGAATATACAATCAAGAATCATGGGCCAGAGGACCTGTGAGGATTGTCAGCACGAGAAAAACAAAAAATACACACAAAAGCCCTGAATCACCAGACACATCTTATCTTATCTTATCTTATCTTATCTTATCTTATCTTATCTTATCTTATCTTATCTTATCTTATCTTATCTTATCTTATCTTATCTTATCTTATCTTATCTTATCTAACAGAATCAACCTTTTGGGATTTAGTTACCTGGATGATTGAGCATGCACCAATACATAACTGGACCCAGTTTGCACTTTTGTTCAAAGGGAGTTACACACCACAGTGTAAGAAATCTTCAGTTTGTGTTCCAAGTTTCATATATAAATACCCTTATCCTTCTACAAAATATTATACTCGTTCCAAAAATAGTAAATGTAGCAACATCTGTGTGTGAAACACAACATTTCTAATATGATTAGATCAAATTTGTTCTGTCCTGAAAAGAGAGTGACACATCCAGTTGTATAAAACCTGTTTCTATAGACATTAGCACACACTCCTACAGGTTTTCATCCTCTTGAACCCAAAAAGTCATTGCTCAGGACCCCAAGCTTTCTAAATGTAATGCTTCTTTTGATGACAACAATGTTTTTCAGTTTCTGAAATGCAGTTGCAGAAAACCTGAGCTCTGCTATTTTCATCTGGAATGGCTTATTCTTTGTAGAAAGGTTTTTCTACTCATATATTATCGATCTGATCTGATACACTCGGATAAAGAATCACAATCTAAGATTACAATATACAGGAGTGATTGTTCGTAAAAGTGGGTTTCTGCATACCTGTGTAGATATTTCCTTAAACATCAGAAGTAATTTACAATGAATGATTTGATCAAAACTATCTGTGAAAAAATGTTACTGATAAACTTCAACAATAAAAGTAAATTTGACATTAAAATCAAGAACTTTTCTGACTGACCCCAAACTTTTGAGCAGTAGTGTGTATTGTATGCATGTATGTAACTGTGTCTGATCACCAGTTTATAACAAAGAGTGAATTTTTAAAGCGTATTTGTTAACAAATATTGAGTTGAGCTATTCCAACGCTAAAGGTAAACTCTCCCTAACAAGTCCACTTTATTGTGTGTTGATGAATTTTCTCTTATTAGTGGCTCATGGTTGCTTAAAGCCTATGTCTGCACTTGAGCACAGAGGCAGAGCATCATTCATCCTGCCAGCTGCCTATCCTGGTAGCATTTCAAGGACAACCGACTCCACTTTCTCTGCAGCAAGACAGCTCATAACTTTTTAACAGTCTCTCCCTGTCCTGATACTCTGATACCATCTGCTGTCATCAAAAACCATACAGCTCAAAAGTTTGAGGTGAATCAAAAACGTCTTGTTTTGTAAATACGGTCAAATTTGGTTTGATGTTTAGTCGCTCCTGATTATGTCAAGAAATGTAAATGTTTAACAGTAACATTGGTCATAAATCATGAATGAGTTTGAATGGAATATCTACACAGGTACACAGAGGCCCATTTTCAGCAGTAATACCTCCTGTGTTACAGCGGTACATTATCTTATCTAATGGCAGATTTTCATGTGTACAGCCCAACTTTTCAGTAAAAAAACCTTTTTACAAAGATATTAGCACAGATTAAAATGACTACAGTGATGAAAGAAATGATCAGTTTTGCATCAATAGTGTCTGAATCATCAGAGTTTCTCTTCCTCATCTAACTGGACCCATCTGGATGTAGCGTTTCCAATGGGAGAAACGTTTCGTCACTCATCCAAGTGACTTCTTCAGTCACTCAGGCCGAAGAAGTCACTTGGATGACACTGAAAACGCTACGTCCAGATAAACTCTGTGTATATAGTGTATTATCTTACTTATTTTATATTTGTTTGTATTTATTTGTATTTTTTGTATTTTCCTTCTGCTATCTGTACCTGAGCTGAGGTAACGCAAAATTTCACCACTGTGGGATCAATAAAGTCTTATCTTATCTTAGCTTATCTTATCTTATCTTATCTTATCTTATCTTATCTTATCTTATCTTATCTTATCTTATCTTATCTTATCTTATCTTATCTTATCTAACAAAAACAACCGTTTGGGATTTGGTTACCTGGATGATTGAGCATGCAACTAGACCCAGTTTGCACTTTTGTTCAAAGGGAGTTACACACCACAGTGTAAGAAATCTTCAGTTTGTGTTCCAAGTTTCATACATAAAAACCCTTATCCTTCTACAAAATATTATACTCGTTCCAAAAATAGAAAAATAGTAAATGTAGCAACATCTGTGTGTGAAACACAACATTTCTAATATGATTAGATCAAATTTGTTCTGTCCTGAAAAGAGAGTGACACATCCAGTTGTATAAAACCTGTTTCTATAGACATTAGCACACACTCCAACAGGTTTTCATCCTCTTGAACCCAAAAAGTCATTGCTCAGGACCCCAAGCTTTCTAAATGTAGTGCTTCCTTTGATGACAACAATGTTTTTCAGTTTCTGATATGCAGTTGCAGAAAACCTGAGCTCTGCTATTTTCATCTGGAATGGCTTATTCTTTGTAGAAAGGTTTTTCTACTCATATATTATCTGATCTGATACACTTGGATAAAGAATCACAATCTAAGATTACAATATACAGGAGTGATTGTTAGTAAAAGTGGGTTTCTGCATACCTGTGTAGATATTTCCTTAAACATCAGAAGTCATTTACAATGAATGATTTGATCAAAACTATCTGTGAAAAAATGTTACTGATAAACTTCAACAATAAAAGTAAATTTGACATTAAAATCAAGAACTTTTCTGACTGACCCCAAACTTTTGAGCAGTAGTGTGTATTGTATGCATGTATGTAACTGTGTCTGATCAGGATTTTGTCACCAGTTTATAACAAAATCTGAATCTTTAAAGTGTATATAATAAAAAATATTGAGTTGAGTTATTCCAACGCTAAAGGTAAACTCTCCCTAACAAGTCCACTTTATTGTGTGTTGATGAATTTTCTCTTATTAGTGGCTCATGGTTGCTTAAAGCCTATGTCTGCACTTGAGCACAGAGGCAGAGCATCATTCATCCTGCCAGCTGCCTATCCTGGTAGCATTTCAAGGACAACCGACTCCACTTTCTCTGCAGCAAGACAGCTCATAACTTTTTAACAGTCTCTCCCTGTCCTGATACTCTGATACCATCTGCTGTCATCAAAAACCATACAGCTCAAAAGTTTGAGGTGAATCAAAAACGTCTTGTTTTGTAAATACAGTCAAATTTGGTTTGATGTTTAGTCGCTCCTGATTATGTCAAGAAATGTAAATGTTTAACAGTAACATTGATCATAAATCATGAATGAGTTTGAATGGAATATCTACACAGGTACACAGAGGCCCATTTTCAGCAGTAATACCTCCTGTGTTACAGCGGTACATTATCTTATCTAATGTCAGATTTTCATGTGTACAGCCCAACTTCTCAGTCAAAAAACCTTTTTACAAAGATATTAGCACAGATTAAAACGACTACAGTAATGAAAGAAATGATCAGTTTTGCATCAATAGTGTCTGAATCATCAGAGTTTCTCTTCCTAATCTAACTGGACCCATCTGGATGTAACGTTTCCAATGGGAGAAACGTTTCGTCACTCATCCAAGTGACTTCTTCAGTCACTCAGGCCGAAGAAGTCACTTGGATGACACTGAAAACGCTACGTCCAGATAAACTCTGTGTATATAGTGTATTATCTTACTTATTTTATATTTGTTTGTATTTATTTGTATTTTTTGTATTTTCCTTCTGCTATCTGTACCTGAGCTGAGGTAACGCAAAATTTCACCACTGTGGGATCAATAAAGTCTTATCTTATCTTATCTTATCTTATCTTATCTTATCTTATCTTATCTTATCTTATCTTATCTTATCTTATCTTATCTAACAAAAACAACCGTTTGGGATTTGGTTACCTGGATGATTGAGCATGCAACTGGACCCAGTTTGCACTTTTGTTCAAAGGGAGTTACACACCACAGTGTAAGAAATCTTCAGTTTGTGTTCCAAGTTTCATATATAAAAACCCTTATCCTTCTACAAAATATTATACTCGTTCCAAAAATAGAAAAATAGTAAATGTAGCAACATCTGTGTGTGAAACACAACATTTCTAATATGATTAGATCAAATTTGTTCTGTCCTGAAAAGAGAGTGACACATCCAGTTGTATAAAACCTGTTTCTATAGACATTAGCACACACTCCAACAGGTTTTCATCCTCTTGAACCCAAAAAGTCATTGCTCAGGACCCCAAGCTTTCTAAATGTAATGCTTCTTTTGATGACAACAATGTTTTTCAGTTTCTGAAATGCAGTTGCAGAAAACCTGCGCTCTGCTATTTTCATCTGGAATGGCTTATTCTTTGTAGAAAGGTTTTTCTACTCATATATTATCGATCTGATCTGATACACTTGGATAAAGAATCACAATCTAAGATTACAATATACAGGAGTGATTGTTAGTAAAAGTGGGTTTCTGCATACCTGTGTAGATATTTCCTTAAACATCAGAAGTAATTTACAATGAATGATTTGATCAAAACTATCTGTGAAAAAATGTTACTGATAAACTTCAACAATAAAAGTAAATTTGACATTAAAATCAAGAACTTTTCTGACTGACCCCAAACTTTTGAGCAGTAGTGTGTATTGTATGCATGTATGTAACTGTGTCTGATCAGGATTTTGTCACCAGTTTATAACAAAGACTGAATCTTTAAAGTGTATATAATAAAAAATATTGAGTTGAGTTATTCCAACGCTAAAGGTAAACTCTCCCTAACAAGTCCACTTTATTGTGTGTTGATGAATTTTCTCTTATTAGTGGCTCATGGTTGCTTAAAGCCTATGTCTGCACTTGAGCACAGAGGCAGAGCATCATTCATCCTGCCAGCTGCCTATCCTGGTAGCATTTCAAGGACAACCGACTCCACTTTCTCTGCAGCAAGACAGCTCATAACTTTTTAACAGTCTCTCCCTGTCCTGATACTCTGATACCATCTGCTGTCATCAAAAACCATACAGCTCAAAAGTTTGAGGTGAATCAAAAACGTCTTGTTTTGTAAATACAGTCAAATTTGGTTTGATGTTTAGTCGCTCCTGATTATGTCAAGAAATGTAAATGTTTAACAGTAACATTGATCATAAATCATGAATGAGTTTGAATGGAATATCTACACAGGTACACAGAGGCCCATTTTCAGCAGTAATACCTCCTGTGTTACAGCGGTACATTATCTTATCTAATGGCAGATTTTCATGTGTACAGCCCAACTTCTCAGTCAAAAAACCTTTTTACAAAGATATTAGCACAGATTAAAACGACTACAGTAATGAAAGAAATGATCAGTTTTGCATCAATAGTGTCTGAATCATCAGAGTTTCTCTTCCTAATCTAACTGGACCCATCTGGATGTAACGTTTCCAATGGGAGAAACGTTTCGTCACTCATCCAAGTGACTTCTTCAGTCACTCAGGCCGAAGAAGTCACTTGGATGACACTGAAAACGCTACGTCCAGATAAACTCTGTGTATATAGTGTATTATCTTACTTATTTTATATTTGTTTGTATTTATTTGTATTTTTTGTATTTTCCTTCTGCTATCTGTACCTGAGCTGAGGTAACGCAAAATTTCACCACTGTGGGATCAATAAAGTCTTATCTTATCTTATCTTATCTTATCTTATCTTATCTTATCTTATCTTATCTTATCTTATCTTATCTTATCTTATCTAACAAAAACAACCGTTTGGGATTTGGTTACCTGGATGATTGAGCATGCAACTGGACCCAGTTTGCACTTTTGTTCAAAGGGAGTTACACACCACAGTGTAAGAAATCTTCAGTTTGTGTTCCAAGTTTCATATATAAAAACCCTTATCCTTCTACAAAATATTATACTCGTTCCAAAAATAGAAAAATAGTAAATGTAGCAACATCTGTGTGTGAAACACAACATTTCTAATATGATTAGATCAAATTTGTTCTGTCCTGAAAAGAGAGTGACACATCCAGTTGTATAAAACCTGTTTCTATAGACATTAGCACACACTCCAACAGGTTTTCATCCTCTTGAACCCAAAAAGTCATTGCTCAGGACCCCAAGCTTTCTAAATGTAATGCTTCCTTTGATGACAACAATGTTTTTCAGTTTCTGAAATGCAGTTGCAGAAAACCTGAGCTCTGCTATTTTCATCTGGAATGGGTTATTCTTTGTAGAAAGGTTTTTCTACTCATATATTATCGATCTGATCTGATACACTTGGATAAAGAATCACAATCTAAGATTACAATATACAGGAGTGATTGTTAGTAAAAGTGGGTTTCTGCATACCTGTGTAGATATTTCCTTAAACATCAGAAGTAATTTACAATGAATGATTTGATCAAAACTATCTGTGAAAAAATGTTACTGATAAACTTCAACAATAAAAGTAAATTTGACATTAAAATCAAGAACTTTTCTGACTGACCCCAAACTTTTGAGCAGTAGTGTGTATTGTATGCATGTAGGTAACTGTGTCTGATCACCAGTTTATAACAAAGAGTGAATTTTTAAAGCGTATTTGTTAACAAATATTGAGTTGAGCTATTCCAACGCTAAAGGTAAACTCTCCCTAACAAGTCCACTTTATTGTGTGTTGATGAATTTTCTCTTATTAGTGGCTCATGGTTGCTTAAAGCCTATGTCTGCACTTGAGCACAGAGGCAGAGCATCATTCATCCTGCCAACTGCCTATCCTGGTAGCATTTCAAGGACAACCGACTCCACTTTCTCTGCAGCAAGACAGCTCATAACTTTTTAACAGTCTCTCCCTGTCCTGATACTCTGATACCATCTGCTGTCATCAAAAACCATACAGCTCAAAAGTTTGAGGTGAATCAAAAACGTCTTGTTTTGTAAATACAGTCAAATTTGGTTTGATGTTTAGTCGCTCCTGATTATGTCAAGAAATGTAAATGTTTAACAGTAACATTGATCATAAATCATGAATGAGTTTGAATGGAATATCTACACAGGTACACAGAGGCCCATTTTCAGCAGTAATACCTCCTGTGTTACAGCGGTACATTATCTTATCTAATGTCAGATTTTCATGTGTACAGCCCAACTTCTCAGTCAAAAAACCTTTTTACAAAGATATTAGCACAGATTAAAACGACTACAGTGATGAAAGAAATGATCAGTTTTGCATCAATAGTGTCTGAATCATCAGAGTTTCTCTTCCTAATCTAACTGGACCCATCTGGATGTAGCGTTTCCAATGGGAGAAACGTTTCGTCACTCATCCAAGTGACTTCTTCAGTCACTCAGGCCGAAGAAGTCACTTGGATGACACTGAAAACGCTACGTCCAGATAAACTCTGTGTATATAGTGTATTATCTTACTTATTTTATATTTGTTTGTATTTATTTGTATTTTTTGTATTTTCCTTCTGCTATCTGTACCTGAGCTGAGGTAACGCAAAATTTCACCACTGTGGGATCAATAAAGTCTTATCTTATCTTATCTTATCTTATCTTATCTTATCTTATCTAACAAAAACAACCGTTTGGGATTTGGTTACCTGGATGATTGAGCATGCAACTAGACCCAGTTTGCACTTTTGTTCAAAGGGAGTTACACACCACAGTGTAAGAAATCTTCAGTTTGTGTTCCAAGTTTAATATATAAAAACCCTTATCCTTCTACAAAATATTATACTCATTCCAAAAATAGAAAAATAGTAAATGTAGCAACATCTGTGTGTGAAACACAACATTTCTAATATGATTAGATCAAATTTGTTCTGTCCTGAAAAGAGAGTGACACATCCAGTTGTATAAAACCTTTTTCTATAGACATTAGCACACACTCCAACAGGTTTTCATCTTCTTGAACCCAAAAAGTCATTGCTCAGGACCCCAAGCTTTCTAAATGTAATGCTTCTTTTGATGACAACAATGTTTTTCAGTTTCTGAAATGCAGTTGCAGAAAACCTGAGCTCTGCTATTTTCATCTGGAATGGCTTATTCTTTGTAGAAAGGTTTTTCTACTCATATATTATCGATCTGATCTGATACACTCGGATAAAGAATCACAATCTAAGATTACAATATACAGGAGTGATTGTTAGTAAAAGTGGGTTTCTGCATACCTGTGTAGATATTTCCTTAAACATCAGAAGTCATTTACAATGAATGATTTGATCAAAACTATCTGTGAAAAAATGTTACTGATAAACTTCAACAATAAAAGTAAATTTGACATTAAAATCAAGAACTTTTCTGACTGACCCCAAACTTTTGAGCAGTAGTGTGTATTGTATGCATGTATGTAACTGTGTCTGATCACCAGTTTATAACAAAGAGTGAATTTTTAAAGCGTATTTGTTAACAAATATTGAGTTGAGCTATTCCAACGCTAAAGGTAAACTCTCCCTAACAAGTCCACTTTATTGTGTGTTGATGAATTTTCTCTTATTAGTGGCTCATGGTTGCTTAAAGCCTATGTCTGCACTTGAGCACAGAGGCAGAGCATCATTCATCCTGCCAGCTGCCTATCCTGGTAGCATTTCAAGGACAACCGACTCCACTTTCTCTGCAGCAAGACAGCTCATAACTTTTTAACAGTCTCTCCCTGTCCTGATACTCTGATACCATCTGCTGTCATCAAAAACCATACAGCTCAAAAGTTTGAGGTGAATCAAAAACGTCTTGTTTTGTAAATACAGTCAAATTTGGTTTGATGTTTAGTCGCTCCTGATTATGTCAAGAAATGTAAATGTTTAACAGTAACATTGATCATAAATCATGAATGAGTTTGAATGGAATATCTACACAGGTACACAGAGGCCCATTTTCAGCAGTAATACCTCCTGTGTTACAGCGGTACATTATCTTATCTAATGTCAGATTTTCATGTGTACAGCCCAACTTCTCAGTCAAAAAACCTTTTTACAAAGATATTAGCACAGATTAAAACGACTACAGTGATGAAAGAAATGATCAGTTTTGCATCAATAGTGTCTGAATCATCAGAGTTTCTCTTCCTAATCTAACTGGACCCATCTGGATGTAGCGTTTCCAATGGGAGAAACGTTTCGTCACTCATCCAAGTGACTTCTTCAGTCACTCAGGCCGAAGAAGTCACTTGGATGACACTGAAAACGCTACGTCCAGATAAACTCTGTGTATATAGTGTATTATCTTACTTATTTTATATTTGTTTGTATTTATTTGTATTTTTTGTATTTTCCTTCTGCTATCTGTACCTGAGCTGAGGTAACGCAAAATTTCACCACTGTGGGATCAATAAAGTCTTATCTTATCTTATCTTATCTTATCTTATCTTATCTAACAAAAACAACCGTTTGGGATTTGGTTACCTGGATGATTGAGCATGCAACTGGACCCAGTTTGCACTTTTGTTCAAAGGGAGTTACACACCACAGTGTAAGAAATCTTCAGTTTGTGTTCCAAGTTTCATACATAAAAACCCTTATCCTTCTACAAAATATTATACTCGTTCCAAAAATAGAAAAATAGTAAATGTAGCAACATCTGTGTGTGAAACACAACATTTCTAATATGATTAGATCAAATTTGTTCTGTCCTGAAAAGAGAGTGACACATCCAGTTGTATAAAACCTGTTTCTATAGACATTAGCACACACTCCAACAGGTTTTCATCCTCTTGAACCCAAAAAGTCATTGCTCAGGACCCCAAGCTTTCTAAATGTAGTGCTTCCTTTGATGACAACAATGTTTTTCAGTTTCTGAAATGCAGTTGCAGAAAACCTGAGCTCTGCTATTTTCATCTGGAATGGCTTATTCTTTGTAGAAAGGTTTTTCTACTCATATATTATCCATCTGACCTGATACACTCGGATAAAGAATCACAATCTAAGATTACAATATACAGGAGTGATTGTTAGTAAAAGTGGGTTTCTGCATACCTGTGTAGATATTTCCTTAAACATCAGAAGTAATTTACAATGAATGATTTGATCAAAACTATCTGTGAAAAAATGTTACTGATAAACTTCAACAATAAAAGTAAATTTGACATTAAAATCAAGAACTTTTCTGACTGACCCCAAACTTTTGAGCAGTAGTGTGTATTGTATGCATGTATGTAACTGTGTCTGATCAGGATTTTGTCACCAGTTTATAACAAAGACTGAATCTTTAAAGTGTATATAATAAAAAATATTGAGTTGAGTTATTCCAACGCTAAAGGTAAACTCTCCCTAACAAGTCCACTTTATTGTGTGTTGATGAATTTTCTCTTATTAGTGGCTCATGGTTGCTTAAAGCCTATGTCTGCACTTGAGCACAGAGGCAGAGCATCATTCATCCTGCCAGCTGCCTATCCTGGTAGCATTTCAAGGACAACCGACTCCACTTTCTCTGCAGCAAGACAGCTCATAACTTTTTAACAGTCTCTCCCTGTCCTGATACTCTGATACCATCTGCTGTCATCAAAAACCATACAGCTCAAAAGTTTGAGGTGAATCAAAAACGTCTTGTTTTGTAAATACAGTCAAATTTGGTTTGATGTTTAGTCGCTCCTGATTATGTCAAGAAATTTAAATGTTTAACAGTAACATTGATCATAAATCATGAATGAGTTTGAATGGAATATCTACACAGGTACACAGAGGCCCATTTTCAGCAGTAATACCTCCTGTGTTACAGCGGTACATTATCTTATCTAATGTCAGATTTTCATGTGTACAGCCCAACTTCTCAGTCAAAAAACCTTTTTACAAAGATATTAGCACAGATTAAAACGACTACAGTGATGAAAGAAATGATCAGTTTTGCATCAATAGTGTCTGAATCATCAGAGTTTCTCTTCCTAATCTAACTGGACCCATCTGGATGTAGCGTTTCCAATGGGAGAAACGTTTCGTCACTCATCCAAGTGACTTCTTCAGTCACTCAGGCCGAAGAAGTCACTTGGATGACACTGAAAACGCTACGTCCAGATAAACTCTGTGTATATAGTGTATTATCTTACTTATTTTATATTTGTTTGTATTTATTTGTATTTTTTGTATTTTCCTTCTGCTATCTGTACCTGAGCTGAGGTAACGCAAAATTTCACCAATGTGGGATCAATAAAGTCTTATCTTATCTTATCTTATCTTATCTTATCTTATCTTATCTTATCTTATCTTATCTTATCTTATCTAACAGAATCAACCTTTTGGGATTTAGTTACCTGGATGATTGATCAAGCACCAATACATAAATGGACCCAGTTTGCACTTTTGTTCAAAGGGAGTTACACACCACAGTGTAAGAAATCTTCAGTTTGTGTTCCAAGTTTCATATATAAAAACCCTTATCCTTCTACAAAATATTATACTCGTTCCAAAAATAGAAAAATAGTAAATGTAGCAACATCTGTGTGTGAAACACAACATTTCTAATATGATTAGATCAAATTTGTTCTGTCCTGAAAAGAGAGTGACACATCCAGTTGTATAAAACCTGTTTCTATAGACATTAGCACACACTCCAACAGGTTTTCATCCTCTTGAACCCAAAAAGTCATTGCTCAGGACCCCAAGCTTTCTAAATGTAATGCTTCTTTTGATGACAACAATGTTTTTCAGTTTCTGAAATGCAGTTGCAGAAAACCTGAGCTCTGCTATTTTCATCTGGAATGGCTTATTCTTTGTAGAAAGGTTTTTCTACTCATATATTATCCATCTGACCTGATACACTCGGATAAAGAATCACAATCTAAGATTACAATATACAGGAGTGATTGTTAGTAAAAGTGGGTTTCTGCATACCTGTGTAGATATTTCCTTAAACATCAGAAGTAATTTACAATGAATGATTTGATCAAAACTATCTGTGAAAAAATGTTACTGATAAACTTCAACAATAAAAGTAAATTTGACATTAAAATCAAGAACTTTTCTGACTGACCCCAAACTTTTGAGCAGTAGTGTGTATTGTATGCATGTATGTAACTGTGTCTGATCACCAGTTTATAACAAAGAGTGAATTTTTAAAGCGTATTTGTTAACAAATATTGAGTTGAGCTATTCCAACGCTAAAGGTAAACTCTCCCTAACAAGTCCACTTTATTGTGTGTTGATGAATTTTCTCTTATTAGTGGCTCATGGTTGCTTAAAGCCTATGTCTGCACTTGAGCACAGAGGCAGAGCATCATTCATCCTGCCAGCTGCCTATCCTGGTAGCATTTCAAGGACAACCGACTCCACTTTCTCTGCAGCAAGACAGCTCATAACTTTTTAACAGTCTCTCCCTGTCCTGATACTCTGATACCATCTGCTGTCGTCAAAAACCATACAGCTCAAAAGTTTGAGGTGAATCAAAAACGTCTTGTTTTGTAAATACAGTCAAATTTGGTTTGATGTTTAGTCGCTCCTGATTATGTCAAGAAATGTAAATGTTTAACAGTAACATTGGTCATAAATCATGAATGAGTTTGAATGGAATATCTACACAGGTACACAGAGGCCCATTTTCAGCAGTAATACCTCCTGTGTTACAGCGGTACATTATCTTATCTATTGTCAGATTTTCATGTGTACAGCCCAACTTCTCAGTAAAAAAAAACCTTTTTACAAAGATATTAGCACAGATTAAAACGACTACAGTGATGAAAGAAATGATCAGTTTTGCATCAATAGTGTCTGAATCATCAGAGTTTCTCTTCCTAATCTAACTGGACCCATCTGGATGTAGCGTTTCCAATGGGAGAAACGTTTCGTCACTCATCCAAGTGACTTCTTCAGTCACTCAGGCCGAAGAAGTCACTTGGATGACACTGAAAACGCTACGTCCAGATAAACTCTGTGTATATAGTGTATTATCTTACTTATTTTATATTTGTTTGTATTTATTTGTATTTTTTGTATTTTCCTTCTGCTATCTGTACCTGAGCTGAGGTAACGCAAAATTTCACCACTGTGGGATCAATAAAGTCTTATCTTATCTTATCTTATCTTATCTTATCTTATCTTATCTTATCTTATCTTATCTTATCTTATCTTATCTAACAAAAACAACCGTTTGGGATTTGGTTACCTGGATGATTGAGCATGCAACTAGACCCAGTTTGCACTTTTGTTCAAAGGGAGTTACACACCACAGTGTAAGAAATCTTCAGTTTGTGTTCCAAGTTTAATATATAAAACCCCTTATCCTTCTACAAAATATTATACTCGTTCCAAAAATAGAAAAATAGTAAATGTAGCAACATCTGTGTCTGAAACACAACATTTCTAATATGATTAGATCAAATTTGTTCTGTCCTGAAAAGAGAGTGACACATCCAGTTGTATAAAACCTGTTTCTATAGACATTAGCACACACTCCAACAGGTTTTCATCCTCTTGAACCCAAAAAGTCATTGCTCAGGACCCCAAGCTTTCTAAATGTAATGCTTCTTTTGATGACAACAATGTTTTTCAGTTTCTGAAATGCAGTTGCAGAAAACCTGAGCTCTGCTATTTTCATGTGGAATGGCTTATTCTTTGTAGAAAGGTTTTTCTACTCATATATTATCCATCTGACCTGATACACTCGGATAAAGAATCACAATCTAAGATTACAATATACAGGAGTGATTGTTAGTAAAAGTGGGTTTCTGCATACCTGTGTAGATATTTCCTTAAACATCAGAAGTCATTTACAATGAATGATTTGATCAAAACTATCTGTGAAAAAATGTTACTGATAAACTTCAACAATAAAAGTAAATTTGACATTAAAATCAAGAACTTTTCTGACTGACCCCAAACTTTTGAGCAGTAGTGTGTATTGTATGCATGTATGTAACTGTGTCTGATCACCAGTTTATAACAAAGAGTGAATTTTTAAAGCGTATTTGTTAACAAATATTGAGTTGAGCTATTCCAACGCTAAAGGTAAACTCTCCCTAACAAGTCCACTTTATTGTGTGTTGATGAATTTTCTCTTATTAGTGGCTCATGGTTGCTTAAAGCCTATGTCTGCACTTGAACACAGAGGCAGAGCATCATTCATCCTGCCAGCTGCCTATCCTGGTAGCATTTCAAGGACAACCGACTCCACTTTCTCTGCAGCAAGACAGCTCATAACTTTTTAACAGTCTCTCCCTGTCCTGATACTCTGATACCATCTGCTGTCATCAAAAACCATACAGCTCAAAAGTTTGAGGTGAATCAAAAACGTCTTGTTTTGTAAATACGGTCAAATTTGGTTTGATGTTTAGTCGCTCCTGATTATGTCAAGAAATGTAAATGTTTAACAGTAACATTGATCATAAATCATGAATGAGTTTGAATGGAATATCTACACAGGTACACAGAGGCCCATTTTCAGCAGTAATACCTCCTGTGTTACAGCGGTACATTATCTTATCTAATGTCAGATTTTCATGTGTACAGCCCAACTTCTCAGTCAAAAAACCTTTTTACAAAGATATTAGCACAGATGTGTACAGCCCAACTTCTCAGTCAAAAATTATCTCATCAGGACCCCAAACTTTCTAAATGTAATGCTCCTTTTAATGACAACAACGTTTTTCAGTTTCTGAAATGCAATTGCAGAAAACCTGAGCTATGTTATTTTTATCTGGAATGGCTTATTCTTTGTAGAAAGGTTTTTCTACTCATATATTATCGATCTGATCTGATACACTCGGATAAAGAATCACAATCTAAGATTACAATATACAGGAGTGATTGTTAGTAAAAGTGGGTTTCTGCATACCTGTGTAGATATTTCCTTAAACATCAGAAGTAATTTACAATGAATGATTTGATCAAAACTATCTGTGAAAAAATGTTACTGATAAACTTCAACAATAAAAGTAAATTTGACATTAAAATCAAGAACTTTTCTGACTGACCCCAAACTTTTGAGCAGTAGTGTGTATTGTATGCATGTATGTAACTGTGTCTGATCACCAGTTTATAACAAAGAGTGAATTTTTAAAGCGTATTTGTTAACAAATATTGAGTTGAGCTATTCCAACGCTAAAGGTAAACTCTCCCTAACAAGTCCACTTTATTGTGTGTTGATGAATTTTCTCTTATTAGTGGCTCATGGTTGCTTAAAGCCTATGTCTGCACTTGAGCACAGAGGCAGAGCATCATTCATCCTGCCAGCTGCCTATCCTGGTAGCATTTCAAGGACAACCGACTCCACTTTCTCTGCAGCAAGACAGCTCATAACTTTTTAACAGTCTCTCCCTGTCCTGATACTCTGATACCATCTGCTGTCATCAAAAACCATACAGCTCAAAAGTTTGAGGTGAATCAAAAACGTCTTGTTTTGTAAATACGGTCAAATTTGGTTTGATGTTTAGTCGCTCCTGATTATGTCAAGAAATGTAAATGTTTAACAGTAACATTGATCATAAATCATGAATGAGTTTGAATGGAATATCTACACAGGTACACAGAGGCCCATTTTCAGCAGTAATACCTCCTGTGTTACAGCGGTACATTATCTTATCTAATGTCAGATTTTCATGTGTACAGCCCAACTTCTCAGTCAAAAAACCTTTTTACAAAGATATTAGCACAGATTAAAACGACTACAGTGATGAAAGAAATGATCAGTTTTGCATCAATAGTGTCTGAATCATCAGAGTTTCTCTTCCTAATCTAACTGGACCCATCTGGATGTAGCGTTTCCAATGGGAGGAACGTTTCGTCACTCATCCAAGTGACTTCTTCAGTCACTCAGGCCGAAGAAGTCACTTGGATGACACTGAAAACGCTACGTCCAGATAAACTCTGTGTATATAGTGTATTATCTTACTTATTTTATATTTGTTTGTATTTATTTGTATTTTTTGTATTTTCCTTCTGCTATCTGTACCTGAGCTGAGGTAACGCAAAATTTCACCACTGTGGGATCAATAAAGTCTTATCTTATCTTATCTTATCTTATCTTATCTTATCTTATCTTATCTTATCTTATCTAACAAAAACAACCGTTTGGGATTTGGTTACCTGGATGATTGAGCATGCAACTGGACCCAGTTTGCACTTTTGTTCAAAGGGAGTTACACACCAGTGTAAGAAATCTTCAGTTTGTGTTCCAAGTTTCATATATAAAAACCCTTATCCTTCTACAAAATATTATACTCGTTCCAAAAATAGTAAATGTAGCAACATCTGTGTTTGAAACACAACATTTCTAATATGATTAGATCAAATTTGTTCTGTCCTGAAAAGAGAGTGACACATCCAGTTGTATAAAACCTTTTTCTATAGACATTAGCACACACTCCAACAGGTTTTCATCTTCTTGAACCCAAAAAGTCATTGCTCAGGACCCCAAGCTTTCTAAATGTAATGCTTCTTTTGATGACAACAATGTTTTTCAGTTTCTGAAATGCAGTTGCAGAAAACCTGAGCTCTGCTATTTTCATCTGGAATGGCTTATTCTTTGTAGAAAGGTTTTTCTACTCATATATTATCGATCTGACCTGTAAAATCGGATAAAGAATCACAATCTAAGATTACAATATACAGGAGTGATTGTTAGTAAAAGTGGGTTTCTGCATACCTGTGTAGATATTTCCTTAAACATCAGAAGTCATTTACAATGAATGATTTGATCAAAACTATCTGTGAAAAAATGTTACTGATAAACTTCAACAATAAAAGTAAATTTGACATTAAAATCAAGAACTTTTCTGACTGACCCCAAACTTTTGAGCAGTAGTGTGTATTGTATGCATGTATGTAACTGTGTCTGATCACCAGTTTATAACAAAGAGTGAATTTTTAAAGCGTATTTGTTAACAAATATTGAGTTGAGCTATTCCAACGCTAAAGGTAAACTCTCCCTAACAAGTCCACTTTATTGTGTGTTGATGAATTTTCTCTTATTAGTGGCTCATGGTTGCTTAAAGCCTATGTCTGCACTTGAGCACAGAGGCAGAGTATCATTCATCCTGCCAGCTGCCTATCCTGGTAGCATTTCAAGGACAACCGACTCCACTTTCTCTGCAGCAAGACAGCTCATAACTTTTTAACAGTCTCTCCCTGTCCTGATACTCTGATACCATCTGCTGTCATCAAAAACCATACAGCTCAAAAGTTTGAGGTGAATCAAAAACGTCTTGTTTTGTAAATACAGTCAAATTTGGTTTGATGTTTAGTCGCTCCTGATTATGTCAAGAAATGTAAATGTTTAACAGTAACATTGGTCATAAATCATGAATGAGTTTGAATGGAATATCTACACAGGTACACAGAGGCCCATTTTCAGCAGTAATACCTCCTGTGTTACAGCGGTACATTATCTTATCTAATGTCAGATTTTCATGTGTACAGCCCAACTTCTCAGTAAAAAAAAACCTTTTTACAAAGATATTAGCACAGATTAAAACGACTACAGTGATGAAAGAAATGATCAGTTTTGCATCAATAGTGTCTGAATCATCAGAGTTTCTCTTCCTCATCTAACTGGACCCATCTGGATGTAGCGTTTCCAATGGGAGAAACGTTTCGTCACTCATCCAAGTGACTTCTTCAGTCATTCAGGCCGAAGAAGTCACTTGGATGACACTGAAAACGCTACGTCCAGATAAACTCTGTATATAGTGTATTATCTTACTTATTTTATATTTGTTTGTATTTATTTGTATTTTTTGTATTTTCCTTCTGCTATCTGTACCTGAGCTGAGGTAACGCAAAATTTCACCACTGTGGGATCAATAAAGTCTTATCTTATCTTATCTTATCTTATCTTATCTTATCTTATCTTATCTTATCTTATCTTATCTTATCTTATCTTATCTTATCTAACAAAAACAACCGTTTGGGATTTGGTTACCTGGATGATTGAGCATGCAACTAGACCCAGTTTGCACTTTTGTTCAAAGGGAGTTACACACCACAGTGTAAGAAATCTTCAGTTTGTGTTCCAAGTTTCATACATAAAAACCCTTATCCTTCTACAAAATATTATACTCGTTCCAAAAATAGAAAAATAGTAAATGTAGCAACATCTGTGTCTGAAACACAACATTTCTAATATGATTAGATCAAATTTGTTCTGTCCTGAAAAGAGAGTGACACATCCAGTTGTATAAAACCTGTTTCTATAGACATTAGCACACACTCCTACAGGTTTTCATCCTCTTGAACCCAAAAAGTCATTGCTCAGGACCCCAAGCTTTCTAAATGTAGTGCTTCTTTTGATGACAACAATGTTTTTCAGTTTCTGAAATGCAGTTGCAGAAAACCTGAGCTCTGCTATTTTCATCTGGAATGGCTTATTCTTTGTAGAAAGGTTTTTCTACTCATATATTATCGATCTGACCTGATACACTCGGATAAAGAATCACAATCTAAGATTACAATATACAGGAGTGATTGTTAGTAAAAGTGGGTTTCTGCATACCTGTGTAGATATTTCCTTAAACATCAGAAGTAATTTACAATGAATGATTTGATCAAAACTATCTGTGAAAAAATGTTACTGATAAACTTCAACAATAAAAGTAAATTTGACATTAAAATCAAGAACTTTTCTGACTGACCCCAAACTTTTGAGCAGTAGTGTGTATTGTATGCATGTATGTAACTGTGTCTGATCACCAGTTTATAACAAAGAGTGAATTTTTAAAGCGTATTTGTTAACAAATATTGAGTTGAGCTATTCCAACGCTAAAGGTAAACTCTCCCTAACAAGTCCACTTTATTGTGTGTTGATGAATTTTCTCTTATTAGTGGCTCATGGTTGCTTAAAGCCTATGTCTGCACTTGAGCACAGAGGCAGAGCATCATTCATCCTGCCAGCTGCCTATCCTGGTAGCATTTCAAGGACAACCGACTCCACTTTCTCTGCAGCAAGACAGCTCATAACTTTTTAACAGTCTCTCCCTGTCCTGATACTCTGATACCATCTGCTGTCATCAAAAACCATACAGCTCAAAAGTTTGAGGTGAATCAAAAACGTCTTGTTTTGTAAATACGGTCAAATTTGGTTTGATGTTTAGTCGCTCCTGATTATGTCAAGAAATGTAAATGTTTAACAGTAACATTGGTCATAAATCATGAATGAGTTTGAATGGAATATCTACACAGGTACACAGAGGCCCATTTTCAGCAGTAATACCTCCTGTGTTACAGCGGTACATTATCTTATCTAATGTCAGATTTTCATGTGTACAGCCCAACTTCTCAGTCAAAAAACCTTTTTACAAAGATATTAGCACAGATGTGTACAGCCCAACTTCTCAGTCAAAAATTATCTCATCAGGACCCCAAACTTTCTAAATGTAAGGCTCCTTTTAATGACAACAACGTTTTTCAGTTTCTGAAATGCAATTGCAGAAAACCTGAGCTATGTTATTTTTATCTGGAATGGCTCCAAGGGCCTGGCAACCTGTTGATTAATTTGCAATAGCACAGGTGTGTCTTCCATTTATTAAAGCTGACGTTTAAATCGACTAACACCTCACAGCATTAACAGTCACATTAGTACTGAAGGAAGCTGAGAAGTTATTAAACATTTGACACACTAAGTATTTGAGAAGAAACAAGAAACCTCTCTTCAAATTTCTGTAGTATTTGCCAAAAGCATTGTGCTGAGTAAGAAACAATCACTTTTGTCAACATTAGTATTGGGATCATCCTATTTTAAGGGTGTTAAAATAACTAAATGAATTCTTCTTTTTATCAGCACAATAGTTTTCAGTCTTGTCAATGCACTTACTGAAAAGATGTTTCTAATGACAGATTAGCCTTTTTCGCAGCAGTGTGTTGTCTTTCTGTACTCACGGTTTTTAAGCTGCCCTCTCGTACTCTTTCTTGATACACAGTTACCTCTGCTCCATCTTTCTGCCGTCTTCTCTCTCCTCATCATGCACCTCCACATGTCCTGTCTTCTGATGCAGTGCCACCAGCTGCCTTTCTTCTGCTTCAAGTTGTATTAGCAAAAATCACAAAGGTGAGATAAATCAGGAAACTGTAAACAAAAGCCTAACACACTTTTTCACATATTAACAAAATGCACTGTGTGCACTTTTACTTACCCACTAAAGTATCAACATCAACCCTTCAGTCAAAATACTAGCCTGAGTACCACAAAGGAAACCCTTTTAATTGCACTATGTAGACACATAACATGTACCAAGTGTTTTTTAAAAAAAGATTTGCAAATTAAACCTATCTAGTGTAAGAAAAAACAACTGATTTGAAAAAAAACTGACAAGTCTCTGAAAATATCTCAACTGTTTTTTGGTAACTGAAAGAAAAAAATCACTTTACTGAAGAATTAATGTTGGGAAAGTAATTTTAGTCTTTCTCTAGCATAATATAGGAAGATTAAACAGAAAAAAGATAGGTAAAAACAATTTTATGGTCTTACCTTTCCAAAGGTGGTTGAAGTTCTGCGATCAGAATTCTGTTCTCCTGCAGATGCATTAAGCTTCAGCTCCATGGTGATGTCAATTTAAAGATAAACATCATCAACATAACTCTGTTGATGATGTTTATCTTTAAATAGACACTCACTGATTCTGCAAAGTAACCTCATAGCCGCCATCACTGTAGTTCATTCTGCACTGGAGCAATGGTCACAGTGACTGATATAAGTAGTTTCAGCACTTTTTATCCCATAGAAATCAGCTGATCTTCAATGCGCCTCTTTGACAGATATTTATACCTTCATGCTTTACAGGGTGCAGGAGCGGGCTGATTAAAGCTTTTATTCCCACCTCATTCTAAAAATAATATGTACAAGTGGACTTAAAAAAGTAATGTGATGAACAGCTGTCTGCACTGATTTTGACTGTTGACTGTATATATGTTTACATCACGTGTGTGTGTGTGATGGCCTCGGGGTCTCTATCTCCACTTCCAGGTCTTTATTTGTTAATTGCCTCATTGTGATTGGTTTTGTATATTATCACTGACAGCAAAGAATAAGTTTAGAAGAGTCATTTTACAGGTTGGTTGTTCACAGGCAAGAACAATGGTCACTGCAACAATCGGAGTCTGTGGTCAGCTTATCATAAGAAAATACAAAGCAGTTTCTCCAAAGGCTCGTGCCTTTCTGTTGCTGTACCCCAAGATTTGATTCAATGACCCAGTACAAGAAAACTTGAAAATCACTTTGATATCTAGTCAAAGTTACTCTACAAGATCAAAAAGGAGTCAAACAGGTTTCCTTTATTAAACGAATCATAAATGAAATCACATTTATATGAAATTCAAAGAAATATCCTTTACATACTGTCTGTCTCTCTGTGAAAGTCCATGTTGACATACACTACTTGAATGCATGCCTGAAGGTGCAAACATTAAACTAATGCCGATTACAGATATTCAGACAGCAGGCCAAACAAGAATGCCAATGACATTAAATTAAATATTAATAACTGATTTGATTAGCAAAAGGCTTAGAAACACATTAAAAGTTCAAAATTGCTATATTGTTCATGTATTTTGAAGCTGGAGCTGCACTCATTAATTAAAGCGCTGCAGCTGGGACAGGTAAACAGGAACTATGATACAGACTGGAACAACTTTAAAGAACAAAAAAGACTAACAGGCAGCAGAACGAATTTGTGGAATGAAATAAATGGAATAAAAAACAAATGATCTGGATGGACAAGATATCATAATGACCTGAATATGGGGTCATCTTTTCCATTGGGTGTTTTCACCTCTTCCCCGCAGGTGCTACAAACATATCACTGCTCCTCTTTGTGAGCTCTCGTGTGTCTTTTCAAGTTTGAACTCTTTACTGAATTCTCTTCCACAGTTGGATGAACAATGCTTCTCACCAGAGTGGACTCACTGATGTATTATCAGTTTAGCTTCACACCAAAAAGCTTTTCACTTTCCACAGCACATTTTGCAGGCTTTTCACTCGCATCAGCTTTACTCTGACTCTCTGACACAGGAGCATTTTCCACTCTGCTGCTGTGACTTCTGTTTCCGTCACGTTTCCTTTTCTTCAGCTCTGCTGTTAGAGATGATGCCGAGCCCACAGACTTGCTTTTTTTTCTTTTTTCGGCTCTCTGGTTTGGGGGATTTTCCAGACAGGGCCCGGTTACAGTTTTGTTCTTCATCTCTGCGATCGTGTTCTTTGTAAGTAGGAGTCACCATAAAGGTAGAAGTCGGCTGCCTCACTGCAAAGCGCTCTCCCTCCTGACTGGTGCAAAGTTCCTTCTGTTTCTTTTTAATTGGTGGCAGGTTTGTTTTCTGCTGGTACAGACTGGACCTCCATTCATGGTTGCAGAGCTGTTGTCCATGTCGGCCTATCTTTTTCTTACAGACACGCTTTTGTGGGAGGTCTGAGGAGACAAATGGAGAAAAAATCCCCAAAAAAGGTTATGGCAGAAAAACACACATCTGACAAAAGTGTGTGTATGAATCCATAATTTGGAAGCATACAAGGTCTTAAATAATCAGGCCCCATGTTATCTTAATGACCTTATAGTACCATATCACCCCATTAGAGCACTTCGCACTCACTCTGCAGGCGTACTTGTCGTTCCTAGAGTATTTAAAAGTAGAATGGGAGGGAGAGCCTGTAGTTTTCAGGCCCCTCTTCTATCGAACCAGCTTCCAGTTTGGATTAAGGAGACAGACACTATCTCTACTTTTAAGATTAGGCTTAAAATTTTCCTTTTTGCTAAAGCATACAGTTAGGGCTGGATCAGGTGACCCTGAATTCTCCCTTAGTTATGCTGCAACAGGCATAGGCTGCTGGGGGACTCTCATGATGCATTGAGTTTTTCCTTTTCAGTCACCTTTCTCACTCACTATGTGTTAATAGACCTCTCTGCATTGAATCGTACTTGTTATTAATCTGTGGCTCTCTTCCACAGCATGTCTTTATCCTGTCTTCCTTCTCTCACCCCAACCGGTTGCAGCAGATGGCCGCCCCTCCCTGAGACTGGTTCTGCCAGTTTCTTCCTGTTAAAAGGGAGTTTTTCCTTGCGACTGTTGCCAAAGTGCTTGCTCATCGGGGGTCATTTGATTGTTGGGTTTTTCTCTGTATGTATTATTGTAGGGCCTGCCTAACAATATAAAGCACCTTGAGGCGACTGTTGTGATTTGGCGCTATATAAATAAATTGAATTGAAATTGAATTGAAGCGTGAAAGAGCCATCCAGGAAGAAAACAGACCAGTACCTGATCTCACTATGACAGGTTATAGCAGTTTTTCCTCAGCAAATCCTGTTTCTTTAATAGTTTTTAGTGGAGGGGACAAATGCATGATGTCTAAACATTGTGGGGACATGCCCTCTCCATCCCACTGATAGCTTTATGCCTGTTTCTCTTCTAAATCAGGCTTTTCAGGGTTTGGGGAAAATACCTTCTGGAAAATAAAGACGGTGGCTGTATCCCAATTCAGGGTCTGCAGCCTTAAAGGCCGCATTTTAAGGCCGATTACGTCACAGCGGCGCGCCGAAGACTGTCCCAATTCGAAGGCTGCTCAAAATGCGTCCCTCAAATGCGTCCTTCATTTCCCTGAATTTTAAGGACGTGGCGGTGTAGACTTCGTGGCCGAACATATCCCACAATTCATAGCGCGGCAGTCGGTGTGGATAATTTTGCCGCAGATGGCAGAAGCAGAGCAGCCGAAGAGTAAACTGTTAAAACTAAGTACTGAATATTATGTCACTTATTTATGTGCAAATGTTTAATAACGAAGAACATTAAAACAAAACTGTTGGCCACATGTCGGCAAAGTTATTTGCCATTAGCGATGTTTGTACTTTCAGCGTTTACTTAGTTTTAAAGCCTTTAAAATATAATAATACAATAGTTGACCCTAATCTTACAGAGAATGTGATGATTTTGTGGATAATTAAAGTCAGTCATATATCCACAATCACAACAAGCTGAAAGTCAGTGATGCTGCTCGGTTTGCAGTCCTGAATATCACGGCACAAGCAGGATTCACTGCACTGTTAATGTTAGCTATGTTGTATTGCTACCTCTGTTCGGTGGTGTCGAGTCAAACTGACTTTTACGTGTGTTTGAACGAGCTGACGGTTCACTCGTTCAGCTGAAAGAAAGATGCTTTAATCACAGGAGTCACACATGTGTCCACTGTACCATCTGGGAACTCTTCTTGTTTAGCACTCGTAATAACACAAACAAAATCCTCCTTCTGTGTTGTAGCAGTGTATACACCTGAGACAGTCACCTGTCTGTCTGTCCTGCACTCTCTCTCTTTTTCTTTCTCTCTTGATTGTCTAATAAAAGTATGAACATGTATTTATAAGTTACACTTGTGTTTGAATCCTGCAGCTTATCACACATTTGATTTCCATGTGTGATGACTGCAAGTGTCCAGAGTGAGGACAGACTGAGGGACCCACTGCTGCACATCATCTGTGAGGCTTTGCACCCCTGATGATCCACCAGGACAAACTCAGCAAATGGTAAATGGACTGATTCTTATATAGCGCTTTTCTACTCTCCCGGAGTACTCAAAGCGCTCTATACAACATGCCACATTCACCCAGTCACACCCATTCTCACAAGCACTTTATCTGTACTTAGTGCTTTTTCTAACTACATTCACACACATTCATACTCCGATGGACGCATCGGAGAGCAACTTGGGGTTAGTATCTTGCCCAAGGATACTTAGCATGCAGACTGGAGGAGCCTGGGATCGAACCTCCAACCTTCCGATCAGTAGGTGACCTGCTCTACCTCCTGAGCTACAGCCACCCCCTCAGCAGTGTGTGAGGAAGAGGAGGAGGAAGAGCCAGCAGCAGCTGACAGATGGAGAGAATAGACAGACTGTTCCCTGTTTGTGAAGGACTGCTAGAAAAGTTTAGAATAACTAATTGTCTGTCCTGAATCAGTCTTATTAGGTAATGTTCAAATAATTTTATCATTCCAGTGTTTTCAGTGTGGGAGAAAGTACTCAGGGCCTTCAGGTTACACACTATGAAAGGCAGAAACAAGTTTAATATTCAGAAACCTAAAGTATGTATCAGCAGCAGAATGGAGCTAAAAATAAATGTTTGTTTCAGTTCTATGAAGCTTTGAGTATTTTGGATTAGTAGCACTGCTGTGTTTGTTGCATCATATTGCTGTAATTGTTTATATGCTTTATATATTCTGAGCTAAGTTGATCTATAGTGTTACATCATATTCTATAAGGATGCTATGTGTTTGTATACTTTCTGCCCAGTTTGATCCATTTAGCAGAAGTCAGCTTGTTTAAGGCTCTGATATCTATTCTGTATGACTTAAAGCAGTTATGACATGGTCTGATTTTCTCACCCAATAAAGGAATATTTCATATATCAGTCTATTCTTCATTCTATCAGACACAGTTATCACAGCTCGTACATTTTCTTTTTATACATATATGTAAGCATTGAGCCAAATTTAGTAATGCCAACATACTGAAGGAACATTTGTCTCTTATCCTCCTAGGACCTGGCGTCCACATATGTGGACATCACATTTTGGGTTATTTAGACCAAAATACTAAATTTTGCTCTACATGGGCCTGATATCCACGTACATATACTGCCACTGTTCTATCAAATATTTTAAACGAATATCCTCATATGTGGCTCTTATTGTTCTTAAAAACAAAAATAAGGTAAAATAAAATCTAATAATTCTCTGTTTATACATTCATCAGGCCCCAATATGCCCAGATATCAAAGAGAAATTAAAAATGCATGTCATGGAAGAGTTTGGGTCTTAGGAGGTTAAATATAATACATATACATATACACTGTCAAAGATACTTGTCTTTGAGTGAAGATTTAAGGTGATAGGAAATATAAATAACTGCAACTTGAATCTTTACTGAAGCTCAGTATTTGACACAGAGTTCACTCACATGAATTTCACTCACATGTGCTGTACCAGTGTACCTGCACATGTGATGTGACAATAGAAGTGATTTGATTTGAGAGTTCAAACTCACTGCTGTAATAACTAATAACGATTAATATAATGACTATAATATTGGCCATCTCATATTTACACTGACTTTAGCCTCATGAACAACATTAACTAATTGTTATTTACTAGCTAATCTTATATGGCTGTTCAGTACAGATATGAATCCCAACAATCCTGTTTTACAGTCCTGTGGTCTCAGCCTCAGATACTTATTAAATCACACAAAGCTCATGTAGAAACGAACAAATCTTGTTCTCCTTCATTTCTGTCAACCACGCGTTTCCAGCTATCATGGTTGCTAGGCAACCTGGGCAGCGCTACGGAGGCTAAACCGTCCCATTTCACAAGCCTCGCACTTCCGGCCTTAGCGGTCTTTGAGTATGCGGACCTTGAGGACCGTTGAGGCTGCATACTTTAAGGCTGCAGACCCTGAATTGTGATACAGCCTATATACCTGTTTTTACATACCTGTTCTGTGTAAGTTGATTTCAGGTTTCCAGATGTTTTCCAGCAATCTTAACTGCCATTCCTCAGTCCAGATGACGATGCCTTTGTTCTGCTTCATCACAGGCTGCTCTCTCTCCTGATTGGTGCAGAGTTCTTCCTTATCCTGTATAATCTGTGAAGTCTCTGGGTCCTCCTGGTGTAGACTGGAGTTTCCCTTCTGGTCAAGAAGCTGCTGGCAACCCAGATCCTCCTCTTCCTCACTGTCATGCTGTGTGAGATCTTAATGAACAAATGGACATAAGATCAAAAAGTTACTGTAACGTCACTTCACTGGATGTTTAACACTAGAAGCGCCGAGGGAATTATTTTGACCCCAGACATTTAAAAAAAAAAATCATAACTGCTAGAAATAAACTCTCACAGTCTGATGTTTAAAGACTTTTCTTAAAATGGGTTTGTTCACTATATAATGGATTTTAGGGTATGTGAAGCAAAAAACTGAAAAATTTAAAAAACTATTTATACCTAGAAAGGCTGAGGATGCCATTTTTACCCCATAGAAATGAAGTGTTGTAAAATAACATTTGGGGTGTGCCGGGTCTGGTATTTAAACTGTTGTAATTACTTACTGGCCTATAATCTGTGAAATGTATCTCAAAGAATATTATTTGTATGTACAATACTCGGTCTCACAGCAGGTCGTGACATACTGACAGCCCATAATCTATGTATTTGTGTTTCTGGCCATGAATTTCTAAACAGTATTTTGTCAACCCACGATTTTTCCATCAGTGTGCTCTCATGCTCTCGTGTCCTCTTTGAAAAGCAAAGGAAGTCTGCGTCTATAAATCGAAGGAGTGGTGGAGGATTAAGTTGGCAGACTGTCACACCAGGTCATTTTTGTTGATAGAAAAATACGTTATTTGTTTAGGGGTACACATTAAAAAGCTACTTTGTTAGGTAATTTAAAAGTACTTGATTATCTTTTCCAAAAATATGGTTTCATCTAAAATATAACAATTTATGTTGATGGACACAAAAAAGATTTTGTTACGATTTCACAAATTTTCTAGAGACTGGGCTGAACAATACCAAATCATTTTGGGCCAGAAAGAATATCTCTGTTACAAACTCACAGCTGCAGTCAGCTTTAAGGCAAAGTGACTTTTAAATACCTTCTTTATTGAGGTAAAAAAATGTAACTGACATTAAAAATGTCTTTTCAAGTGAGATCCAGCCATGAGGGTGGCAGAAACTGCAACAAATATAGCATCACAGTTTTATATAGATATTTTACCTGGCCAAAAGGGACTGGATTGATTATAATATAGGTACAGTAACGCTGAGTCATAAATATGTTAACAGTGTAGCAGTGTTGGTGTTAATTATGCATTTTTACATTAAAAAAGTAAGTACTTCATATATTCCTTTGTTAGCTGACAGTTCTTCATACCTACTATGTGTCCTCTTATCTCTGGTTTCTGGGTGACCTTCAGCAGTTGGTGAGTACTGATCTCCTTCTGATACTGGAGGATCCTTTTTTCAACTTCTGAGGAGATTTCCTCAGCAACAGCAGCTAGTCTCTCCGTGATAAACCGTCTTAAACTGAACTGAAATGAAGACATTTTTCCTTAAGCAACCAAATGATTTCTTCGTCTGGGCATCAGAGTCCACCCGCTTAACATAAAGCAAATTGGAAGCTATCATCCATTAAGCTAGCGGTTCCCGCCTTTTCAGGCTTACTTTCAGATCATTGGTCCGATCCTAGAGGCTGCCTTGATGTTACCAGGGGTGTTTCCTTGGTTTTTGAAATGTGTGTGTGTGTGTGTGTGTGTGTGTGTGTGTGTGTGTGGGGGGGGGGGGTAGGGCACAGGAGGGGCAGGGTGGGCCACGGGAAAGACAATGTAGACATTAGCATGGGCCAGGGTTTTTCCATGGTTTTTGAAATAGGGTGGGACAGGGTCCAATAATGTTTAATTTAACAAAAGCACCCTTATTTTTGATTCATGACTGTTCATATGATTTATGCTTTTTTCTTTTTTACTTGGAGATTATTTTAATTGCTTGCATGCTGTCAGCAAGCACTGATTATAATAATACAGCATGCAATATTAGATTTATATTACAAAATCTGAAAAATAATAAAGACTTATAAGTATATGTTATAGTTAACAAAGTGTAGTATTTGACTGCAAAATATAGTGGAGCCATAGCGAAATCCATCTTTCATACTGTAAGTGGATTCAGTGGTATTTTTATGGTACTAACCTTCTATGTGGTCATGGCACATAGTTATGGCTTGCCCTGCAGTGCCTCTGAATGGGTTGTGTGTCATGACGCATGACTCCTGAGAAATGATAACAGGTCGGCTTAGTTGAGGCAGAGGCACAGTAGTGCAAGACTAATTGAGTAACTAATCCCTTTTGTTATTTTCATTTCAAGTTCATTTTCAGTTCTTCGATAATACCAGGTTTGTTATGCCCAGTACACACTCCTCTCGCTGCCATTTTGTCTTTACTCTATTTAGTTTATTTTTAATCTTATTTGTCTTATTTATTATCAGTGTCAATATTATTATAATTATTGTTGATTGTTATTATTTACAGCTCCTCTCTGACTGCTGGTGGCTTTTTGATAGCCTGAGGTAAATTCCTTTTTTTCTGTTTAGACACTTGAAAATAAAGTTTATTCAGGTAATAAGTCTGTAGTTTTTTTTTTGCTCCAGGGCCTATATTATTTAGTTTTTCTAACTGAGAAATATATAACATCAGCATATAAAATGGTACTTGTCTTTTCTCAGACTCAGAGATCTAATGTTGTGAAAGTTATCATCAGTAAAATCCCAGCATTCCCATCTAAACGTTGCCATCTCATCTGCACAAAGCTTGTAGCATATCTTTGTATTCATGCCTTGCAGTTTGTGAGAACAATGCACAGTCACTTTATTAAGTATAACTTATTATTACTTGATTTGACCCCCTTTTGTCTTCCCTTAATTCTTCATAGGAGAGAATCAACAAGCTTGAGCTTGAAACTTTCCTCAGACATTTAAGTCCACATTGATATGATAGTGTCACACATTTTCTGCAGATGTTGTGAATCTGCTGTTCTCCCCCATCTCAAAAGCACTTTGTTGGATTGAAATCTGATAATTTGAAGTACAGTGAACTTGTCATATTCAAGAAACCAGTTTTAAAATGATCTGAGCTTTGCGACAGCAGCAATACTCAGGCAGGCTCTGGCATTTAAGCAATATTCAGGTGATACAAAGGGGCCTATAGTGTGTCCAGAAAACATTTGTCACACCATTACACCAGCACCACCAGCCTGAACCGTTGATTCAAGCCAGGACAAGTCCATGCTTTCATGCTGTTTATACCAAATTCTGACCTTAGTATTCGATTGTAGCAGCAGAAATCGAGAGTAACATTTTTTCATCTTCTATTGTCCAGTTTTGTTGAGCCCCTGTGAACTGTAACCTCAGTTTCCTGTTATGATCTAACAGGTGTGGCACCCAGTCCCGTCTTGTGCTGCTGTAGCCCATCTGCTTCAAGCTTTTGAAGTGTTGTAGATTAGGAGATGCTCTTCTGCACCCCTTGGCTAGGATGAGTTGTTATTTGAGGTACTTTTGCTGTAATATCAGCCCAAAGCAGTCTGGCCATTCTCTTCTGACTGAAAAAAGCATTGTCACCCAGAGGAGTCCTGCTCTTTGGAAACACAGGGAACATTCAAACTCCACACAGATGTGCCCAGGGAGAGAAGAGAATCAAACCCAAACCCAATATTTCATCCATGAAACCTTAATTTAACTTTTATTTTATTAAAGACATTATTGTTAAATGACTTTAAGGCATCTTAATGGTAAATATCTTTAACAAGTCCTCACTTGGACACCATTCACCAGTCGTTTCAATTAATTTCACATAGAAATGAGAAACATGGAGTGCAACTGAAACTTTAATCAATGATATAATTATCTCTTTCAGAACATAGGCAGTAGCTGCTTGTGTGTGCTTTATTGATCTTTACCTTTATTAAACACAAAAAACCCATATTAAAAAATTACATTCTTTATAACCACAAAATATAAGTTCATCTTTATTTAACAAAATCAGAAGTTCAATAATACATTTACCATCAGGGGAAAGAGTTCACAGAAGAATTGAGGCACAATTTTGACGAAGACTTAAGAAGCCAGTCAGCAGCTTTGAGCAGCGAGGCAGTAGAAACCGGATGCAATTCAAACAAATGCGACCTACTTTCATGGCATCATATTTCAGTTTATTCATGTACAGAGTCTGATAGTCCACCTCCCAGAACACTGATTTCATATGGTGCTAGAGACTGTGTACAAACATCTACGTCACCAAATGAAATCAGTTTCTGAGTGCAGTTCTTTACTCAACAAGTCTTCTGATTGACACCGTTAATAGGTTTAATACAGAAAAGGGACATTCTCGTATATTCATGGCCTGGCAAGCTTCCTGTAGCAAAGTGGATGCAGGTGTAGCTCAAAGGCTGCTGCTGTTTGAGGACGGAAGCTGGCTGTATTTGTTCAGTTGCTAATTTCCCAGATGAACACCAGAGGGTGTGGTTACACAGCCGGCTAGAGCCATGACAGATGCAAGGAATTTAGCTCGGATCCGAAGGGATGTTTTTGGAGAAACTACCTCAGCAAAGCTGGTTGGAAACTCCTGGGTGCCTCCTGGTGTTCCACCTACCTGATTGTGCAGACCTCTGCTGCAAACGACAAAAAAAATCTGAATCAGGCTGCTGACCAACGTCACACTGTGCATCATGAAATGCATGAAAATAAAGAATGATAACACAGGCGGTATTTACACATCAGTAATGCTACTTTTGAACATTAAATCTGGCTTTTTAGGACATTTCTGAATATAATCTAGACAGTGGTTCTTGAACTAAGGCGTAGGATGTAAACCTTTTTGATTTCTTAAGAGGGGCAATCAAGAAAAAATGTTTTGAAAACCACTGTATAAGTCGATGCTCCTGTTACACAGGAACAAAGCTTCAAATAATGAGGTGAGTGTTTATACAAATAAAACCTCTGAGCCAAAAGTGCAGACTGCTGAAAACAGAAGAACAGAAAAAGATTATTTTGAACTGCAAGTCATGCAAAGCTCCTCTAGTAGAGATTATAAATTAGAAATGAGTGTAACAGACTCCTTTTAAAATAAACCCAAAACATAGATTGGGTTTGTGTGAAGCTTAAAAATAATCTCCTCTCATTTGAACAAGTGAAGTATTGTATCTCATTTGTATGTAAACCAAAGAGTAGGCTAACTAGAAATGCACTTGGAAAGTACAGTGCTATGTGAAAGGCCCTCATAGCTCACAGTGTTAAAGAAAGATATCTACACCCACATCCACACCAACAACTGTTCCTTTTCACACCTGTTCCATCTCTTTACATGATTTTGTGAAATTTGCCCAACAACAAATGATGCTGAAAACATGTTGGATCCGCCTGATGGAGGTTTCATGGTGGAGTTTGTACCAAATTTCACTTTTACTGTCTATGCTCAGGCTGATAATGCAAAGGCATTCTTTTTAACAGCCAGCAGGGGGCGACTCCTGTGGCTATAGAACGAACAGTAAACCCAAATGGTCTCAATTGCTAATTTCATGTTTTACTGAACCCAGCATTGGAAAATTACGATCCCGATTTGAGTCAAAAAGATAGCAAAGCAGCGTGTGCTGTTACTGACAACCATATGGTTTCTCAGAGAGTTCCCATCTAGTTTCAAAACACTAAGATAGCAACTGCTTTACAACAGGCCTCCATTAAACAGTGGGTAGTGTCATGGTGGCTGAGTTTTGCATCTCTGTATGAGTAGGAAAGTGCAAACCTTGCTGTTTCTCCTGGTTTCTGTATGGTAAGCTGTGCTAAACCAAACTATCCCCTATAGATTAATCTTTACAGTGAAGAGAGGTGAAGGCCAATCAATGTTCTCGTTTGTCTTTCAGAAACATAATTGACAAATGCAAAATGTGTAACTATTCCTTTAAATGTGGGATGCGATTAAGTAATTACACAGAAGCAGGTTGGGTAACTTTCTCAGGGCAGGGATAGAACAATAGGATAGAGACAATCTTCTATTCAGCTTTCTTATAGGGTTAAAGCGTCAAGACTTTGTTTTCAGTATCTGAACCAAGTACAATAAACAGCTGAAATTAACTGTGCACCATAAAGGTATGCAGCAGGTCTAGCAGGTCTTATAATAATGTTTCAACTACAGAAGCTACGAAGCTCTGAGTCATGTTCGTTCTGAGATGGCTTAATTTGAACGTCAGTTTAAAGGGGGTGAAGTTCATCACACCTCGCCAAATCCCACTCAACATATGGAGCAACAAGCAGAGGCACAAAGCTGGAGAGTAAAATAATGGTTGATTTCAATGAAGGGAAAGATTAGTCTCTGTGCAATCTTCCCACGTCATGAAAATAAATTTTCATGGATGAATAAAGACAAAGGAAATGAATTCTAATTCTTCGTAAATCCTCTGTGTCACCAAACTGTGGTGGTGACTGAGGATCCAAAGAAACAGTAGTCATCAGTGCATCTTTCATTTCCCCAGTCCTTTTACCTGATATCATCTGCTGTCTCAGAATATAAAGCAAGAATGAGTCATTTTGACATCACTCTAAAATGCGGAGAATAAGTCAGGGGAGACTCTGCTTGATTCAGGGAGGAAGAAGGATGTGAAGGGATCATTCTACTAAGTGCTTCCTGAAGGTGCTGTGGCTTCAGGTGAAATATCCTCAGCACCCTTAAGCGAGTTCAGTTAAAGGGCAAGCAATTATCCTTACTAGTGGAAGGTATAACCCCAGAAACATCTGCAATTATGTGCTGGTGAGGCACAGGGATGAGGGACGGAGGTGACACAAACACGGAGGATCTGATATTTGAGTTCCTGAAATAGCATCTGATGAATTTGACAATTCTGAAGTTCAGAGTGACGTAAATCAAACTGAAAGTTGATTTAAATCAGTCTTTTAAAGTATTTATTTCACATTAAGGTACTCTGTTTTAAAGGAAAACAGTTGAAAAATTCCTGTTGAATCATTGTTTTTGCTCAGATGTTATCAAACGTACGCCAGCAGGGGTTTAACATTAAACCCAACCCTGTTTCCAGGAATGGATAACTCACTGGTTGCTGCAGCTTAACCTTTACCAGATTGGGTTGAGAATGCTATTGATCTTCGCATCTAACTCTAGGCAAGGCAGTGAGTAAACACAAATTCCAACATGTCAGATTATTACTCCAAGACAATGAGAAAGAAGTATGATAGGAACCCAAGGGGTCTTTTAGGATTCAGAAAACTGGTAAGGAAAACCATCCCTGACTGCTTAAAAATACAACACTGAAGACTAGTTCATCCACTTCCTGGCCCAGTTACAGCCCGTGAATACTTAACTCTTTCGTGGATGAAATATGCATGGTTATTTTATGTTATATATGTATAAACTCAATTATTAAAGAAGACTTATCATCTTTTTTAAAATGTCTGCGCACTGTTACATTGGTTGCTTATAATAAATAGCAGTTTATAATAATTACTTCATTGTCTTCCTTCTCTCACCCCAACCAGTCGCAGCAGATGGCCCCGCCCCTCCCTGAGCCTGGTTCTGCTGGAGGTTTCTTCCTGTTAAAAGGGAGTTTTTCCTTTCCACTGTTGCCAAAGTGCTTGCTCATAGGGGGTCATTTGATTGTTTATTGGTTGATTATTCTCTGTATGTATTATTGTAGGGTCCACCTTACAATATAAAGCTGTTGTTGTGATTTGGCGCTATATAAATAAAATTGAATTGAATTGTATGTAGAGGTAATTGGCGGGGGTCAAAAGATCAGGCCTTAGACTGTTACAGAGTGAAGATACTGCTAATATGAAGACCTCAGGGGCATGCCTCTCCCACAAAAGCCCCACCCAGCAGCTGTTAAAATCTTCTGTTTACAGGGGGCCAACCAATCAGAGGAAAGGTGGAGGAAGGAGAAGAGCTCTGGCTTGTTTCAGACAGAGGCTCATTATCACATATTTTAAGATTAGATTTAATGTAATCTTAGATTAAGATTAGCAAAACGTGAGCATCAGGCTGATCAGAACTTTTTTGCCGTCTGAGGACTGAGGGTGACGTCAATCAAACCCTGTTTAGAGGGCACAGTACTAACCACTGGTGTGACATAGCTATGAGTTTTCTGATACTGCTTGAAGCGATCAAATGAATGACCTGTTAACAAATGCTGACGTGACACGTGAAAGGGTTAAACTTAGAAGTGTGTCATGCGTCAAGAGAAAAACCCTACATCCTGGACTTAAAGCAATCAACCTTGTGACAGATGAGTCAGAAGAAAAAAAATCCTGGGCTTTTTTTTAAACACAAACAATGGTGATCATTGATTATGCATGCATATATACGAGCCTCAGCATGACAAAGAGTGCAAAGGAATAACACAGAAACACAGCTATTCCTACTATCATTTGCTATAGGTAGGATGACTAACAGGGGGATTTTAAAGACTTGCTACTGTGCTGTTAATTATTCTGGACCTTTATTTCTTTGCCTGAGATCCGGGACTGCATAGACAAAAGAAGGCTTCATCGCACACTGGACTTAAATGACAGAATGAGGTTTGCAGGGAGTGTTCTGTAGCTATATATATACCTCCGCCAATGTAGGACAGAATCCAGGTGTGGTCACCTGACATTCAGAAGTGTAATATCTAGCTATGAAAGCAGGAGAAAGTTTAGAGCAGACAAACATCTAGAATAATTCGGCGTCAAGGTTGGATGTTGAGCCGTTTTCTTGCGAGTAATGATGGAGCAACAGAGAGAAAGAGTTTCTCAGCGGTGGCTCAGAGGCAGAGGACCTTATGATACTCACTGCCTTTGCGTTTACTAGACAGAAACCAAAGATAGAAATTTTACACAATTCCCAAATTCTGGGCTGGTTCTCATCCCGGAAAAAGTGCAGATAAATTGTCAACTATTGCCCTAATGGACTTGTTCTTTTTCACTTGATGGTAATCATTAAAGCTTGGAAAGATAAAAAGTGAAAGATTGTGGCTTACTGTGGTTGAGTGAAAATGAAACTGCTAAGTCATTTTCTGTAACAACCAGAACCATTACGCAAAATAACACAGTAAAAAGACATAAGGTCAGCATGTTAAAATGATATCTGTGTCTTCATAACACGCAAATTAAAATAAATATATGAATAAAAAGAACAAATATATAAGCACAGGAATAAACACAAACACTTACCGAGTCACCAGTCACCTGCGGCACAGTGAATGACTTCCTCCTTGAAGACGTTTTCATACTCGCTTCTCCAGTTTAAAGCCACTCCTGTCCCGTACTGAAGCGTCCTGTATTATATTGTACTGTAGGTGCTGAGCTCCTCAGGGCTGTCTTCTCTCTGCGTAAGTGTGTATGAGAGCTTGATGAGCGACAGAGGAGTTATGAGATGGAGATGCCGCTGTGAGCTCAGCCCTCCTTCCTTTCTCTCTTTTTACAGTCAGTATGAGCTGTTCATCCACTCTGCTGCCAGAGTCATTATTGTAACTGTGAGTCAACACGGGCTCCACACAAACACAGGCACACACACACACACACATGAAGGCAAGCTGCACTTTATTCATATTTATATTTACAGTCATTTATGAAAGACGTAAACAGGGAGAATAGAAATGTCTTGAAAGCTTTACAAACGTGTTCCCACATGATAAAAACCCTCATAAAAAATCGACAGTAGCTGCTACCAAAGAGCTCACACACACATTACACAAACATTACACACCCAGCATGACAAAGCATCCTTGGACTAGCCAGCACCAACAAGCGATTACTCTATGTGCGCACTTCATCCACATAAATCCATAAATTGATCTCCTCCATGGTTGTTTGGGGCCAAATGTAGAATGCTGTGAAAATACCACACATAGAGTAATTTTTTTCCCTTCCAGTTTAGGCCTCCGCTGGATTCCTGACCTGCAAATTGGCAAATTAAATTGTGTGCGGTGAAAAACAGAGGAGCACAGCCCTGTTAAACTAACCACAACATAAAGTATCCTATCATTAACAGAAAAAACAGGCTTGAGCAAACGAGGTGCTCTAACTTCCTGACGAGAACCACACAAGCTGGGAAATTCCCTGGCCGAGGGGGGAAGGGGAAAGGATGAAATAGGATCCATATGGAGGTGACAGGTGAGAGGGCACGACTCACAGACCGGGAATCTCACTCTGCATTCCTCTGGCTTGACGGGAAACAGGATAATTGCTCTTCCGGCGTAGTAAACTCATGCGCATACATATTGGAACACCAGACCACATGACCAAGCTTCCTTTTCCCAGCATCCATTCCTCCGTTGTGAGTCAGCTGACCACAACATGACTCGTTCATCTCCTCCTTTGATCTTTCCATCCTGAAGATGCCAAAGGAAGTGGCTGAAAGGTCTGAGTCACATTCACGTCTCACCCTGATTTCACCGTAAACCCCTCCTCTTCCCCCTCACTCACTACAACAACATCCACATTTTGATCCAGCTGTCATCAATCCAGCATCCACCTACACAATATAAGCACTTGTTTTTACTCACTCTGCCTTTTACCTCCCACCTCATTCACTTTCCTCCATCCGTCTATCCTGAGTTGAATAAACAGCCCCAGCATTTCAAGGAATACCTCTGGATGTGTATCGTCCCACAGCCATCTCCTGCTCTCAATCCAACCTCCTAACCGACGTAGATCCCTAATCCTCACCAGCCGCCTCACCGGAGGAAAGCTCTGCTATAAAGACAGCGAGACTGAAAATATCTCTCCTCTCCTCGCTCTGATGCACTCTCCGTTTCTCTTCCTTCTTCTCTCTCTCTCTCTCACTCTGTTTACAACTGAAGAGCAGCTTTAGAGACATGAGGCATACTGAAACTGGTTCCCTGTAGATTATGACCGGGGCATGCTGATCCAGTCATTACACCTCATGTTATGGGTTTATCCAAATAAATTGACTTCTCTGAAAATCAGTTGCATTTATATTTGTTTAGGAAACAAGAACAAGAAGTGAAATTGAAGCAGGAGAGTGACATTTTTAGAAATGCACTCACTGGTATTCCTTGCTCGATTTAACCCCTTAATTCCATGTTTTCCAACAGCTCCGGAGACCTGATGCCAAAATTTGGATTAACTTTGGGCATGTTGTCATGTGCAAAGATGGAGAGGAGAAAGCAAAACAAGATTGCTCATCAGTGAAGAAAGTCCCACAAAATTAGCTTCTGGTCAGCTGGGCCTCCTGGGCCTGCTTGGGTTCTCTCAGTGTACTCCAGCTTCCTCCCACAGTTCAAAGAAGTGTATGTTAGATTGACTGGTGATTCAGACCTATCCATAGTAGCCTAGAGCCATCTGGAATAACACCTACTAGGTTAAATAGGAGGATGGATGACACATTTCTTGTGTTTATTGTAAAGTAAACTCTTTTTTGTTTCATTTTTCTGGAGCAGGAAACTATAAACATGTAGTGGTTCCATGGTTTTGTAATGAGTGAGTCATAGTTGCTACATTTCACGCCCTCTGTGTTTCCCTGTCTCTGTCATCATGTTTAGTATTAGTCTTTGGCTTGGCGTTAGCTATTTGTCTGTTGGTTACTTCCTGTTCCAGGATTTTTGAGTTTTAGGGTTGTCTAGTTTTGACTGTCTTTGTATTACAGTTCTGTCTTGAGTATTGTTGACATTATGTTTTCTTTGTTCTGGTGTTATGGTTATGTTACAGTTATCTGTGCATTAAGTTAATGGGAGGTTGTTTGCCCTGTTTTTGTGTCCCCATTCTGTCCCCTCAGACTTATCTCCACATTCTTCTGTTTCTGTGTCTATCTTGTATCTCTTAGTCTTGCTCTCAGTAATCATTACTTCCTGTTTTATTTGGATAGTCTCTTCTCAGTTCAGTTTGTTCAATTTGACCCGTTCATTCAGTGAAATAGATCTTGCGGGTGCTACATAGTTGCTTCTACAGAGTTGCACTTGCTCCTATGTACTTCCACCTGATTAATTCTAAGTTTATAAGATTTCATTAGTTTCTTGGAAGTCATGATCACACACTAGTCAATGTATATTTATGAGTACAATATAATTTTTTTTCTATTAAATAACCTCAAAAAATGACTGACTGTATCTTGAAGAAACATAGCAAAAATTAAACCTTTACTGACACTCAATAATGTGGAAATTCTACTAAACACTAGATTTAATATTCTCTGATTTTAATTATTTTAACTCACATATCACGTCAATCTCCCAGTCCTCCTTACTCTACACTGTGTTCCACTATAATTTTGAATTAATTTTTAAAATGGTATCAATAATGTATAAAGCCCTACATGGGCAGGCTCCTGCTTATATATAGCAGAGCTACTGAGACCTTATAACTACAGCCAACCTCACACATTATCTTCGAAATGTTCCATGCTCTTATTTAGAAACCAGAGGTGATGTTGTTGCTGCTTTGGAGCAGCCTTCCTTGGCCTACCTTTGCTAAATCTATGGTTTGTTTAACAGTAAATGACTCCTGAAAACACTTTATAATAGGCTAGCTTTTCCTTAATCTTTCTTCCATTATTTGTGGCCTTTTGTTCTTCTGATGTTTATATTGGAGTGCTTGTGCAGGAATGAATGAAAGACTGTGTGTTTAGACTCAGTTTACATGTATGAATATGTACAATTATGCTTAATGTGTTTTCATCCAAACTTTGAAGCACTTTATAACTGTATGTTTTAAAATGTGCTTTACAAGCCTATTATTATTATTATTATTATTATTATTATTATTAAATCGGCAGCTGCCACATGAAAAATAAATGGCAGCATTTAGCATTAACATAATTAACTGGAATTAAAATCTGTATTTTACAGCTTTGTGTGATTTTTGACAGTATTCATCTCTTATAATCTCTTGTTTTATTTGCAAGTGTTGCATTTTACTGTTATAATTTTAACCAGCTCATTACTGGTTAAATGCAAAGAAAGCTCAGCTGAGCTGAACTTCCTTTATACGCTTACACACACCATAGAAGCTGCTGAGTATAGTCGAGCATTAAGCAGCTAAGAATTCGAACAATTCAGACCTTCAGAAACAGGTTAGTATTCAAACACATGTAAAAGAAGGAGCGTACCTAGTGGGTGTGTTAAAAAACAAACAAACATTTATATGTCAGTGTAATCCGTTATTGCTGCCACCAAGTGGCTGAAAATTTGTGCTGAAAATTCAAAGTGAGCTGTGGCTGCTGGTGAAGGTGGCATGGGTGTGGAAAGGATAAACGGGGGTGAAAAGGACAGCGTCATTGAACAATGACAGGATGGATGAATATGGGATGTCAGCACAGGCAGAGGTGAAGATGGGTTGTTGACATGTTCTTTCCTCTCCACATGTCCTTTGAAGAGAAATGGATGAATACATTAAAAGAATAGTTGAATAACAGGCACCGATATGGGGTTACTGTATGTCTCTGTGCACTGAAAATGGATTTGTATTATATATGAAGAGACATCAAACACAATTTAAGGCCAGTGGCCAAGGTAACAAGAGTAAAAAAAACCCCAACATACAAAAACCCAGAGTTACGCAACTATGCTTATCGAGTAGTATAAAGGGTTCAGACATCCTTGGTAACAATCACTATCAAAGAAAATTACAGGATTACATAACTCACCTCCATCAAAACTCACATGTAATATTCCCTAGGGATCGTAAATGGATATATTTACTTATACTTATGTTTTACATTAAAAGTAAATTGACTTTCATGCAGACCTTCAGTTCCGTAGCATCTTTTTAATTTCAGCCACACGCACAACTCTCATGACAGCAGCAAAAGAGACGAACAGTTTCCTTTCAAAGGAGCAACCAATATTAAAAATTTTTTAAACATGTTTTCAATGATAAGTTGTGATGTGAGGCTGATGAAGACAATATGCCAGCCAGTTGCTACGTCTTCACGTAGGTGTAATATGAGGTATTATTTGGTAACACTGAGTGGGTGATTGGGTTACAGAGGTGGGCTTTTCTATGTGCAATGAGATACTGCCTGGGCACACACGCACATTTGCACACACAAACCTCATTTTTCTTCTCTTTATTTTATTGCACCCAGCTCCCTAACAACCTGACTCACCTCCCTAGTTCCAAAGGCCCCATGTCCTTCAGAGAAATCCACATGTATTCATCATTTCGCAGAAAGATGAAAGATTTCAAAGCCAGAGATTTCTAGTGTGAAAGGTACGGAAGCGTAGAGCTGCCACCCAGGCAAAAGAAAAATACAAGTGTATCACGTTATAACGTGAAAAGTTTATTGTTCTAACAAGATACTTTTCCTGTTTGTACAATATACTATCATGTTTGTACAATATACCTTTCACGTTTGAACAACATAATATCACGTTATTACAATATACATAATTATCACGTTCGTACAATTTAATTATCACGTTCGTACAATATAAATATTATATTGTACGAACGTGATAATTATGTATATTGTAATAACGTGATATTATGTTGTTCAAACGTGAAAGGTATATTGTACAAACATGATAGTATATTGTACAAACATGATAGTATATTGTACAAACATGATAGTATATTGTACAAACAGGAAAAGTATCTTGTTAGAACAATAAACTTTTCACGTTATAACGTGATACACTTGTATTTTTCTTTTGCCTGGGTGGCAGCTCTACGCTTCCATAGAAAGGTGCTTTTATTCAAGTCTTAATATAAAAAACATGCAATTAGATATTTATTTTTGAAGACACTACAAAACCAACATTAGTTAAAAACTGCCTTTTCCAAACCAGTTCTGACACTATAAGAGTTGTATTTAAATTTTAATGTACAGCAATGCTATGGTACGGCTTTCCTAAATGCCCATGGAAGTATTACTATTACCAGCAAGACATTGATTGATTTTTAAACATATTTATAAACAATTATATTAATTTACTGAAGGAATTTTGTTCAGTAGAATAAAAATATATGCTACTTTCTTAAACACCTTGATTTTTTTCTGTTATTCAGATAGAAAAACAATAAAATCCGCTCCATCGCTTCACATTGAATGAATGAAAAACATCACATCAACTCTGATTATCTTCAGTTTAACATTGAGTTGTCATAGCAACAGTTCCTGCCACTGCATCTTTTATCAAGTATTTAATGCTCAGTTGAACCTTTATTAGTTGCAAACTGCAGTGTTTCTGCAGTTTGATGAATGTGGTTTGTAGCATTTGAGCTTGTGACACTGAACCAAACCAAAATGATAAATCACAAATTATATGAGTGACACATTTTATGTAACAAATAGCAATTTTATCCATCCTTAATAAAAGGAGAGTTTGCAGCCATGATTGCAGGTAGGGATGAATACTGACAAAGGTCATTCCAGAAGTGGAGGACAATTTAGGCCCCAACAACAGCAAAATAAATAAATAAACAAACACATATATATACATACATAAAATGGACTTAAGAAATGTGTATAATTGAACAAAATAAAAACACATAAGTGGATTTATACTTTTATGTTTTATCTTGTCTTATAGCAGCGGCCCCCAACCCCCAGGCCATGGACCGGTACCAGGCCGTGAGAGTTGAGGTTCAGGTGTGAAATTGATGGTTTTCAGGGTTTTTATCGTTATTTTTTAAATCGTTTTTTATCGTGAACTCTGTTTCCCTGGGACTTTTCCAGTGTGTTATGAATAAATCTTCTTTTTTTTTGTTACTGGTACTGGTTTTATTTTGTTGTATTTATCTGCGACACCTTAAAGGCCGGTCCATGAAAATATTGTCAGACATAAACCGGTCCGTGGCGCAAAAAAAGCTGCGGCCTTATAGGAACACACAATCTGGTTATCAAGAAGTTGGGACAAGAGAAAAATACCAAATTCACAGGAAGGGAAGAAACTGTCCTGCAATTTTGAAAGATCCCAAGAAGCTTGAATAGCTACTGATGTGATTATTGATCGTCTCTTTATCCGTCTCCTTGGAGATTGTGTGTGTGAGGGAGCTTTACTCTAGAGGTTTTATTATCTCTGAATCTGAACACAGTGTGACTCAGCTGTAAAAAAAAAAAAAAAAAATTAGCTCATGCAAATGTTTGATATCACCGTTTTGCAACGTGCAAAAGAGAAAATTATTGCAGCACTGGTAAAAAAAACCCTCCCAAATATGTTTATATTTAACTGCCAAACAATGAGTTAAATAGTTAGTCAGTTAATCTTTCATGAGATCATTTTTTTTGTAGTTGAGTGAATAAACATTTTACTAGGTGAAAAACAAAAAAAAGTACATCCAGACCAGTGTTAGCAGTCACAGATGTACAGTAGCGACTGAAATGCAGTTACATAATGTTTAACACACAAACACACACTGCACTAGTGCATAAACGCAACAAGCCACAGACAAATGTTAGTAAGTTGGCCACCGCTTCCTCTGTGGCCAATGAGAGAAGCTGACGTCAGATCTGCTAAGGAGACCACAGCTTCACTTCCGTTTTATTTTTGGTTTTGAAAGACAGTGAGGGGATGAGACGTTAAGAGTCAAACACAAAACACATTTGCAGCATGCAGAATTTTTCAGAACTGAAAATGAAGCATTCTTTGGTTGTTAAGCATAAAAAACAAACAATACAGAATGTAGTCACAAACTTCCTCATCCTATCCAGTCTTTGCATGTAATGTGTCCACTCTTCGCTTGACAAGTCTCTGCAACCGCGCAGAAACCAAGCACACGTGCAAACAGCCACTTCCTCCTCAGATGAAGCAGAACACGTTGTACCTTAGTTCACACGAGAAACATATTAGCAGACACGAACACCAGGCCTTGATTTAGATGCTTTGCGGTTTTAACCAAAATTAGGATCTAAGTAACACAAAACTGGAAACTGATGACGCAGAGGCTTTTCTAAATGTAACTAACTATGTCTTTAAAGTAGCTTACTAATACGCTTTTAAGTATTTCCCTTTTTATCTAGTTTTATATTGAATTATTATTGCTCATTAATGTAAAATTTGTAGTTGACTGAAGAGGAGCTATTTTGTATTTGACTACAATGGTTTGTTAAATTAGATATGCATTCATACATGTTCTCTAAACCAGTATCAAAACAGCTGCTGTGAAAACACCAAAATCAGTCACTTCAGCTGTACAGGTATCAATTTTTATATCTTTTAGTGTATGACCAAATATATATTTCCAGTTCTTCATATACTTTGTGTGCAAAGTAATTAAAGCAACTTCATCTCTCTCCTGTTTTTATACTGCTGGGTCAGTCTCAGGAGTTTGGAAAGAAATTACTGGACTTCTTTAAGTTTGGAGATGATGGAGAGTCCCAGGGACTTAATCCATAGTGGGATTAAGTATTGATCATGTGCCTCAACACATAAGCCAAGGTGTGGAAAAAGGTGTGGGTCATTATTAGCAGAGGTTTTGGGCGTAACCGTCGTGATACCTTGCCTCACCCTATCATGTGACCCATTGAGATGGTGAGTCGAGGTTGAAGCGTCTGGGAAGGGATCTCAAAACTGCACCGCAGATCGCAGACAGTTGGTGTTGTAAGCCACCTCTTTTGTTCAAAGATCATTCACTCCTCTTACAAACCATCTGTCTTCTCTGTCCAAAAAGCGAGCACTGGCATCCTCAAAATAATGACCTTTGACCTTTAGATGCAGATGTCCAGCTGAGTCGTGTCCAGTCGAGGTGGCTCTTCTACGTTGTGCTATGCATTTATGGAGTGGCTGGTTGGTTTCTCTAGTGTAGAAGTCTGAGCACTCCTCGCTGCACTGCTTAAAGAAGTCCAGTCTATTTCTTTCCAAGCTCATTAGACTACCATGATCAGGATGGGTGAGAACCTACACAGACATTTAGATGGGGTCAGGTTGACCTGTGAAGTTCAGAATAGGGAAGAACGGTGATACTTTGCATAAACAACATGAACTAATCGATCCTTTACACCTTGTATTTGTGCTTCAGGTGTAATGGTGGGGCAGATATTGGCACACTTTGAGCCAAATAGCACCAACTGAGCATTGTTTAAACACCACAGCCACCACAGAGTATTTTTGTTGTCCATCTCAGTGGGGCCACAGTGTACCCATCTTCTGATGCCAGTTTCCAGCAGGATAATGCAACATGTCCCAAAGCTTAAATGATCTCAAACTGGTTTCTTGAACATAGTAATGGATTCACTGTATTTAAATGGCCTCCACAGTCACCAGATCTCAATCTAATAGAGCATCTTTGTGGAGGAACAGGAGATTCACATCATGGATGTGCAGCTGACATAGTTCAAAATCCCTTTTTTTGCAAATAGTTACTTCTTACTTTTAATAACTAACAGTATAATGTGATAAAAGCGAATAAATTGACTGACAATTTATTGATCATATTGATTGATTGATTGTATTGACAGGTGTGACTTCTTGAAACTGCACCAATTTTCTTGAAATGACCTCCAAGACAGAAACTTGAACCTATTTTCTTAATACTGATTTTTTTTTTATGCCATAAAAAGTAACTGTGCAGAAAGGAGAACATCTTCCATTTGTGGTAAAACGATGATCACATGTCCACTGTCACATATAAGCATTTCTACGCAGGTTGTTTATGCACCTGCACTTCTGCTGTCCAGTGCTCCGTCTTATTTGCGATGTTCAGGATGTTGTGTTTATGTGTTTCCTTTTTTTGCTTTGTATCCATAATTTTGCCACAAGTAATGAGCTATATCACAGAAAAACAGCCGCTTTACCTCCCTGAGAGCATCAACTGGATTTCATGAGCACAGTAATAAATTTTTATTAAATTGTGAACTCAAAATCAGCAAGGGGCAGCACATACACAGACACACACACACACAAATATTTTCTTTAACCGTGAACCATAATGTTCCACATCAAGGTTTACTGATGGATTTAATTTTTCTTTGTTGTTACACTCTTCTCACTCAGTAGTTCCTTCATGCGTTCACACTCTGATAAACAGCTTTTATAACTTCAAGGCACGTGTGTAACATGATTAATCAGGCTCTCAGTCTGCAAATGTTCTGCTTGTCTGTTGTGTTTTGCTTCATTTAAAAGAAAAAAGCAAGCACTTAAAAATTAATTTTGCTGTTGCATCGATATAATTGCTTTGATCCCATGATGAGCAGCAGACTAAAGTGTCCTTTTAGTTAACGTCTGCATGCGTCTGGCACTTCTTTGGGTACATAGAAAGGCTGCAGTAGTCTGCCAGGATGCGGTCCACATTAACCGCCTGTGCTCATCTTATTCTGTGAGAGGAGAGAGATGGTTTAAAATGATCAATAAAGATCCACAGCAGGAGAGGTATGAAATCAAATAATGTGTTTAAGTCAAGACGGGTCGTACTTTCTTGGCTTCGTCCACACACTGCATGTAGGCAGCAGCAATGCGCGAGCAGCACAGAGTCTTTCCCGTGTTCTCCTTGTAGCATTTTAATATCTGACTCTGCAAGTCTCCACACACTGGCTGGGTGTTAAAACGACTGAGAGAGAGATGAAGAAAATAATATTAAATAACATTTGCCTCATTCTTATGATTCAAACTTAACTTACATCAAATAAGCTGTAATAAGGCTTGCATGATACTACACATAAACAAATGAAAGTGTTCTGACTTACGTAAAACGGCTGAGAGTCTCTTCTTTGCCCTTCCGGAAGTGTGCAGACTTTGTAAAACTCTGCACACTGCCAAAGTGGTAAAAAAACACACACATTACCCTCAACATAACATATCACAACTGCTTCAACAAAATCCCACAAAAAGAATTCAGGACGTGACGGCTCCTCAGTGGCCAAAATTTGCATTTAAAGACCCCGAAAACATGTTTTAGTTCAACTTCAAGGTTCTATCACTGGTGTCAGCTGTAAAAAGTGGTGCTACATGTGTTTAAGCTCTAATTAGGATCCAGACATGTTGGAATTAAAGCGTGACGACATTTGTTAAGGTGTTTGATCATGTACCTATGGCACTGTTAAAAAAATGAAAACAAAGCCCAGCATACTGCTGTATCTTGGATTGCACACGGGTGCATTTACAATGCAATTTGATACCTGAAGAAAGTAACAGTTTCAAATAGTTCCAGATATACTAAAAAAAATAAAAATTAAAGGATCACTTAATAATTTTAACATCAAGCCCAGAAAGGATTGACGATTTGATCATTTTGGTTTCCACTAACTGATGTTGTTTCATTTCCTTCTCCACAAATTATCCAGTGTGCAGTACTGTGCAAAAGTCTTTTTTGTTAGGAAAATGGGAAATAGCCAAAACGTGCAGATATACATGGAAAACAGTTTTGTATAATTCTAACAACTGTCCTCAGGAATCGCTCTCTAAATTTCTTGAAAGACATTCAAAGCTCTTCTTTGAATCCTGGCCTCTTTTTATTCTGTTCTCTTTCAAGATGATCTCACACTGCTTTAATAATGTTCAGGTCTGTGCTCTTGGGGAGGGGGGGGGGGCAATCCATGAGTGCTAGTCATGGTTAGTCATTGCATGTTTTGTGCAGTGCCTTTGGGATCATTTTCATGCTGAAAAGCCACTTTCCAGATGTTACTAGATGGTGGATCGAAATCTGAACGTACTTTTCTGCGTTCATAATTCCATCAGTTTTGACAAAAATCCCCAACACCACTGGCTGAAATGCAGCTCCAAGTGATGACAGAGCAGTCACTCACTGTTGAACCTCTCTTCTGACCCCAGCTGTACAGATTGATAATCACTTGAAAACAAAAACTTCATTCAAATCTGGGTTCATCACTACATAAGACCTGCTGCTACTGATTTTCAGCCCATTATCTTGTGTAAAGATAATGGGCTGAAAGACATAAAGACCTGGATGGCTGCTAACTTTCTGCTTCTTAATTCAGATAAAACTGAGGTTATTGTACTCGGCCCTGAAAATCTTAGAAACATGGTATCTAACCAGATTCTTACTCTGGATGGCATTACCTTGGCCTCCAGTAACGCTGTGAGGAACCTTGGAGTCATTTTTGACCAGGACATGTCCTTCAACGCGCATATTAAACAAATATGTAAGACTGCTTTCTTCCATTTGTGCAACATCTCTAAAATTAGAAATATCCTGTCTCAGAGTGACGCTGAAAAACTAGTTCATGCATTTATTACTTCCAGGCTGGACTACTGCAATTCATTATTATCAGGATGTCCAAAAAACTCACTGAAAAGCCTTCAGTTAATCCAAAATGCTGCAGCAAGAGTACTGACAGGAACTAGAAAGAGAGAGCACATTTCTCCTGTTTTGGCTTCCCTTCTTTGGCTACCTGTTAAATCCAGAAGTGAATTCAAAATCCTGCTCCTCACATACAAGGTCTTAAATAATCAGGCCCCATCTTATCTTAATGACCTTGTAGTACCATATCACCCCATTACAGCACTTCGCTCTCGCTCTGCAGGCCTACTTGTTGTTCCTAGAGTATTTAAAAGTAGAATGGGAAGCAGAGCCTTCAGTTTTCAGGCCCCTCTTCTGTGGAACCAGCTTCCAGTTTGGATTCGGGAGACAGACACTATCTCTACTTTTAAGATTAGGCTTAAAACATTCCTTTTTGCTAAAGCATATAATTAGGGCTGGACCAGGTGACCCTGGATCCTCCCTTAGTTATGCTGCAATAGACGTAGGCTGCCGGGGGATTCCCATGATGCATTGAGTTTTTCCTTTCCAGTCACCTTTCTCACTCACTATGTGTTAATAGACCTCTCTGCATTGAATCGTACCTGTTATTAATCCCTGTCTCGCTTCCACAGCATGTCTTCTATCCTGTCTTCCTTCTCTTACTCCAACCGGTCGCAGCAGATGGCCGCCCCTCCCTGAGCCTGGTTCTGCCAGTTTCTTCCTGTTAAAAGGCAGTTTTTCCTTCCCACTTTGGTTGTTGGGTTTTTCTCTGTATCTATTATTGTACGATCTACTGTACAATATAAAGCGCCTTGAGGTGACTGTTGTTGTGATTTGGTGCTATATAAATAAAATTGAATTGAATTAATCTAGCTTATCTTTTTCTCCCTGTTTTCCTGCCTTAAAAATAGCTTCTTGACATCCACCAGACAGACCATTTCTAACACGGCTTCAGTGAACAGCAGACGGCTGAAAGGCCAAATGAAATGATTTTTTTCCCCATTTCCTAATTACATGACGTTCAGATTTTGATCATTTGCTGTAGATACTTTTTCGGCCTACAAAATCTTTTGTCCGCAATGTCTCTGGTTACCTTTAATACTTTGAAGGACACACTGAGATTACACAAGTTACAAGATAGTTTGGCTCCTTAGAAGCAAAATATATTAAGGGGTGACTCAAGACTTTTGCTCAGTACCATATGTCAGTAAAGATTTTCAAGTTGAACATTTCATTTATCAAGATCTGATGTCTGATTGTGTGTTGAGGTTTGCCTAGATTTTGGAGTAATATATACATCAAATTAGATTAGATTACAACTGGAATTTTTCAAAACTAGTTAAAAAGCCAGTTAGGCACACACGTTGTCTTTTGTTTACAGTCTTTTCCCCCCCTGGCCACTCGACACATCTCTAGTAAAACATAGTCTCGCTTTAAACCTGTAAGAACTTTAAACATATAAGAATTACTTCAAGTTTCAAAAATGTTAACTAACCTTTGTATCGAGTTTTGCAAGATGTTCCTTGTAGAGAGCGTCTCGTTTCTTCAGCTCTTTCTCCTTCTCCTCCAGCTGATGAGCCTGCGATAATTTAACATTCATCGAAGATATCAGCACAGCTCTGAAAACGTCATATTGAAATTTTGTAGAGGCTGACACTCAATTTACATGCGTTTTTTTCTGGGTCAATTTTTTCTGTTTTTCAAAGTTACAGCTGCAAATCATGTCTGTGATTTGCAGCTGTTTGAGAGTGAGGCATGCATGCATGCATCTCTATCGTCCTACCTTCAGCTCCATCCACTGAAACAACAACGCGGCAAGAAAGAAAAAGAAGCACATTAAAAGGAGGAAAGAGTTTTGTATTTACAGCAGAGTTCCTCACATATTCAGAGTCAAGCGTGTCTTCCTTTGCTTACATAAAGCTGCACCATGAGCTTCTCATCTTCCGTCTTCATTCGCTCTTTCATGATAGTGTCTGTGAGCTTCTCCGTGCTCACCGCCCTCTCAGCCTCCAGAATCTTCTTCACCTGCTCCTCCACCCGAGCCCGAGCTGCTGCCCTCGCCTCAGCTCGAACCTGCACCCTCATCTCCTCCAACCTTCACATGCACAAAGTGCATCTTTCAAAGAACTTAGAGTTGATTAATCGATAAGCTGATCAACTGAGAATGCATCAGCAGCAACTGCTCATGTGTGCAGATATCCTGGGATAATTGTACTTAATTAATAGGAATATATTCTCTGATATTCAAAGTTTTGATTGCAGTTTAACTTTAAAATCTTTGTTATCGCTATTTAAATATTATATTTATTATTGATTTATGGCGTTTTTGCTTAAAAAATGAACAAATTCGAATGTTTTCCTATTAAATAGAATTATTGACTAAATAATTAATGTGGCATCTTGAGCAGAATTGTGTGCATCGGTACGGATCGACTACAAACCTCTACAGTTGTGTTTTTATCTTATCAGAAGGGACAAATGAGACAGCAAGATTCAAAACTCAGTAAAACATTCAGTCTTGTGTCCTTACTGCCTCTGTAGCTCTTGCCTCTTCTGGTCGATCTCCTCCTTCAGACTTCTCTGCATCTCCTCTTTGAGCTTCTGCCTCAACTCGTCTTCCGACACTTGAGAAAAAAACAAACAAAGCAATGATTGCAAACATGTTAAATCTACTGATTGAGTTTGAACTCCTACTAAAAACTTAAAACTCTTTCCAAATGAAAGCCTCAAACATAACTTGAACATCACTGCTTTAGAACGCTGAAATGGAACTTCTACCAGAAATAATGGTCTGAAATAATGGTTACACATTGGTAATAAGAAAAGCAACAAACGGTGTGTCCCTGTGTACTTATTTTTCTGATATGAGTGCTTGATCTTCTTCACAGAGTCAGTATAGTAAGAAGCAAGGAAACGGAGAACCACACTGGGAGGCAAATCTGCTGAGGTGGTAGGTGGTGTGTTCTGGCACACGCCACAGTTTGGGTCATTTCCACTGAATGTTCTGCCTCAGAGATTTCAGGATGTTACACTTTAACTCTGTAATGTATTTTAGGCTTGTTAACTGAAATTACTCTGCAGACAAAAGATCCCACCTTAGAGACAAGTGGTTTATTATTGTTATTATTACACTTTTTGGATGCTTCATCAGCTGTATCTCTCTCATTTCCTCAGAGTCATGTGATTTGGACTATAATTCTGCATACTTGTGTATCTGACTGAGCAACATTATAAGGTTTGTCCTATTAACCTCCATGTCCTCTCCACATCATGCACTTCAAAGCATCACAAGAGCTAATTGGAAATGCCAAAAGATTAGGATGGTTCAGACTCACCTGTCACAGGTGGAGGTGGTGTTGTGACAACAGGTACTTCCTTCTCATCAAAAGGAGGCACAGATGGGTTCTTGGGGGACTCCTCGGTTGGTGGTGGTGGAGCTAGAGGTGGGTGAGTTGGGGCAACAGCTTGCTCCACACAGTGACAGATTGGAGATGTTTCTTCAAAAGAGAGCATTGGAGGTGCTAGAGCATCCTCTGGAGGAGGTGGAGATTGATCACATGGAGGCTCTGGATTAATAGCTGGAACCACGACTGGTGCCTCCACTTGACACTGCTGGTCCACTTCCTCCACTGGTCCAGATGGAGTAGATTCAACCGTGGGTGGAAGTTGGACTGTTTCTACTGGTGGAGGTGATGGGGTAACAGATTCTAGAGGTTCAACAGATGGAGTGACAGTAGCGGGCTCAATAATAGTGGGGGGTGTTTGAGATGAAGGTTCAGGTGGAGCCAGAGATGCTTGAGATGACTCTACAGACGTGGGTGGGATTAAGGTTTCAGCAGAAGGTGGGACTTCAGCAGGGGGTGGAGGAAGGGGCTCTACAGGTGCTTTGACTCCTGGGGAAGGGGTGGATGGAGTTTGAGCTGCAGGCTCTGGAGGGGCTGGGGGAAAGGAGTGAAACTGCACAGGAGGAGGCGGGATGAGCTTAACAGCAGGAGCAGGTTCCACTGTTGGAACTGTGGCTCCCTGAGAAGGAGGAGAAAGAGAAGGAGGTGGTGCTGCGATAACTGTAGGTGGAGGAGGTGACAAGTGTTCCACAGAAGAGGTGGGATCTGGAGAAGCCACTGGTTTTGATGCATGAGCGAGATGCGGCGAGACGACCTCTGGCGACAGCTTCATCCGCTTGATGACTCGGTCTGACAGCTGATGAAAGAAGAATAATAATAACCGTAAGCACCACCTGCAGGCCACAAAGAGCAAATTCAAATGTTTCCCATGCTGGTGCTCTGCTCTCTATCACAGGTTCAAGTCTTGCGTAAGTAATGTGAAGTTTACGCATCACTGCCATTAAACACTGCAGCGTTATTTCATAAGACTCAGTGTGCCACTGAACAAGTGTCCAATGGAATTTTATATCAAATACATCAGAAAATAGGTCTCCTTGTTTCTTGTAAATACAATTGAAAAGACCTTCAGACTATCTGAGCTTTAATATTTTCTAAGAGAAATTCAGAATAAGAACAAATGAGAAATAATGTTATTTTATTTGTGCTTTTGTCTGTTGAACAGCCACTGGCAGTGACATAAAGACACATTCAAAATCCAGAGAAGCAACTTTGGTACAGCCTTGCTGCCCTTTGAAAAAGTAACACTTACTGAGAAAGATGAAAGCATAAATGGTATATAACTTTATTTGTTTAAGAGTGAAGAACCTATCACTTTTATGCAACAATATATATATTTTTAAAAGAGTTCTTATCAAATACCATGACCAAGGCTACATCAGTGGAAAAGTTTAATGACTTTTAAGAAAATAGAAAGCCCAGCAGTATTGCAGCATTGAAAACAAGCCAATCAATCCAATGATATGTCAAACAAAACAATAACTGACAGCTTTTTAAATTGAAATTGTAGAACTTGTGCTGTTTTTAAAACACAATCTCAAACACCACTGGCTCAAATGATGCTCCAAACCATGACAGAGCCTCTGCCGTGCTTTTACACAGCGGAGGCTCTGTAGACACTTCTCTCCTGACCTCCTCCATAAATTTAAGATTTGAACCTACAACTTCAAATTTAGCTTCATCACTATATAAGTTTAGTTGGCCTTGAATTTCATCCAATGGAAGAAATTGAAATATCACCACATCTCTGGAAATCTGGAATAACACTCAGTGCAGAGGACTGTGGAGCTACTGATCATTGCACTTCATCTTCCTGTGAGATTTGTTTTCTTATTGCGAGCTGTTTTTGAGACCATTTCTGACGAAGCTTTAGCAAAAAGTGTCCTATTATAATTATTATTAGGACTTAACTTTCAGATGCTTTTCATCTTCAACTTCAAAATGAGAGAAAAAGAAAAGAAATGAGAGGTGGCTCAAGACTTTTGCACCGTGCTGTATTTGAGGACCCCAGTGCCTGTATTTAAATCATTCACATTTCTCAGGACTTTTTTGGTGTTATGCTGCCTCCCATTGACAGCACATAACACCAACTAGCAATATGTCTTCTGCATATTTGGAGACACTTTAATACAATCTGTAAATATGATCCTTCTTGACAAAATTAGAGAGGCTCGAGCCAGCTCCTACTGGAGAATTATATATTTTAGGATCGTTTTTTATTGCGATCAATCCATGCAGTAAAATTTTATTCTTTGAAGTCAGGGATGTCAAACTCATTTTACACTGTTGGTCACATCCAGCCCACTTTGATTTTAATTGGGGTGAAAATCCCCTCTGTTAGTGTAAAGAAATGTAACTGCACACTTAATCCCTGTGATATCTCAATGTAAGAAAAAGGAAGTATGTTTTTCTACATGACAAAGGAACTGTGCTGTAGCTAATAAAATAAATCTTTGAGCAGGACTATTCTGGCTTAAACTGTAACAAATAAAATTACAGAAAGATGTTCTGGTAGGTCATTGCCCAGACTGTCTGGTAATTATAAAGAATAATATTTTTGTTAATTCACAGAAAGCTTCCTATTTTATTTATTTGTTTATTTTACTTTACAGTAGACAGATTAAAAAAGGAATTTCTGTAGTGGATAGTGAGAAAAATAGTAACTTTACTGTTTTTCAATTAACTATTACTTTATAACTTTGGTGACAAATACAGAGAAAAATACTGAATAGCAGTTTCTATCCTGTTTTTCTTATATTACTCTTTTGTAATTATATTTAAACCTTTTCTCTTGACCCCGCAGGGACTTTCACTTAATTTGTTACAATGACAATAAAGATATTCTGATTCTGTGTAGTATGAATGGTGGCTGGGCTGTCATTATTAGCAGAACAAGCTGTAAAATTTATGAAAATACAGTTCAAAGTCCAAAATAAAAAAAGGAACAAACTCCAATCCTGTGGGCCAGACTGGCCGGATTCAGGCACGCGGGTCTAATATTTGACACCCCTGATACAAACCAAAGTAAAAGTGCTGTTGTTACACTGTAATGTCACCAATAGAGGTCGATAAAGGTCGCAGATTGAGAATGATATTAATTACCTGAAATAAAGCTGATTTAATTATAGATATGATGCCGTAAAGAATTAACCCATATATTGGATATTACAGGAATTTAAAGACTTTGTGAAGCAGCACTTCCACACGTGTGGGGAATGTAAGGCGAGCATGCCCTTTCTATTTTTAACCCCTACACCAGAGGGAAGCCGCTGACTTTGTGCGGGGTGATTTTAGCAGACTTAAAAATGGAAAAAAACAAAACAAAAATAATTTCAAAAAGGGCGTCTAAGACAGGAATGACAGGAAATCACTGACTTGCACTGATGCGCTGTGCAGCCGTGCGCTATACAGATGGAAACAGCTCTAAGCAAGCCTTCACTCACCCGAATGCCCTTCAGAAAAGTAATTCCTCCGCCTTCATCTTCCTCACAGAAGTGACTCGGGCTGTTTCCCCCCATCACTGCCCCTGCTGAAACTACAGCACCCACAGCGTGGACGAGTGCTCAGTGACATAAAACCCAAACAGCTGCCCTTCCCACCACCGACAGGGAATAACATGAGCAGCCATTGGATGGAGTTGAACACCATCCCCCTGGATTGGTCCAGTGCGCATTAGTCAGTGAAACGTAAGAGAACAGAGTGTCCCAGCTTTAAACATTCATAAAACTCACTTTAAAAGGAAGCATGCACAAATTAAAAAAAACAAAAAAAAACAGTCTCAGTCTTCAGTTATGTTGCCACTTTAATTTCAGTCACCAGGGAGTGTAAAGATTTATTGTTGACAAATACACCTGAGACAATATGACAAGGACACGGGGACTATATGCACTGCATAACCTGTCCCCCTATCTAATCACGCAATCTGACTCCAGCAGCTCTTCACACATGAATCGGTGAAGTCCTTAAAATGAACACGAACCTGGAGCAGCTAGAGGCTAAAAAAATAAATACCCAAACAACGTCATAGACAAAAAAGAAAAGTGGCACTGAATTTGTGTCTGTGAACGCACCATAACGAGGTACCTAATGTTAAAACACGTAAGTATGAGAGTATTCGTATTTTTCCTATTGTTAGCAAATCCAATGAAAAGACCAAACTCAGAATCTGTGTAGCCAAAGTATTACAACACAACACTGACCCACACTGTTGCACTGGCTGACAAAGCTCTCACCAGACCCCCAATCACACACTTCGAACAGTACCTACAAAATAAAATATTCACTCGTCCTGATAAAAACAGTCTCCAGGTGTATTCAGAAATGATTTTGTTAAATGACACCGGCTGGAAAAGTGGGACTAAGTGTGAAAATCTGACGTTTTGGCCACAGGGGGCAGTAAAACTGTCGACACAGCATGTACATGCTGCAAACAGATATTTCTTTCCCCTTCAAATCTATCATTATAATTATAACAGATTAAACACTGAAAACATCTTTACCTAGAGTCTGTTTGTCAAGCGGAAACAAGGAATGTTTATGGATTTTGTATGAAAAAAAAAAAGACAATTTAATCTGACTAATAATCACTCTTCAAGTTTGTGGTAAAATGCTTGACAGGAAGCTCACAGTAAGTCGTTTTTAAAACTTTCTGCAATAAAGCACAAGAAAAAACAAGTTCTGGGGTAAACGATGGCATGTATCTCTTTGGACCTGGAGAGAGGGTGAAAACTCTCTGTGGGTTCATCACCATAATCAAGTAGTCACGTGATCAAGTAGTGTAAAAATATTGACTATAGCTGGTTTTAGAGATCTACATCTTCAGTCACAGCGAATGGGCTTGGTGCTTGGAGTCAGAGAGCACAGACAGACAAAACAGATTCATTCACACGTGGAATTAAAATAAATAAATCCATCATGAATGAGATCTGGCTCAACTGACACAAAAAGCTCCTAGCAATAAATCTGTGCTGATTTTTAATAATCAGCCTGGCTGTGAGCAACATCCAAGCTAGCTCACATTCATGTCACTGTTCCAAATCAATTAGTTTCATGCATCAGCTACAAAAGCTTTTTAAAACCAGTTTTTAGCTTATTGTGTGGTGAACTCAAGAAACAAAATGTGCAGCGAGACATGTCTTGGTACAAAAAACCAGATGTAGCAGAGAATGTAAACACTGAACAAAATAGACCCCAGATTACGAGAGCTACGGCCGACTAGTTTGTCTCTGTATGTGTGAAGGAACGTTTACTCTGCTGGATTTGATCTGTTCATGGGATTTGCTGACAACAATAAAAATGCAGAACACCACCATCCTTTAAACTGTTCAGGTGGTGTATGACTGCGCACCGTGTAATCAAGTATAAATCTAAATGACCCTAAAACTGTATAAAACTGCTGCGGGATAACAACATCACTCTACGTCCAGCACGATAACTGATTTTCTGTCCACCGCCAGTCTCTGGTTCGTCACTCTGCCTTCTTCTCTTTGGCGTCGGGTCCCCGTAGAGCCGCCCGCACGCTGCTCCACACCTCCGTGTACAGAAGAGTACCGACGAAGACCACGGCTGTCCCCACCCAGTGCCAGGCGGTGAAGGGGTTTTGGAAATAAATGATGGAGAAGATGAGGCTGAGGAACTTCCTGAGCGTCACCACCAGCGTGACCGTCAGTGAGGCGCACTCGGTGGTCAGGATGAAAACACCACGGATGCACACGTACCTGAAGAAACGGTTAAAGACTGCAACAAGACTTGAGATACAGAAGACAAAAACCTAATTTCTTCACGTGTTGCTAAGACGGTCTGTGTCAATTGACCTCGTTAGCTAAACCGCCATTTAATTAATGTTATTTTTCACGATCAGCATCACTGGACAGATCAGGTAGGGATTAATCATATAATGTTATAATATTACTTTGTGTTACGAACTATTTTAGCAGTTGTTACAGCATGAATTTAGATTCTGGGTCATACTGTTTCTCTTACTGAGACAGCATTATAGTTCACATACATGCTACAAAAGCTGAATCCCCACAAATATTTTCTGATTTTCAAATGAATCAGTATATGTACAAGTAATCTCTGTGAACCATAAGCTCTGGTTTCAGACTGCTCTGAACACATGGCTTTGCATTATGTCAAATAAAAAGGATATCACTACCAAAGTTATCTCAGACACGCTTTTGGTTCTAAGCACAAAAGCCCCACCCACCTGCTGTACAAGCCTTCTGTTTGCAAAGAGCAGCCAATCAGAAAGCCGTGTGGCCTTAAAGGGAAGCAGTTGAAATATTTAATTTAATACAGTGGATGAGCTGAGAGGGCCCAACCAGGAACCAGCATAAGAGTTAAGCATTAAAAACAGAGCATAATGGGTCAAATTTGATGAGTAACAAAATGACTTTTCAGTGCTGCTGCAGTAACTGCTGTTACTGCTGCCTTAACATAAGCAGCTTTGCCCAAATAACTCTGTTTTATCATTATAAATAAAGGCAAAGTCAGTAATCAAAATTCAGCTGATGCTCAGAAACAATGAAATTTGATGAGTCAGCTGTTCTACTTAGAGCAAGAGGTGATGTATAAAATTTCAATGATTAAAACCACGCTGTAGTTTTGACTTTTGGTATAAAAATCCAAGCACCTTCTTCCTTTACAGCAGTGCCTTTCATGCCTTTATTTAAACAAAACAAAAGAAAAACCAGACAAGCTTTCATCAGCACAGAGTTGTCCACCCACTCAGGTGAAACATGATCTGGCCTCACAACGAGAGGGTATTACTTCACTGATGCTGTCACAGAAACCGGGCTCAGTGCTGTGAACATGTCCAGATACTTGATCTGTGAGCTCGCCCGAGAAGTGAAGCTACCATCTGTGGGACTAAGACCTGCTGACTCTGTGAATGCCGCCCAGACGTGACTAAACCCACAGGGCTGCTGAAGCGAGGCCCACCTCAGATAGATCCTCTGCTGTGGTGTGAAGAGCTGTTTGTGACACCACAGTTTTTAAGTCCAGTAAGAGCACGATACTTTCAAACTCAACAGCTGTTCATAATGTCAGCAGTGGGCTGAATGTGTCTTTAGTGCAAGCTGAGAGAAGATTGATCAAACTAAACCGATTTTTTTTTTAATATTTGCTTTAATAGCACACACATATGTGAAGTGCTCAACAGTTATCTCTGCCTAATTAGATGATTAAACTCTGCTTGGCATGTGGATGTAAACATTTCTTTAAAACTGTGTCCTTAATGATATGAATATTGTTTTTGCATCTGATGAAGGTCATTTGGACCGAAATTTGTGATTTAATAAAACAGCAGTAAGCTGAGGTTACAGTTTATATTTTTAGCTGCTGGGGGAAAAAAGCAAGTTATGAACTGTGATATTGTGTTTAGTAGAAAAAGAGAAAAACAGTACAAGCTAACTGCAAAAGTACTTGTTTTGGTAGGATACTGTGTGATGACATTGATCAGCAGGTAGATCCACATTATCGGCACGGTCAGTTCGACCCCAGGAATCAGCATGGGAGCTGCAAAGAAAGTAATCATTGACACCTGTGGTGAAACACGCACTCTGAAAAAGACTCCCAGAATGAATTGATGGCACTCACTGCTCTGACTGAAGAGGACGCAGTGGTTGTAGATATTTGTAGAGAGAAGCAGGAAGCCCGGCAGAGGCAGGCAGTGCTGCAAAAAGATGCAAAGGAATCACATTAAAGGATTGCACATTTTAAAACAGCTCCATGAAAACATTTGTGGAGTGAATTCCTGGGCTGTCGGTGCTGGAGGAAAACTCACATTGTAGAAGAGCGCCTCTTTGGAGTGTTTTCCATACTTCTTGTACAGTGTCTCCTGAAAAATGCCCATCCTTGCAGACATCAGCAGGGCAAAGGTCAACATGGCGATACCTGAATGCATCCGTACAACATGTATATGGATTATCAACATGACATGAAGTGTTATGTTTCTATTCTAAACTTCCCACCCCTGCAAATGCCTCCAACACACAAAATGATTGGACAGAAACTTGTGACTTACTACTAAACATACACATCAATATTCACATATCTGCAAAAAGCCAGCATCAGCTGCTACTCACCTATAAGCCAGTGCATAAAGGTGTAAAAGCCTTGGTCTTCTGAACCCTCATTTGACACATTCTGCAAAATCAGGAGTGCAGTTTATGAGAGCACATTTAAACAAATGCTAAAATGACTCACAGTCAAACTGCAGCAGTACCCAGTGTTCTGCAGAGGACTCACCACTTGTTTGGCAGACATGATGGTGCAGATGAAGATACCTGCAGAAACTAAGGCTATAGACAGATATTTGCTGGCCGAATATCTGCGGGGAGAGAAGAAAAATGTGGGTAGATTCACTACGACTCTTTTCAACTTTTATTTAGATTTGAAAGCTTCCTCTTTTCAATAGCTTCGACTACACAGCTGAAAAAAAGTGAATAAAATTTGCATTTTTAAGCCCTGAGATGAGCGTTTTCATTGTCGCCACCTTGGTTGAAAACTTGGCTGGGACAAGGAAGGGAGGAAAGCTGACTCATTAACCAATGAGCGGATAATTCTCCGTTCATAAACATAATGTAACCAAGATTTACAAAATAGAATGTATTTGTTACTGAATATAACCAAAACCAAGTGACCGAGAGGGGAACACAGACAGCTTTTCCTCCCATAGACTTCTATAGTATGGAAGTATTTTTGCAACCTAAGCAAATGTCATCTGGTGGCCTTCAGATATAATGCAGGTGTTTCCACAATAGCTTCCTTTGTCCAACCTGGCTGCTATGTCCATCTTTAAAACTATCAATGTATAAAATATAATGGTGGGTACTGTAGACAGCACCACTACAAACTTTCAAGATAATGAAGATTAATGTGTAAATCAGACTGTCGTAGTAAAACTGCTCCAACAGGATCTGGTGAAGATGATTTTATTTCTATAAAACAGCCAAATTTGTGGAACACGGGATTATCTTTGTGAAATATGAATGAATCAGTTCAGATGCAGGGATTTTTGCAACTGTCTGTCCACGGAATAAAACCCTGATCATTATAATCTCTGTCAGCAAAATATTGATCCTATTAGCATTTAATCAAAGTGTGTGGTCATTAAGTACACTCCATGAAGAGTTCTAGTTGCTAAATGTACAAAGTCAAAAACATAGTGGGGAAATGTTGTTTATGTTGTTGAGGGATGCTGGGTACCTTTTCTTCAAGATGATTATTCCCAAGATCATGTTAGCGATTAGTGATCCCTAGAGAGAAACAAGAAAACAGTTCAGAGATCAGGCTTTGGTGAAGGAAGTGATGGTCAGTGATAACAGGAAACATTCAAGAGTCATAGTGTGAAACTTACTGATCTAAAGATCATGTGTAGAGGCATGGCGATGTTGAAGTTGAGAGCGTAGTTGTTGATCACACTGACAGTGAAGAACATGGTCACCATGATCACATAGTTACTGAAAAAAATAAATAAATAAGGGACAATGTGATTCAGTGTCAGCTTTAAAAAGTCACCAGCTGAAAAATATTCATATCAATCTTTTTTGTTAATAAATTATTTAATTTTCACCTAATAGGTATTGCTGGTTTCTTGCGTCCAAAGTTTGTTTCAAAGATGAAACCTTCCAATGCGATGAAGACAAACTGAGCAAAGGTGACTATGTTGCCGCATCCTGGAAAATCTCTATGAAAAAAAAGAAAGAAAAAGAGCCAAGAGTTAATTAATAATGCATCATTTAATGCTAACGACAGACATTTCAAAAATGAATACACTGGAAAAAAAGAACAGAGCATTATATGTATAACTTTTTCTCTAATCTACATACCCACTTAGTATAATTGAATGGCATTATGTAATTGTAATGAAAATAAAAACTAGCCTTAAAATAAATGTGCTAAAAGAAAATAAAGATAGAAGTAAATCTTTAGTTTTAGTCTTTGGTAATGTGGCCCAATCTATGGCTACTATACCATGAGCAGGCTTTTGCATGGCTGTTTCTAGACATATGGATATCTACATGAATATGAGCCAGGTGCCTGCACAAGTGCTGTGATTTTTTATTCAGAACTTCTTAAATTTACACTCAGATTTACACCCAGCCTCACCTGTATGGACGCACAACTTTCACAGGTAAGGAAGGGGGATAAAAACAAACAACTAAAACAAGGTGCTGACAGACACCCCAAATATGGGTGTGTATAGTATTGACACTGTGCATACACATAGTCACCTGACACTTTATTTGGAATATCTGCTCTGCTCTTGTTAAATTATCTCATCAGCCAATCACAGGCACCTTGTTAAATCTGTTGCCAGGGAGAATTAAACAGTTCTGAAGGCAAGAGGTCCAAACTTGGACCTTTCGCAAAGTGTACCAAATAAGTGTGCAGTAAAAGTATTTCCAGTATTAAGAATGTCACTAACTACAGGAAACCACTCTCTTACTTTCACTTCAGTAACACTGACCAACAGCTCATAACACAGAAACACCGAATAACCACAGAAACGCAAAGTACAAATCAAAAGATTGAACTCCTTCCAGCATAAAGTCGTAATGCAAGTGATGATGATACACAGTGATACTGCTCTGCTACATATACTGCACGCAGCGTAGCCAGTTTTCTCGTTAACACCATCCATTAACTACGTGAGGTCAGGGGTAACTTAAAAAATGTCTTGATCAAGTATGATTTAAGAAGCAAAAACAGTTGAAAACGACAGTTAAAATTATTCAGGAGGAGAAGGGTAGCTTAGTAACACTCAGACAAACATGCAAATGAGACTACACTTCCTGTATGAATTTAGTAAAAACACCTGTGCAACGACGAATCTAAAAACAAACTGTTCACACAAACGTTTGTGAAGTAGTCTTCACGAGTCATTGGTGTAGACACGGTGTAAGTTTCTCACTGACCTCACAAGCAGCTCCAGAAACACCACATTGCTACAACAGCCGACAAAAACAAGAGCAACGGCAAACACGGGCCCCATGGTGTTCACGGCGGGAAAAACTCGGTGGAAGATGTGTCACTTAATCAAACGGGACAATGAACGGAGCATGTTTGCATTACGGCAGCGGTTTGTGTGTCCGACTTCTTGTGCTTTCACACAAACTCCGGTTTCAGCTGAACACGTCTGAATCCGAGATTTCGTTCTTCCTTGTTCCAGGTGCTTCATGGGAATTGTAGTTTATTTAAAAAAACAGGAAAAGGGGTTTCCCGTGTGCGTAATATTTATAGTTTCATGTAACACATTACGAATTAAAAACGCGTATTGTACAGGAAGCAACACTATATGTGAATATTAGTGAAAAATGTAACATACGAATGAATAAATAGGCTTTCAGCGTAATCACGGTGCAGCTCTGACGACACGCATGCGCAGCTCATTACAGACTGAAAAAAAAGAGATATATCACTCTGCCTCATTTTATAGGTACATGAAGCCACGCAAGGCTGTTGGAGCAGGGGAGTTGCTCACTATGAACTATGATCGTGCAAATTTTGGTATCGAGTTGATACCAAGTAAATACAGGAAGATTATTACTTTTAATCTATGAAGGGAGCTTATATAGGGAAGAGCGGGGTGCTGGGATTTATGACATGAATCATCATCCATTTGCAAATTTTGAAAAGATTGAAATCACTGTGGTTTTACTTTCCATAATAAAAAGTTAACACAATCAGCGTTTCATGAATTTTTAACAATGACCTTTTTGGCGAGCTGGAATGTAAATATGCCTGTCTCTGACGGACTTTGTTTTTAAATATGTTATAGGCTATAGATAAAATAGATGTGACAGTCAAGCCAAAAAAGGTTCAGACATTTTTCTTTTTTCAAATGTTTTAATTTAAAAAAAATAACACAATTCAATGATCTACATACTAAACTTGAGGGATAAAAATAAAGTACTGATTTTTTCGCGCTAGCATCAATCCAATATCAATAACATTTACAATTTGAAACTAATAATTAATAATTATCTGATATGACACCTTATATGTTTTTGGACTACAGATGTCTTACAGTTGAATGATTACAACAGCCAAATAAATCAAATTAATAAGACCAAAGGATAACAAGTACTTTTTTTCTAAACGCGCACACACAGACAGCTAAATTGGCAGAGTGTGTGTTGGATCAGTGAGTGTCATCATAGACGATCTTTGCTGGAGTGCGCGTATACGTGGCTCCGGCTGACGTGGTTGCGTAATGAACCGCTACCTTTGCCTCCACTGCTGCTACTGCCGCTTGTAGCATCAACACTTTGGCTACGCTGCTTTCGTAAAGCTGCCAGTTTGAGTCGTTGCGACCTCTTGGTGATTGGACAGAGTCTTCAGCGGATACCAAAATGATTTCGCTCACGGATTCACAAAGTAAGAGCCGCTTCTGTTTCTATGCTGTTCTTTGTCTTTCTGATGTTTCTGTGCGAAACCGGGTTTAGCTGAATGTACGAGGCCAGCAGCTCAAACACGATTGGCTGAGAGCAACGCTACGTCACCACGTGAAGTAGCTGTAAAGGGGAACTATTTTTTTTTTCTTTTTCACTTGTTTCTTGTTTTAAAAAAAACGTATATTGAGCACGGCCGAAGTGTAAACCAACGAGGTTAGCGTATGTGCACGAGTCATTTAACTGCTTGGGGTTTTTTTTGTTGTTGTTTTTTTTACACTTGGCTGTGTGATGTCAGCACAGAAGTCCCACCTACCTGCTGTTCAAACCTTCTGTCTGCAAAGGGCAGCCAATAATAAGAAAGCTTGCTTAAAATGAGAAGGATAGAATTAAAAAAAATCAGACAGCTGGCTAATCCAGAGTCCCACTGTAAGATAAACATGGCTTATTTTGGACTGGATCATGCAAAGCTGCCCTGTAATAAAATGTGAAGCTGGAAATCAATATGAATACCCCCCTTAATGAATAGTCATTCTGCATTTCTTTAATAAAATTGAAATCCATGTAAACCAAAGTAGATCATGCAACCTATTAATAACTTCTTCCTTTTTCTTGATGTCTGCAGAAATTGGGATGGGACTGACGGGGTTTGGTGTGTTTTTCCTCTTCTTTGGGATGATGCTGTTTTTTGATAAAGCTCTCCTTGCCATTGGAAATGTGAGTTGATGGTTTTTGGGTTCATTGATATATCAGAGTAATACCTGTATTGTTGATTGCCATTTGGCTGTTGGTCCATATAATCACATTTGCTGATGTAAGTGGAAGTTGATCTTTTCTTTGCTGCTCTAGAGCAGGGCAGTGAAAAGGAAACAGATGTTGAAAATGAATGTATATATCGGGGAAATTATTAGTTTAAAAATTGCTGTGAGCACAGAACTATATAATCAGTGCCTACCTAGTAATTATAACACAGTGTGAAAGTCAACCCTATATAACCTAAAAGATGTTGGACTCGTGACATGTTGTTTCCTGTGCAGATTCTGTTTGTCTCCGGACTGTCGTTCGTCATCGGCCTCGAGCGTACCTTCAGGTTTTTCTTCCAGAGGCACAAACTAAAAGCCACCAGCTTCTTCCTGGGAGGAGTGTTGGTGGTTCTGCTTGGCTGGCCGATTGTTGGGGTCGTTCTGGAGATCTACGGTTTCTTCCTCTTATTCAGGTCAGCTCAGTCAGAAAGGGTTGAACTCCTTTTCCTCTTCTTCCTCTTTTGGCTGCTCCCTATTAGGGGTTGCCACAGTGGATCATCTACCCGAATCTCACCCTATAACTAACGTCCTTTGTCTGTCACCTCAATCCCTCTGCATGTCATCCTTCACTATATCCATGAACCTCCTCTGCTGTCTTCCTTCTTTCCTCCTACCTGGCAGCTCCATATTCAACATCTTTTGTCCAGTATCCACTATCTCTCCTCTTCACATGTCCAAAACAATTTCCAAGTCTCACTTTATTCTTGCACTCGTTAACAGGGGATTCTTCCCGGTGGCAGTCGGATTCATCAGACGAGTGCCCGTGCTCGGGTCTTTGCTCAGCTTACCGGGGATCAGTGCGGTAAGTGTCACTTTCGGGCACTTTAACCTTGATAAGGGTCACTAATTAAAAATATTGTTTAGCTTTATAAGGCTTTCAATGACATTTGTCTGCAAGACTAACAGTAAATAAACACTGTCTGAATTTGATTAAACTTTGTGGAGAGGAAGATTCCACTAATCTTTGATGCAGTAATAATAAAAGTTGGTCATGGTGGAGAAGGTGCTCTCTGAGTGCACCTGCAGTTTTCTTTTATGCGAGCTTCTCTGGTTGCAGTAAGAAGTCAGATTCTATAGAAGTGCATGAGAAAATGGCTTCTGGCTCTCCTGCTTAGGTTATGGTCTCAGTTGCTACTTTCAGGTTTCATTAAATACAACATGATGTCCACTGTGTACATAAGATTCCAGCTGTAGTTGAAATAGCAGGGTACGCCACCTACATTGAGGCCCAGTCACTCAGATTCATGGTCTGATCCGCACCTTGCATCTATTTAAGCTCAAGGCCTGGAAGCAGAATTCTGCTAATCAAAGGGTGATGTCACGGTGGCCTCCTCCGTCTTTTAAGTACAGTCTTTGGCAGACATGGAAAAATTCGGTATTTGCAGCCTGTTGTCTAAAAAGTCATGCAAGTATAATTATACGAATATGAAACTATCTTGTTTCATTTGTGCTAAATAAAATTCAGTTTACCACCATATATGACTAAAATACACCATTTAAAGTCTTGCATTTGAGAAGCTGGAACCAGGAATTTGTTTTCTTTATTCGTATTTGAATAATGTTAAGTGCAAAGAATTGATTATCAAAATATTTGGGGATTAGTTCTCTAAGCTAAACATGAACTTTTTCCATTAGATGATACAAATGGCATTTACGACAAAAAGCAGCTGAAAGTTTTTAAAGAAGCTGATATTACTTTGTTGATCTATGTGGGCTTTAAAGATTTTTAGAGTGAAATGGCTCCAAAAGCTGAGGAAGGTTATTTAGATGAGAGGGCTCTGGTCTTTCTCTCATCTAGTCTAATAACAGGGTCCCTGTTGTCCTGAGCACGACCTCATGGGATTCCCCGCTCAGTCTCGTGTCTTTGAAGCCTTTTGTAGCTTCTTGGAAGCCGTCGGCGTCCAGGATCAGTTAATTCTGCCGTGGTCGCTAATATTTTACAGCTGTTTACCAATATAAAAACCTCACTGCATTATCAACATCATCATCCTTGCATGTTCTGCTTCATACATGTTATTTTAAATCATCCTTTGCATAACAACTCGTAAATAATTCTGCCCTTTTTCACGTTTTATTTCAGCTGGTGGACAAAATTGGTGAGAGCAACACGATGGTATAACAAAGAGGACAGTTTCAGCGTTTCTTACCGTCTCATGGTGACTGTATATTTTGACCATTGCCATTCCAGAGCTGTGAATCCAAACATTACTCTGCACAAAAGACACACGCATCTGTGGATGTCTGACTGACTGTACATTTAATTCTATTAGAGGGAAACTGTTTCTTTCTGACTGCTACTGGATAACATTACCAAGAGATCATTTTTTTAAGGCTGAAAGCAGTTTCTCTTTTATGTCATTCCACTCTGATATTTATGGACTGATAATCTGGGACCACTGGATTAACTCGGAGGACAGTGACAGCATCTGTGTGCCTGAACTGACACTGAGGGCCTTTTTTTTTCCTCCATGAAGAGTTAGTGGAATTTTATACTTTAAAAATGTGCGGTTGAGCTAAATGTGTCAGAAATGTAAAAACAGTTTATATTGTCCTGGATGGAGATGTTTAACTGTAACTTTTCTAAGCGCTTGAAATAAAGTGTGCGTTTTATAAATTTTGTTTTGTAGCATAAGTAATTTAGATGTCCCAGATCTTACCTGCGTTTTAGGTAATAACAGTATGATTTGCTAAAAGAAGCCCAGCTCTGCTATTCATGGACTGTACTAGAAGAACTTTACATGGTTCACCCATACTGGGCCTTGGTGAAGCTCCTCTAATGCACATGTCCTCTGAAACAGTTTTACCCTTTAATGCACAGGTGCTCAACTTCAGTCCTCGATGGCCGGTGTCCTGAAACTTTTCCATGTGTCCCTGCTGCAGCACACCTGAATAAAATCAGTAGGTCATTAGACTTTATAGAACTTGACTGATGCTGAGGTGGCAATTCATCCATTTGATTCATGTTACAGCAGCTCATGAGTAAATTAACATGGTACAATAAAAGTACTTTTAAAAGTACTTTTTTTTTCTTCCAAAAACTTATATTTACTTACATTTATTTAAACTTCAGTATGGTTAGGTGTTGCCACCTGAGCATGTAGTCAAGTCTTGCTAATGACCTACTAATTTTATTCAGGTTGTTGGAGCAGGGACATTTAATAGCTCAGTCACAAAGGAAGAAGGCGGTTGGAGACTGTATGATCGTGTGCAGTAAACTAATCTCATTGTCTTGGTTGCTTCAGAGGCAGGGACCAAGTCTGCAACCACTTGTAGTTAGTTGCTGGATTCAAAGGTGGCAATACAACAGCATTAAATGGATTCAGTCTGCTATCAGTGTACGATTGAATGTGCTCAAGTTGGCATCCACATGCAATCTGTTTGTGATAATACGGTGGTTATACTCAATAATACATATAATATTTACTAGCATAAATTTCCAAATTTGTTGCCATGTATATAAACAGAAGTTGATTTAAACTATTTAGATTCAGAGTCCAGCTGAAAACTTATTGATTTGAAACAAATTCATCCAAAAAAAGTGACAGCGTTTTTACAGGACAGGGATTTAACTATATAAGCAGCTGGAAACCAGTTGAGTCCTGTTACAAAGAGGCGTGTTGCAGATGAGTTGCGCTGATTGGCACAGACTGACTTGTTTAGATTGCAGTGTGTTGGCACTCTGCATTTTTAATTGGTCGGCATTGTAAATATTCACCAATCTGCCTGAGTGATTGCACTTACTCCGAGTGGCCTGCAATTGTCTGCAGACAGGTTGCCTCCCAACAGGCGACCTGTGCGGTCACTGTGTGATTCAAAGTGGTCACTCAGTGGTTGAGGGTGCTGTACGGTCAACTTCTGATGGAAAGGTTGGTCATCAAACTGGTGTTTACTCTGATGTGACAGTCTTAAACCAGCTTTATATAACAACGTCAACCACTGTGAAATGATAATACGTTCCCTTTAAGCATTCACATATCAGAGATTTGATTTATAATTCAAAACTAATTAACTGTTTATACACAGTGTGTACAGGTCATAAACACAGAGATTTATGTATGTGTGAAATTTCTAAAACAGTTGAAACAAAAATAACAAATAAATTCAAGGTCCTCATGTCATCCAGTGTCCTTCATGCTTTCAGCTGATCCAGGCTTCTGCTCCTCATGTCAAACCCACATTCTCAAACTTTGATACAAATCCATCATCTTCAAGCAAATGCACTGCATTCATAATAAAAGTGGAAGAAAAACTAATGATGGGTTACTTAAATATTTTTGCTAGAGCCCTTGGTAGAACAAACACATTTAATTTAACTACACTTATATTTGCCTTTGAAATAAACACATTAATTGCCAGTCAATGTTGTGATAGTAAAGGCCTAAATGTCTCTTAAAAAATGTTTGAGAGGTTAAAATGTATTAGTGTGTGTATATTTTTAGCTCACCTGGCTGAAGGACCAATGCACTTAAGCCACGGCAAGACTTAAGTTCATCCATAGTTCACATTAATACAGTGCTGGTCTTATTTTGGCAAAGACCACCATTCACTTTAGTTTTATTACATAGCTGCAGTTCAAAACAACAGTCGCCCCAAGGCTTTATATTTTCAGAGACAAAGACCATGCAATATTAGCAAGACACTTGAACAATCATATGACTCCGCCCCCTATGAGCAAGTAGTGCTCCTCACAATGATGACCGCAATTTGGGAGAAGACCTACTGAAGTCATGGATATGGACAAATCAGTTGTAGGCAATAAAATAGATTTACAGATTACACAGGGCCCTTGAAGGACTAGAATTGTCTTATTCTCAGCCTCAGGCCTCCCGTAGGCATCTGCACCTGCCACCTCATCACCGCATCAACTTCATTCATAAAATCTCACCGGCGTTGTCGTCCTGCAGTGACCCTGTGAAAATACTCTGCTGCTCGCAAGACTTAAAAGTTTGAGTGTCTCTCATGCATCTGCGATTAATGTGCGGCGACATCTTTAACAGCACCGTCAGCTGAAGAAGTAGGTGTGAAGTGATTAAGACACCTGTCAGCGTCATCAGTTGTGTTTTTTTCTTACAAACGATGTGACTGCACTGACAGGGAAACATTAAACATTTAAACCAGCTGCAACCTGCAGGAGAGCACAACGCTTAAAGTGAAAGGTAAGATATCCCTCTTCTTAGTTATATATAATATTTTAATTTCCTTAAATGTGAAAAAATTAAGTAAATTAAACTTTTACTTTCTAAGTCTACATTTTACTATTTATGAGCAAAATAAAATCCGTTTATAACACAATGCAGCACAATAAATCATAAAGCTAATAAAGCACAGACAGAAAACATTGTCATTCAGTATTAGTTAGTACAGTGAGGTATTAGTATAATACAACAGCTCACAATTGTGTGTGCAGGAGAAGTTCACTTGCTAAAAATACACGGGCAATTGCTTAAACCTGCTTACAGAGATTTATTATAGTGTGTTACATTAGTAACATGTAACATAAAGTCAGAATGCTATAAATTAAAGTAAAATAAAACACTATTAATGAAAACATGTTACAAATACTGTTATTATAAATACAGTTTAACTGTATAATGTACACAAACCGCAACTTACTGGTGCCCAACTGTAAATTTACTTGAAGGTAGTGGCTGTAATTTCATTTAAAGTAAATTTACTGTAATAAAAATGACAGAAAATGTAATTTACTGTAAAGTTACTGCAAACATTTTACTGTAAATTACTGGCATCTAGATGCCGACGAGGTGCTTTAAAATTTATTTACAGTGAGTTTACATCTAAACACAGAGAAACAGATCTGTCCTGGATGACTGTAATTAAACTTATACTTCTCAGAAAAAGACGCAGTTTATTTTTTCCCCTCTTGTTCTGTTGCAGAGTTCAACAATGTCTCTACTAGTCATGCTGCTTTTGCTGTCGCTGGTTTCTCAGTGTTGGACTGCTCCACAGGTTAGTCGGTATTTTTCTTTTGTCACGTTTAACCCTGATCAGCCTGAGCTGGAACAGAATTTTCTTTTCCCTTTTCAGAGGAGAAACTGGACTTCTCAGGCAATCCTATACCTGAAAGGAGCACGTAAGAACGCACTGACGGCAGCAAACAGTCACTCAGATTTTAGACGTCTATCCGATCAAAACAATATTGTGTACTGATCTTTTACAGAGGGACGCCGCTCATTTTTGGAGCGTGCCAGAAGAGAGGAAGAAAGCACTTTTCACTCAGGTGTGTGAATACATGATGCAGCTCGAGTAGTGTAATCAGATAAACAAGTAAATATTCTGTGTAAGCTGACTAGTATTGTATTTGGCTCTTAGGAGCCTGTATTCATTTGTAATAAATCATCCTTTGGAATAAGTTTGTACTTAATATTGTGGTAACTTTTTGTTTTAGTTTGTTTTTACTCACATTTATTGTATTTGTTAGTTTTTTAATGATTTACTTGATTTTATTCATTTTATTGATCTTGTTTGTAAAGCACTATGGTCGAGCTTGTTGGTTTTAAATGTACTCTAGAAATAAGGCTGATATTGTGATTTTGAACTGGTTACATTTTCTGAAACATTTACTAATGTTTCAGAAATCAGTCATTAATGAGAGCTGCTTCTTCTTCTTCTTGTTCTTTTTTTTAATCCTAGGCAGTTTTAAGAGTTTGTTAAATTTTTTGTTTGCAGGTATTTTATTTCCATCAGAGTAAAAACTCCATGCATAAATTATTTTACTATCATGTTTGAAGTGATGGCTTATTACCAGAGTTATAAATCACAATAAATATTACATTTTGTTATGTTTACTTATTAATTTTGTGTTCATTGTTTTAACCCTTTAAAGCCTGAACAATGAAATAATTACCAGAAAATTCAATTTTTCCAAAAACAGAGTGTATTGTGGAATTTATTTCGATTTTAGACAATCCCCACTGATGATGTAGAAGTCTCAAAAACTGTATGTGTTAAATATGATACACGAGGCGTTAAGAGGGTGAAGTGCCACATATGTGATTTCATCAGCCTGATCCCGGGTGTTTATTTCCGAGGGTTTAATAGGGAAGAAAAAAAAGAGGAAATCTTAGTCTCCTCTTCGCACAGCTATATTTGTATTTTCTTTCTCCCTTGGACGTGTTGGTTGCACAGTTTTTTGTTTCTTTTCCAAATACTGCCATTTCTGCTCTGATTCTCTGCAGGGACTCACAAGCAGAACAGCGATGGCCGAGGCTCTTCTTTGCTTTTATCCATTTTACTGGAACGCCTACAGCGAGCTGTAGAAGAAGGTAAAACCTTGGAATTCATCACCACCAACACCCTGACTTACCAGACCCTCCTGAACAGCTTTAAGATTATTTATGGCTCTTTTTTTAAATCCTCAGATGCAGGCAATCCAGATAATCACCTGGACTATCAGGAGGTGAATAGTACCCACTTGTGAACATTCATCAGAGCCCACTTCTATGTTTTTCTGTTTCTTATGTTGCTTGTTACATTTTATTGTTATTGTTGATGTTTGTCTGCGTGTCGCAAATTTGACTTAACTTATAATAAAATGCGCAAAATAAATGAAAATGCCATCTGCAAGATGTTAGTCTGATTTATGTGTGAGTTTATCTCTTCATTTGACTGTCATCATGTGCAGTTTGTTGGTGTGACGCATGGATGGATTTCCATTTACACTCATCCTTGTCAACTTATTAAAACAATTATGCCAGTCACTCATTCACACCATGAAGTGATTAACACCAGGATGACAAACTATCAGTCACTCATCATCGCGCCGTCTTCACAGCGGTCACTGAGAGAGCCGTGTCGGAGGTGGGCGATTGGGATCAGACAGAGTTCATCGACTAATACATTCCAGTAAAATCACCATGAGCTTCCAGCAGGGTTTTAGGATTTATTTTATTGAACCATGTTGTTAAATCATAGGCCACATGTAACACTCTGCTCTTCACTTTCAGCAAAAGAGAAAGCCCATGTTCACAGATTTCTATCACGCTACATAAATAGCCAACACTGAAGAACTGAAACTCTGCACTTATTCCTTTATAAGCCCCTGCTTCTTTTATTAGTTGCCAAAGCAACATGACACGTGGTCCCACAGTGCAACACAGCAAAGGACAAATGAGTCAGAGCATCTCACTCATCATTGGGGTCACGTTTTGGTCTCCAGCGAGCAGAAGTGCACAAACTGACCCCTACGGCTAAATCTGGCTGGATGAAACCCCTCCAAACATCTGGGAATCTACATAGTGCAGTAGGCTGAAGGTGCAGAGGGGCAAAGCTTTCTGGTGTGACCGTGGAGTGATGCTGAAGGTCATGAGTAGTCAGGAAGGTGTAGCTATTGGCTCCCCCTGCCGGCAGGTTAGACGTCCTGCAAGTCCTTCTGGATGTCCCAGAGTGTGTTAGCGCTGGCCTGCAGCTGGGCCACCTCTTCATCTGTCAGGGTCATGTTGATCACGCTAGCCACGCCCCCGCTGTTCAGCACGCAGGGCAGACTCAGATAGACCTCGTCACTGATCCCGTACATGCCCTGTTGATGATAAAGCACACTGTCTTTATGTGGAAGGGCTTAGCGTCATAACAAAGACTTGCTATAGAGGTCTAAAGAGGGGCACTATAGGGAAAGCAATTTAAGAACTCTTGATCTATTGTTTTTTAAATATTAAAATGTGACATTACTGTGTGTATAGAACAGGGGTGTCGAACTCCAGGCCAGGGCTGGTGTCCTGCAGGTTTTAGATATCACCCTGGGTCAACACACCTGAATCACATGATTAGTTCATTACCAGGTCTCTGGAGAACTTCAAGACATGTTGAATAGGTCATTTGGCATTTAAATAAGCTGTGTTGGCTCAAGAACACATCTAAAACCCGCAAGACACCAGCCCTCGAGGCCTGCAGTTCGACACCGCTGATCTAGTACATCTACACATCATGAAATATAGTACATATGTACTCACACAAGCTCAAAGGGGGTGGAGTTGAAATCTGAACACCCAACGTGGAGCTTGAGCCCACGACCCTGAGATCAACAGTCTTATGCTCTAGCGCAGGGGTGGGGAACTCCGGGCCTCAAGGACCGGTGTCCTGCATGTTTTAGATGTGTCCGTGATCCAACACAGCTGATTTAAATGGTTAAATTACCTCCTCAACATGTCTGGTAATGAGGCCTAGTAATGATTCATGTGTGTTGACCCAGGGTGATATCTAAAACCTGCAGGACACAGGCCCTTGAGGCCTGGAGTTCCCCACCCTTGCTCTAGTGACTGAGGTAGCTGGGCTTCAAGTCAAGAGAACGTGTCGACTGAACCTGCAAATGTTCTGCGTTTTTCCTTGAAACTTGCCTTTTGGAATATATAATGATTATCCAAACAGAGGATTACATCTGATGATTCTTTTTTGGCTTAGTGTTTCACTCTTACTATCAGAAAAGTGGCTTGGAAAAAAAGAGCTTTATTTAACACAACTGGTAATTACACTCACACTTTATACATTTTGGATTCAAAATTCTAGTTAAAGTTATATTTTAAAGAATACTGGGAAATTCTTTAACGAGTACATGAACATGAGCGTCTGTTACCTCCACCATGGTGGAGACGGGATGAATCCTGTTCATGTTCCTCATGAGACTCTCTGTCAGGTCGGCTACGCTGAGACCGATGGCCCAGTTGGTGTAGCCTTTCAGTTTGATCACCTCGTAGGCACTAAGAGATGTAAAACAAACAAACAAAAAAAAACAAAAACATGTCTAAAGTGTCTAAAATCATGAAAATTCACCGAGATTGATTAAGACAGTGACAGGTAACAGCTAAGGTAGCGATAGGTGATACGTCTGTGTCGTGTCTAAACAGTCAGCCATTGTATTGTGATGTGGTGTTGACTCGGTAAAGATGAGATCTACACTCATCTACACAATATTTTAAACTAGCTGATGTTGATCCAGGATGAAAGAAAGAGAGACTTTTAGCCTTAAAGATTTCATAATTGAAGAGAAAGTTTGCAGATGAGCTTCCATGCTGGCCTTAGTTTGAAATCTGACCCATGTCAGGGTTTCTGACCAATAAGGTCAGTGTTGGACTGTGGAGCAGTCCAACACTAAGGTCTGGCTTTGCGGAGAAGCCAGACCTTATTGTTCTGGCTTCTCCGCAAAGCCAGAACAGCTTACTACTCATCACTGATTGAAGAAAATAAGAACAACCCCAGGTTTCTCTTCAGCACTGTAGCCAGGCTGACAAAAAGTCAGAGCTCTTTTGAGCCAACCATCCCTTTAACGTTAACTAGTGATGACTTCATGAACTTCTTCACAAATAAAATTTTTATCATTAGAGAAAAAATTACCAATAATCATCCCACAGATGTAATATTATCTACAGCTACTCTTAGTACCATTGATGTTAAGTTAGACTCTTTTTCTCCAATCGATCTTTCTGAGTTAACTTCAATAATTACTTCCTCCAAACCATCAACGTGTCTTTTAGACCCCATTCCTACAAAACTGCTCAAAGAAGTCCTGCCATTGATTAATTCTTCGATCTTATATATGATCAACCTATCTCTAATAATCGGCTATGTACCACAGGCCTTCAAGGTGGCTGCAGTTAAACCTTTACTCAAAAAGCCATCTCTAGACCCAGCAGTCTTAGCTAATTATAGGCCAATCTCCAACCTTCCTTTCATATCAAAAATCCTTGAAAGAGTAGTTGTCAAACAGCTAACAGATCATCTGCAGAGGAATGGTTTATTTGAAGAGTTTCAGTCAGGTTTCAGAGCTCATCACAGCACAGAAACAGCTTTAGTGAAGGTTACAAATGATCTTCTTATGGCCTCTGACAGTGGACTCATCTCTGTGCTTGTCCTTCTTGACCTTAGTGCAGCATTCGATACTGTTGACCATAATATCCTATTAGAGCGATTAGAACATGCTGTAGGTATTACAGGTACTGCACTGCAGTGGTTTGTATCATATCTATCTAATAGACTCCAATTTGTGCATGTGAATGGAGAGTCCTCTTCACACACTGAGGTTAATTATGGAGTTCCACAGGGTTCAGTGCTAGGACCAATTCTGTTTACATTATACATGCTTCCCCTAGGCAGCATCATTAGAAGACATAGCATACATTTTCACTGCTATGCAGATGACACCCAGCTCTATCTGTCCATGAAGCCAGATAACACACACCAATTAGTTAAACTGTAGGAATGTCTTAAAGACATAAAGACCTGGATGGCCACTAACTTTCTGCTTCTTAACTCAGATAAAACTGAGGTCATTGTACTCGGTGCTGAAAAGCTTAGAAATATGGTATCTAAGCAGATTCTTACTCTGGATGGCATTACCTTGGCCTCCAGTAACACTGTGAGGAACCTTGGAGTCATTTTTGACCAGGATATGTCCTTCAACGCACATATTAAACAAATATGTAAGACTGCGTTCTTCCATTTGCGCAACATCTCTAAAATTAGAAATATCCTGTCTCAGAGTGACGCTGAAAAACTAGTTCATGCATTTATTACTTCCAGGCTGGACTACTGCAATTCATTATTATCAGGATGTCCAAAAAACTCACTGAAAAGCCTTCAGCTAATCCAAAATGCTGCAGCAAGAGTACTGACAGGGACTAGAAAGAGAGAGCATATTTCTCCTGTTTTGGCTTCCCTTCATTGGCTTCCTGTTAAATCCAGAATTGAATTCAAAATCCTGTTCCTCACATACAAGGTCTTAAATAATCAGGCCCCATCTTATCTTAATGACCTTGTGGTACCATATCACCCTATTAGAGCACTTCGCTCCCGCTCTGCAGGCCTACTTGTTGTTCCTAGAGTATTTAAAAGTAGAATGGGAGGCAGAGCCTTCAGTTTTCAGGCCCCTCTTCTGTGGAACCAGCTTCCAGTTTGGATTCGGGAGACAGACACTATCTCTACTTTTAAGATTAGGCTTAAAACTTTCCTTTTTGCTAAAGCATATAGTTAGGGCTGGACCAGGTGACCCTGAATCCTCCCTTAGTTATGCTGCAATAGATGTAGGCTGCCGGGGGATTCCCATGATGCATTGAGTTTTTCCTTTCCAGTCACCTTTCTCGGTCTCTATGTATTAACAGACCTCTCTGTGTTGAATCATATCTGTTATTAACCTCTGTCTCTCTTCCACAGCATGTCTTTTATCCTGTCTTCCTTCTCTCACCCCAACCGGTCGCAGGAGATGGCCGCCCCTCCCTGAGCCTGGTTCTGCCGGAGGTTTCTTCCTGTTAAAAGGGAGTTTTTCCTTCCCACTGTCGCCAAAGTGCTTGCTCATAGGGGGTCATATGATTGTTGGGTTTTTCTCTGTATCTATGAAGCGCCTTGAGGCGACATTTGTTGTGATTTGGCGCTATATAAATAAAATTGAATTGAATTGAATTGAATTAAGGTGCAGCTCTTTGCTGACAGTGCACATGTCCAGCATTGACTGTGACTGTGTTATCAACTTGCCCATCAGTGAATAGAGATATCGGCTCACCACTAGCAGGTGAGTTTAAAAAGATCATACTTTAAAATATTGTATCCATAAACTAGATTTAAGCGACCTCCAGCCTACCTGTCCACCACCTTCTTGTGAGTCTCTTTCCAGTTCTCGTCGTCGCTGTCAGTGCCGATATCAGGGTTTAACGTCTGTAGGCTGACTCCAGCCACGTTTGTTCCACTCCACACAGGCACTGTAACACAGGTTGAAACCATCAACCTTCATGCACGTGCACACACGTGCACACCATACACAGTTATTGCCTACAGTATCCTCACCACTTGTGTCTCCATGCTCTCCCAGGATCCATCCGTTGAAGCTGCTCGGGTGGATTCCCAGTTTGTCAGCCATCAGGAAACGGAAGCGTGCTGAGTCCAAGTTGGTGCCGCTGCCGATGACACGGTGCTTTGGAAGCCTGCTCAGTTTCCAGGTCACATAAGTCAGTATATCGACTGACAGAGAGAGAGAGATTTATAGTGTTAAAAGGTGAATACTGCAAGATTTCATGTCTAAGGACGTAAATAAAGAAGAGCTGTGTGGTTGTCTGAACCTGGATTGGAAACAACAATGATGATGCAGTCAGGGCTGTATCTGACAATCTGGGGGACGATGTGCTTAAAGATGTTGACGTTTCTCTGAACGAGGTTCAGCCTGCTCTCCCCCTCCTGCTGACGGACTCCAGCGGTCACCACGACGATGCGGGAGTTAGCTGTAACCGAATAGTCTGAAATACAAATTTTAAAAAACAGATCAGTTTGGGTTCACATTCTCCTTCAAACCTTTGAAAAGGTGGGAAATTAAATTTAAACAGCTCCATAGTGAGCTGCATCCTGTAAATACTTTTTAAAGAGTTTTAATTAAAACTAAGGCTGCTTTATGAGTTTGAGCTCCTGTGTGTTTGCATGTGTATGTGTGTACATGTGTGTGTGTTTGTCTGCGATATGAACTCGCCTTTATCTGCAACTATTTTGGGGGTTTTGAGGAAGAGGCTGCCATGCTGCAGGTCCATCATCTCTCCTTTCAGCTTATCCTCCACCACATCCACCAGCGCCAGCTCATCAGCCAGCTCCTGCACATATCAGTCAAGGTCAAATCGATCCATAGTACAGTTTGCTTGTTGCCATTAGAACTAGTTGAAAAAAGAACATAATAGAGAGCTTCAACCTAGTCTGTTTTAAGCCTAATGGCTTAAATAATTGTTTTATGATGTATGATTCAGTCTAACGGTGAAACGGGTTATCTAAGTGAATGAAAATAAAACCTGAACAGCTTTAGGATACATCCACTGTAATTCTTCCTTTTTGATTACAAATACATGTTTCCTCGTTAACAAATGCAGTAAAGGGATAACGGTCAGATCAGACACCAAGAGATCAGTAATCTCGTGGCAATCTTGGAAGAGCCTGAGTATGATCCCATCTTGTGACACCAGCAGGCAGCGTGGTAATCTGAGAGGCAGAACCAGTGAGACTCTTACCCTGAGTAGGATGCTGAGAGCACAGGCCATGCCAACCTGGCCCACACCCACCACTGTAACTTTATTCCTCGGAGGCTCAGGTGGACCACTGAACAGCGGTGTGATCAGTTTCTGCAGGACTGAAGCCATTTTCAGTGCTGAGAAGTGTAAATGAAAGAAGAAAGGGATGAGTGTTTAGGGTCAGGTGAAGCAGCAGAGCATTTTACACAGACACGACAGTAGCCAATGGTCCTGCGTGCAGCCTCGCATGCACACAACTCATAAATAAGTCAGAGTGCAGAGGGATTTCTAACGCAAGCCTGACATACAGTGGCATAGAAGACACTTCGATCATTTACAGCAAACTAGAGAGTGCATTATTTCCCTTTCTAGCAGGTATGAAGGAGGCGATCTGCTCTCAGACAGAACCGTATTAGGTCCTGTCTCACGCGTTCTCTATTTGCAGAGAGTTCACCTTGAAATGACATATGGCCAGACACAAAAACACCAGCAATACTTGCATTGTCCGATGAAGCTCCGAGCTGCAAGGTATAAATACCACCATGTAATCAGCATGGCCACCTGGATGGATGACTAAGTCGTGTTCCTACAGAGCTCCGTCCCCCCTCCTGCATCCACAACACCTCCCTGAGTCACAGTTTTTGCAATGCAGTCGGTCCAGGCAAGTATCCACTCAGCTGCAGCAGTCCCACAGAGCTCATGTGACTCAGGGTTAGATGGAGGAGCTGTCAGCTGCACAGAGCTCCGCTCCTCGCCTTCCTCCCTCCTTCCCAAACGAGGAGGACGTAGCAGTATAATCGGATGCCAACTTGATTGACTGACTGCGGACTGTTAAAGGAGTTACTGTAATCCCTTAACGCTGCTTCCATCTGCTACACCTCACCTCTAATGGGAGGTCTCAAAAGAACAGCTGATTTCTATTTAAAAGGCTTGATAATTTATTCTAAATGAATGAAGGGACCTGCTTTATGTCTCTCTAAGCACAGTTTAAAACACTGGCCTGTAATGAATCTGAAATGATGCTGTTGTTAAACAACCATCAGATACATTTAGAAATAATTAGATTAAAACCATACACTGCAAATTGCAAATAATGTAAAGCAAGGGGCACTTATGCTTGAAGAGACAGACATTAACATCCCTGTGTGTCTCTAATAGCAGGCATGAATGCTGAATATGCTGCTATTGAAAGTGCAATGCTGAAACAATCCATTCATTATCCAAGACTGAAGCTGGATTACCAGCTGACAGCACCATGCACTCCAGTCACGTAAATGTGAGCGGTTAATGAGATGGCTTAGCATCCAAGGTCATTGGGAAGGGAAGGGAGGGAGGGAGGGTGACAGCACTTTTCATAACTCTCAGTCAACTGCAGTAGAAGCATGGTTGGTACTCCAACACAGTGAGGTAGTCGGCTGCGACGTCTGCAAAAAGTTACATCTGCCTTGAACTTGAACCTAAACAGCCACTACGGGGGAGGATGAGATATAATGAATACATGATGACAAAACAAAGCAACAGGAAAGCCCCAAACTCAGCTATAAAATTGATGTAATGCAGAATTTTATCTTCTAGCTAATTGCCCTGCTTATACATAAACTTTTCATTTGTGGTTGTGAAAACAAATCCCTTGAAAAAATAATACTCTGACTGCCACTGTAAACACAAGCAAACCCTACGTACACGTAAACTTAAATGTGACTCACAGTTCTGCACACACTGAAATGGACCACCCTAAAGTGAGAGTGAAGAGAGGACTGATGCAAGCAAAACAAAGCCAAAGGCATTCAGGTGTCACAAACTGCTACACATATTTCAACAACAGAAAGATAAAATTATACTATCTACACAACACGGAAATACCACAGTTCACCTGTTTTGTTGAGCGTCCAGGTGTAACTCCTTGGGCTACAGTGAGACTCTCCTCTGTCGTGCTGTACGGTGTGACTACTCTTCTTCCTGTTGTGCTGTCAGTCTGCAGTCTGCCGGATTTAATGGGCTAAGCCTCTCCGTCCCCTGCAAAGACTCAATTTGGCACTCCATCAGCCACCACAGTCAGCTGGTACATCATTCACTGACACTTCATGCGAAATAGCAAAACATGACTACGTATTCCAAAAACAAACCAAAATTAGAGCTGTTATTGTTGCAGACATTATTGTCACATTTACTTTACATATTCAGTGGGTGAATGAATGCCACATGCCGGTGACTCCAGCAGATTTGGTCTTGTGGTGTTTGTCCTTCTAGCCGGTCTTTTGGGTTGGAATTAGCAAAGTTAATAATTAACAAACAAAAAGTCCTGCGTTTTAGTGTCAGTACAACACTCACACACTCTGATGGACCTGCCTTTTACCTCACTATGTAAATATACCTAATATAAATTAGGTAATTTTGCCTTTATTTCCTGACTTTTAATTATCTTTTTTAAAAAAACCAAACTTATTTCAGCTTGCATTTTTCTTTAAATTGTTCCAAGAAATAGATCTGTGATTGAGCTGCAGGTGTGGACTGATCGAGCATTTGGACGCTGAGTCCTTGTTTACACGCTGCTGGATCTGAGTGTCATGAGGACACTTTGTCAAACACAAGCACACACACCAGTGAACCAGCAGGGGGATACACAGTCTCATGCAGAAAAGATTCATAAAACACTGTGTGCAGTTCGTGAGGGAAGGCATGAAATGCAGCAAAGTGCAAACACATTCTTTCATCGCCTTTAAAAAGCCACCAATGCACCTCCTTGCTCGGTTATTAAAATAGTTAACATCCATCCTTCCCTCCTTCCATGGATGGGTCCTGGAGGCAGCAGTCCAAGCAGAGGTGTCTGGACCTCCCTCTCTCCAGCCACTTCCTACATATCTTCTGGGGGAATATTGGGAGGTACCTAAACCAGCTGAGACCCATAATCTCTCCAGCTTGTCTTGGGTCTTCACCCAGTACCACATGCATGAAACACCTTACCTATGAGGCTTTCTGTAGACATCTTAGTGAGGCCCCTGAACTCAACTCCATGACCTACTACTCTAGTGTCATGGAGGTGTCTGTGTGACTGAGTGATCTTGTCCTGGACAATTTGCTGCTGGTAGCGTCTCTTAAGGCAAATTGGTCCTGGGTGAGGAGCCTGACTAAGACCTTGACTTATAAACCAATGGTGCAGGTTACCTTACCCTGGGTAGGGTTACTGGGGCCATCCTGGAGCCTGGTCTGGAAGAGGCCCGCTGTCAAACAAATTAAAGCTAGCTTCTGAGAGCAATGTAATGCCGCAGAGTGAACACCATTTTTACTTCAGAGATTGCAATTGTCTCCATGAGTTTACAGTGATGACAACAGAAGCTACAATATCTGATTTCTTATTTAATATCACAACAAATGTTCAATAAATGAAAAGCTATGGCGTTCAAAAAAGAAAAGCAAAACATGCATAAAACACTTATTGGTCTCAAAGGATTCACAGACAGAAGAAAAAAAAATCTAGCAACAACCAAGTTTATTTTATGATACACTGCCTACATTATCATAAATAAACAGATTCAGAATCCTTACCCACATAACCCCTGTCGTTTCTGTCCGTTGTGGGAGAGCTGCCTGATGATCAAATCACTTGAGTTAACTCAGCAAGGTTCAGATTAAGATACAGTATTACTTGCATGTATTGCTTTACAATATGCTATAAAAAGTTGAACACGCCACTTTAGAAAAATATCAAAATAGAAACAATCCCCGCCACCGAGAAATCTTCCAACACCCCCTCGAGTAAATGCATCCTTGCTTGTTACTCCAAGCGGATAAACGACCCCATTCGGAGAAACCTGGAGCGTCTTTACAATTTTGCCCAGGCGGAACTTGTGACAAAAATAAAATGAGGCTAACTGTTTGGAGAGAAAAAAAAAAAAAAAAAAAAAAAAGAGAGGAGAGGAAAAAAAAATAAAAAAATAAAAGGATGTACTTTCCTCCTCTTGGAAACACCTGCAGCCTGTGAGGTGGGCTATGTGGGTGCACGCTACACAGCCAGCCCTGCATAAAGGACCGAAGGATCAGAAATCTTATAAAAACAGGACAAAAGAAAAAGCACAACAGAGCACTACAACTCAACGCATGGAAACTCACATGAACTGGACTGGCAGGGATGGACAAAACCAGTAACCTGTGATCGCTGAATTCTTTATTTTCCTCATAATTTTCTGTTTGCAAGTCTTAAAAGACAATGTCGATGCAAGAGGCAGAAAGCAGAATAAACTTTATAACCTCAACTTGCCAAGTGTAAAAATCGCTACAATACACAACGCCGAGAATTAAAATTTAAGCCACGATCACAAATCCTGTTATGAGAGATCTTAGCAGTGATCAGCTATTAAAAAAGATTTATTAAAAAAAAAAAAAAAAGAGCTTCTAATTCATGCTTGAATGTGGGCTGATTTTCCTCATGCAGTGATGTGACCTGATTACACCACGGCTCCTCCCAACACAGACCACATGAAAAATGTTTGAGCTGAATCAACCTGAGCACCATAGAAATAAATCAAACATTCTACTTAACACTATAGCTGGAGAGAAAATGTTGAAATTGATACCAAAGACGCACTGATTGTGAAAATTTGGCCTGGCAGCAATGCTTACAGTGACAGTACGGCCTAAAGCTAATGCTGGCTTTTATTTATCTTGTTTTTATATTCCCCTTTTGTGGCAGGGAAACAAGAGAAATCATCATCATATTAACTAAATATCATTTTATCAAACTATCTGTGAACATTTAGCACAAAACGGATGACGCACAACAAATAACCCCCTCCCCCAATGCCAATGAAATGTCATCATATTTGCCAATAAGCTGATCAGTTAACAAGGCCAATAACAGCCAACACCATTCGATACATGAGTGCGTCCCTATTTGATAAAGAAACACGGGTGTAGACATTCTGGTGTTAGTATAAGCGCTGCTCTGTGCTTGGGGATAAAAAGAAAAAAGAAAATTATATATATGTAGATGTACGGGAGGGCACTAAGTGCTAATAGTGTCCAGGCACTTCACCGTCAGAAAACACCTGGTACACGGCGTCGGAAAAAACTACAGTATGACCTTTAAAAACTACAACCATGCACGGATAAAAATGGCCTCTCCGTTCTGCACTCATTTCTACATATGAGGGTTATAATACACACAAAGACACAAACAATTCACAGATTAAAATCAACATTAAAATTAGTCTCTTCTGACTGCCACAAACAGTGTTATCCAGAAGCTACTGTTTGAATATACCTCCCTCTTGTGGCAGGAGGAAAGTCCGAGTCCAGAGAGGACAATTTTTAATCGTTCCAATTAAATCTGTCCACACATGGAGGAAAAGAGGTGAGCAAGGTTTACTGCTTGAGTTGTGGTGTGCTGTGGTGGGCGGCAGGGAGGTGCTGTGGGTATGGCGAGGGGCTGCTGATGGTCTTTACTTGTGGCTGTCCTCTGTGACACCGCTGCCGCTGAAGCCCAGGTAGGTGGCGACTTTGTCCACAGCGCTTTGGACCGGGACGACGACGCTGTCAGAGAGGCCTTTGAGGGTACTGATCTGATCGGCGTCCAGGTTCTGGTAGACAAAGAACAGAGAAGCGCACACCACCACAAGGAGCAGGAGCTTGAGCAGCAGGGGCAGGAAGCTTCGTCGAACTGGTGCTGCGTTTGGGGGGACCGTGAAGCTCGGCCGGGACAGAGACTCAGAATACAAGTTGTATTCGGTGTGGACATCGGTCTTCACGCGGGACTCATCCAGCCAGTACTCACTTGGTTTTAAAGGCCGACCAGCTGCCCCTCTGATTGGACGCCTGCAGGTCGCACTGATAAAACCCCCCCAAAAAACCCAAAACAAAAACAAGAAAAATTTGATTAGACTGAAATTAAACAAATACATCTGTGCACTCAACAGTTTTCCCCACAGCTCGCGCTCACATATTATGATCTTTTCTGAGCAGATCAAAAGGATCTAGACCCAAATTTAAAGATTTTAAATATTTAACCTTGCCATTTAAAGAACTTCTTTTCTTTGCACAAAATAAAGCAACATTATCTTTTTGTGCTGTAATGTGAATTAATCTAGTTCCAAAAAAAACCAAACAACCCCCCCCCCCCCCCCAAAAAAAAAACAAAAAAAACAAACAAACTCTAGAGCAGGGGCATCTCAAACTCGCGGCCCACGTCACCCCTACTTGCATAATGCAATTTGGCCCTTGAAGTTATTTTTTTTTGTTAGGGAGGATTTGTTTTTTATTGAGTGCAATGTTAAAATAAGTTCTTTAAAAAGCAAAAAACAAATATTCAATATGAAAGCCATATAAGCAGAGAATACAAACATGTTGAGGGATTGGCTGTGTTAGTTCAGTGAGAGAGTATTTGTAAAGAAAACAGTTTTTCACTAGCAATCAAAAACTAATGTGTACAGTTATGTCTGCATTTTATTTTTGCTAAATACGAACAAAACTGTAGCTGAAGCGCTGCCACGTATCTGGCCAGAAGGAGAATACCAATTTGTTTATTTAGTAGTTCAATAAAAGGCTGCTCTAGAGCATGATCTGAGGTGAATACTTCAAGTGTGAGCTAAAAGTCTTCCTGTAGCCAGGCATGCTTTTTGTATTCTGGGAATGCGGCAGAGCACACACATGTAAAATATTTTTCCAGATAAATATAAATGGAGTTTCAAGTTCTCCACCAGTCGAGAACACAGCAACTTGTTCCTGCGTTTCCTGTATCTGGCCAAAAAGCCTTCTCATGTGGTTTGTAGTGACATATTTTGGTTTGCTTGTTTTTTTTGTTGTGTCAAGAAACCAAACTTCGTTGATTCAGACTAGAGTATATGATACAGGAGGAGTATGTGTGAAAACATCCTGAGATTTGTAACATGCTAGCTTTACCTTTGCACTGAAACTATTTTTTGTGTTGTTGACAGCTGTAGCTTTCCATGTTTCTCCTGTACAGAAGCATGTGCCGTCACTGCACGATACACTATTTACATATTTAAAAGAAAAAAGAATCATTCCCTAGCTGATAGAATCACCTAGGAGTAAAATTAGCTAGTTATCGTCCTAACTCCTGTTATGTATCCCAAGCTACATTGTAAGTGAGATAACAGACTGAAATCCGAGTGTTCAGCAACTTTCCAGATTCTCCGCCAAAGCAAACATGTAATTTGGTTAAAAAGGCCTCTTAAAAAAAAAAGTCAGGGAGTGCTTGTCTGCTTTTCACAAGGCTGCTAAATGCCTCCAACAGCACTCTTTAGCCCTTTTAATCTGAGATGCTGATAATGTAGTGAAAACAGCAAGGGGTCCTGAATGGTGTACGGCAGCTTTAAGTTTACTCGGTTGTGCTCAATCACAAAACACTTAAAGTGAAAGAGGTCTGTTCAAATACATCCTTAGCCAGCTTCCTTGATCTATTGCAGTGAGGAGGGCTGGATTGCAGTAAATTTAAAAATTGGAGATAAGCTGGTGCACCATGTGTTACTGGTTTAAAAAACAAAACAAAAAAAACAACAACAACCCTACTACTGCTTCCTTCTTCTTTAGATCCTAACTGGCTGAGTCAGATTGCTGAGTCTCTTAACAGATTTCTTCCTGGTTCCAGCATCACGTGATAGAGCGGCTGTGGGTGTGGGACCTGTCTGCGGTCTGGTTGAGCATTTGGAGTCTCGCTACCAAACCGGCATTTCATCTCCGAGAAAGTTATCCCAGAGAGAAGTAAAGCAAGTGTGTAAGTTCATCTCTGAATGTTTGTAAAGCATTCCAGCATTAAGCTTAACAACCGATATATGGAGCGAATGCCTCTTCTCTCTCCCTCCTGCTGCTACTTCAATCGTGAAACTGATTAACGATCAGCTGATCGTCATCAGTCCGTCTCTCTTGTTTGTTTATCACCCACTTCGTGCCAGAAAGAGGAAACCAGCGGCTGAACAACAGCAGCACGTTTAAGCTTGATAATCTGTTGTTAGAATTTATTTAATATTACTTTCTACACCAGGATCTTTTTCTACGTATCTGACGGCTGGTAACTGTGCAGGGGCGGATCTAGCAAAGTTTAGCCAGGGGGGCCGATGGGGCATTAACAGGGAAAAGGGGGGCACAAAGACATACTTTTCATTCTTATTCTCATTTAAAATATCTAGCTTTTAATAAATAATTATCTGAATCTTACACCCAAAGGTTTAATGTGATGTAAAATGTGTAGAAGTCCATTACTGTATATAGTAACTATTAAGCCTAATATACCCTAGTAAGCTATAGTACTTTTTCCCTTTGGGAAGATACCATCTGTGCAGTCTGCAGTTCTGTTGAAGAAAGATGTTGAATCTATTTAAATATTGTAGAAAAATAATTGATTTCTGTGCATTTTTTTCCCCACACTGCATCAAATTAAAGTTGATTATGTCGATTAAGCATCATGAGGTGGGGAGGGGGGTTCCCTATTTTTTTTTTTGCTGGGAGTTTACAACCCTATTAGTTAGGTAGGTAAGTACTCTTTAAAATACCAGAATAGGGAGGATGGAGTGGGTTTAAGTTTATTAGATCGATCAGTATTGCTGAACTATGAAATGTTTTGGGTGCAGTGTATTTTTTGCATACAGGTATAACAATAGCTTTAGTGGGTTCTTTTTAAACTTGAGTTTGAACTTATACAAAATGCAGCAAGATATATATATATATATATATATATATATATATATATATATATATATAAACAGTTTTATTGATTAAAAACACACTATATCGGATTCATATCGGTATCGGCCAATATCCAAATTTATGATATCGGTATCGGACATAAAAAAGTGGTGTCGTGCCATCTGTAGTCTTTGTATGCTGTGTTTAGCTTTTTTATGTAGTTTGGGTAAAGTGTCAAAGCCAAGCAGATTATTAGTTTGAGCTAACAAATGTGGATCAGTTTTACTTAAACACCTAGCAGATTACTGGCTTTGTGTTAGCATTACGTAGTAAACAGACATAGTCACAGCCTTCCGTGTATTCCAAATTATGACAACCCATGTTTAGTTTTTTTTTTTGGCTACCAAGAACAATTACACTTGCTGGAGTCTGCACTGTAGCACTGTCAAAAACCCTTCGACTCTCTAACACATCACAGTAGTCGTGTTCTTTAATATTTCCAAATATCCGGTTCGCATGTTCCATACAACTGTCTCAAAACAAATAAAGATAAATAACATAAAACATGATTATCAGGTGTTACCTGATGCCGGTTGGTGTGCTTATTTCATTGGCAAGGATATCTTCAACCACACTCTCAGTGGCCTTTTTAGGGGTCTCTTCAGAAATCTCCTCCACCACCTGTCAGTGTAACATAAAACATGTTCATGCAAACTGAAACTATGCTGTAATTATAGTGGGGTGCGATGAAGCGAGATGAGCAGGTTAGTGAGGTATGCAGAGCTTGAAGTCAACATCTTTAGCATTACGATTTCAGTGTTATTCTAGTGGCACTCTTTTTACCTAACTAGATGCTGATACTAAATAAAGCTAACCACAAATCCTGGCCTGAAGCTGGTGAAGTTTTAGTTTAAAATTGACTTTAACCTCCTAGGACCTGGTGTCCACATATGTGGACATCACATTTTGGGTTATTTAGACCAAAATACTCAATTTTGCTCTACAAGGGCCTGATATCCACTTACAAGGACATTATACTGCTACTGTTCTTCTAAAAAATGTAAACAAATATCCTCATGTGCCTCTTATTTTTCTTAAAAACAAAAATAAGGTTAAAAAAAAAAATCTGGTAATTCTTTCTTTTTACATTCATCAGGCCCCAATATGCCCAAATATTTTATAGTGTCACATTTTTACTGAATATTTCCTTTTGCTGAGGAAATGTGTAACACATTCACCCTTTTGCTCTTTTGAGCTGAACATTGGGAATACCACCACATCACACCCTGCAGTTAAACTGAAGGTGTGCAAACTCTGCGTGCTGCAGAGTGACGAGAATGTGCATGCATTCAGTTGGTGATGCAGAAAAACATCATCAACTGAATCCAGAGTGGGTCAAGTGACACATGAACTTATCTTTATGCTTGGTCTGTTTTACTCTGTGGGAATTGTTGTGAATAAGATGGGTTAGAAAAATATTAGTCTATTTGTTGGCTTTTTAGTAATCTATAATATTAAATAACTAAATCCACTTAAGACACTTTGCACTCTGAGACTGCCAATTATTATTACTGATGCAGAGCTGGTAGAGTGAGCCACACCTTTGTCTGCCGTTTGCTGCTGGTTCTGACAGTGACAGGAGCTTTTCCCCTGCTCCTCACAGGCTTCTCTACCACAGGAACTGGCTCTGGTTCAGGGGCAGGGACCTCCTCTGTGTGAAGATCAAAATGAGGGAACATCAATATCATGATGGGTATTACAAATATGTGTAATGTGTAATACTCATGGGCCTATTGCAACCAATTTGGAAACTCTTTCCTCAATGAAACCCCCAACCAACCAACCAACACCCCCCTAAGGGCTCACCGTCTTCTTTGTCGCTGTACTGGTCGGAGTTTGTGTTGCCGTTCTGATTACTGTCTGCCTTGGGGAGAGTTGTCACAGTAGGAGCTTCGGGTTCAGCTGGAGGCTGGTCCAAAAGCTTCTGCAGCCTCTTCTCATACACCTTACGGGTAGAGGCTGAAAGGACACAGAGAGGGTTTAAAGGGAAAATAATTCATGCCTTTCATTAGACGTTTGCATAGTATTTGCCTTAGTTTTCTTTTCAGATTTACCGGCATCTTTGTATCATTTCATTTTCATTGTATGATTATGCAATGTCCTGCATAGTACAGATTTTTATAATTTTTTTGGACAATGGATTTGATTCTTATCATAAAACGTTTTGTGTTAGGTGTGCCTTGATGAATTGGTTGATCTGCTGCCTGCATATTGTTTTTTTCCCATCATCTGGTTAAAATGCTCGCTGATTCACCATACTGACTGGCTGTGGAGGCTCATCTGCACGTCTCCCTCTCCTCAAGCTTTTTTCCTCAGTTGCTTCTTGCATTTTTCTTATTTATTATAAGTGGAGTGGGAGTTACCAGCAGTAACTAACAGTAGTAATAAACTTACTAAAACTGACTGTTTTCAGTTTTAGATTTGTTTAGTTCACTAATTTAGCCCAACTCTAATCTGTTTCTTTTCCCTGACCTCTCATCACCTTTGTATTTAATCATTGCAAGTAATTATGTTCATCTCACATAACTAATATATTAGGCTCCTTGTAGTTGTGGATTTAGCAACAATCCACTGCACAGTGTAACAAATGGACTGCCATTTTTATTTTTATAACTGGAAAACCCTTGACTAACTGTTTTTGCTGTTACAAAAAATGGGTTTAAAAATATAATTTACCTTTAAAACAAACATATTCTCTTATGACAGCATAGGTCTTGACATTTATTGTTGGACTAGACTTGTTTTGACTATGGTGTTGTACATTTGTATAGTCTTGGGTTGGGTTGGAATTAGATCAAATCTTACACTAAAAAAAAAAAAAAAGCCAGATTTTCCTGTTTTGACTGTGATTAGTATAAAAATTTCACGCTATTAGTATCATTGTTTGATTCAGTTTTTAAAGGATGTATTGCGATTGCTTTTTTATTCTTTTTTAAAATTTTCATTTTTGTATCTGTGCTCTTGCCATCTTGATAAATTACATTTGTTTTATTTCGCATGTGTAGGACATGAATGAATGAATCCAGGGAACTCACCAACAATGGGTCCTACGTCCACACCGTGCTTTGCCAGCTGCTGTTTTAAGTCTTCATCAGTCAGATCTGTCACCTCCACTTCCTCCGCACGAGGCTTGTCTGTCTTTCTGGTAGCTTTCTGTAAAAAAGGTGAAAAAAAAAAAGAAGAAACATTAGTGTTGCAATTTTCGAAACATAAACCAGTCCAATCAGACGCGTGGAGATTACCATCAAACCACAGGTGGGAAAAAGTAAAAATAAAACCTAATTTTTAGCAATTAGAAACTTACCCTTCCGGAGCGACTTTTGTTTGACACCACCGGGGCAGGTAACTCTTCATCGCTGGAGAAGGTGTCTGCAGGTGGGGTCTTCTTGTTGTTCAGTACGGTCAGGTTCTTCAGATACAGCTGCACATACACTTCTTTTTTATGCTCTCCGCTCGGAAGGGGCACATTGTTTGCCGTAAGCTCGTTCTTCAGCTTGTCTTTCGTGAGAACTGACGGATCTTCGAGGAATTCTGCCATTCTAACTTTATTTTTATTGTTAAAAAAATCTCTGAGCGATTTCCTTCGTGGCTAACGGAAATTAGCTAGTTCGCCGAGCCGCTACAAACAACACCGGGAACGTGACGAAATAGCGCTGTTGTCAAACAGAAGTGGCGCCTACCCGCTGCCAATTAAGCTAGCAGGACAGAAGCGGTTTATTAAGATAAACGCCCAATTCTTCTCGTTAGCCTACCGGTTCGACTATTTACAGATAGCTTTGATTTTTCGAAAACAGATAAGCGCGTTTGCTGTAAATGAAATCAGTGAAAAAAGCTAAATTAACTTGATGTAATTTGACTGAATTAGCTTAGCTTCAAACCGGTCCACTTGCTTCTGTCTGTCCGCGGTCGCAACAGGGCCAAACAGCAAACAGCGCCGCTATTGGATGGAAGTCCTCAGTAAACTCTTCTCTGATTGGCTTGCTATGAATGGAACCTTGGCAGGCTGCCGCGACAAAGAAACCGAAGCTTTGTGGGTTTTGGAGAACAGCTTTACATTAAATCCCGTCGACGAAATTCACATATTAGTTTCATTTTCAGGACTTTATTGATACTGGGATTTTATGAAGCGGGCAGATGCGAGTTTAAAACACTAATTTGATTCGCTGCAACAAGGGAAGAGATAACAATGTTACAATGGCAATAGCTGTTAAAAGCTTTCATACAGCTGCAGTTTCTATCCGTCCCGTTTGCCACATGAATTTAGTCTAATCATTAGTAGTAAATAACTTGATTATCTGTAATAATATAGAGCCTCTACAGATTTTCATGCTACACATGGCAATGGGCGTATGTTCCGCGATTTAGATGAACTCTGCCTCTGTAACAGAAGAGGGCAGCATAATGCCGCATAGTTTTGAAAAGAAATCGGTTATCCAAGGCTTAATGCTGTTTATTATGAAGTCAGAAAGCAAGCAAACTTTATTAACGTTATAAATGCACAAATGCTGCTTTGCAGGGATAAGGCAAGCAGGTATAATTACTTGGCAACTTTCACAAGAATATATACATATATATATGTATATATATATATATATATATATATATATATATATATATATATATATATATATATATATATATATAAGAAAAAGAGCACTGAAAAAAAGCCAAGAATATGTTTTAAGACTTTTTTCCATAGATATTTACCATGATCATTAGGTTTTAATCTATAAGCCTGAATACTTTTGTAGACAGAAGGGCAGCTTAAAAGATGAAAACATGCTTGCTATATTGCATTACAAGTTGCACATCTTTAGTTTTTTAGATTTTAGATAGATTTGTGCTTGACAAATGGGGTCATCTACTGATTGGAAGGTTGGTGGTTTGATACCTTGCTGCTCCGTTCTGTATGCCAGAGTATCCTTCGGTAAGATACTAAATCTTAAGTTGCTCGCTGATGCAACCATCAAACGATGAATGTGTGTGAATGTTAGGTAGAAAAGGCATATAAAAAGTGCTTTAATGAATGGGTGTGAGTGGGTGAATGAGGCATGTTGTATAAAGCACTGTGAGTGCTCAAGTAAAGTAGAAAAGCATTTACCACTTACAGAAATGAGACACCGGAAGTTGGGATGGACGTTTATTCGGTGGGATGGTAATTGTGCTAAAGTGACATTTCATTTTGCTGCACTGAATTGCTCAACAAACACGTGATGTTGGTAATTCAAGAGTCTGGGAAAAGACAAATGTTGCCCAAACAATCTGTCAATTATTTTTAATGACCCCTTAACAGAAAATCACTAGGTGTGGATCTACGCACTGCCTCACAGACACGGCAGTGTTCGATTGCCTCCTCTTTGTCTTGGTCTCTGAACACTCTCCTCCTCCCCTCAGTGTGGGGACAGTGGTTTGAGGTGGCACTGTGTGGCTCCCCACCTGTCCGTCAGACCTGCCCCTCTGGGGCTTTTCTGGGATGCTGCTGCAGAAACCAAGCAATTGATCCCCACCTCAGCTCCAAACCACACTAAAATACAGCACTTGAAGTATAGTTCAGCTTTTCCATAGCGGATTTGCCAATGGAGTGTAAGGGTAAAAAATGTTGAGCCCTTGAGAAACACCTCTTAAGCTTTCTTTGTATGTAATTTATACAGAAAATAAGACTTGGGCCAAGAATCACAGAGAGTGCCTCTTTAAGCATAACAGTCATGGCCTCTGAAAAATGATCAAAGACTACTCTTTAATCGTCAACGTTCACATTTTCAGAATGAGTTCATTTGAAATGGCGCTGCTCCACCTAATGTCGAGCAGTCAGTTTATTTGATGGCATTTCTTGACAGATGATTGTTAAATAAACTGACAGAACAAATGTAACAACTGGCTGGAGGAAGACAAAAAAACAATTTAGGTGAAAGCAAGAGCCAGCGGGCGGCCACCCCGAGAGAGAGAGTTGAATTGGCAATTGAAATATTAAATGTTGTGTTGTGTTTGGAAAAGACGGCACCTCTCAAATGAACTTAAATGCCAACATCCATGTTCTAAAAGAGGATTTCTGATCATTTAGAAAAATGTTGAACGCAGGCTCCTCGCTTGAGTTTATCTTGGATTTTAAGCATCTCTAAATCCAAAATGAGCCAACCACAGAAGTACCTTAGGAAAAGTCAACCTTTACCACCCAGTGAATGTCTGATCCAATTCCACTGACACAACAAAACACATACTTGTGAAATTAATCGGTGTTACAAAGGTTCAGCATACTGTATGACAACAGACCTGTCACCTCCCGGGCGTAGAACTGCTGCATGGTCTAAATTTACGCAACAGGCGTGCATTCATTACCCCCCCGTCTAACAAGATTCACAAATTTTACATAATGTGAAACATTTTGAAGTATCATGAAAAGCTAAAAACGGTCAGTTTTGCTGCACTAATCTATCACAACAATCTCTAATCCTCCAAGGATGTTATTACTTGCTGCCAAACTAATTAAGATCAAATCCTGGGCAGTTTCCTGTGCAAAAAGGAGGGTAGGATGCGGGCAGCAGTGTATTTCACCAGGGTTTTGTGTGTCCTGGCCTAGGAACAGCCATCTAGTAATGCTCACACAGTATATTTTCATCTGTTGACAATCTAAACTCTACTTAACGGACACACACTTAGTTGTAGACATTTCTGTCAGAAGGAAAAATGAGACTGCCCTTCTGGCCCTTGCTGATGCCCATTTGGCGGCCTGCCTGTTTGTATCAGGCATACTCCTCCGTGTATTTGCATTCCTATTATGATTTAGGCTTTTTCCCGTTTTATTTGGCTATTGAAAGCAGAGACAAACTTGCTCATGTCCTCGCTGAACTTAAGGCAAACATAACTGTGTGTGAAATTTCAAGTAGTCATTGAAGATTTTCTATTAAGTCCCCACCGAGGCACTCATGTAGCTCATCTGGTGGAAAATTTAGTACAAGCCATCCACTTGCCTAAATAAAGGTTCACCTCTTATCAGTCGGAGCAGTTGCTTGTGACACTGTACTGCTTTAGAGCTTTAATTCACTTCACAGTTTTGCTCATTGTCAATAAGCACATACAAAGGTTCAAAATGTTATTTTTTTTACAAAAGTAATTTATGAATGTTTCAGAGACGTACTAAGAAATCAAACCAAACACCAAAGTCTTCCTTCTTGTTCTCTTTCAGTTTATTGATACAAAATTCTGGTGCACCTGATGCCCCATTTTTATTGAAATCAAATCAAATCAAATCAATTTTATTTATATAGCACTTTAAAAAACAACAACTGTTGACCAAAGTACTGTACAATAGAATAATTAGATACAATTTAAAAGGAAAGTAAAATAAAAGATAAGAAAATAATAAGAATAAAATAATGACAGACTCATACAGAATTAAAAGCCAAGGAGTAAAAATGGGTCTTAAAACGAGTTTTAAAAGTATCCAGTGTTGGAGAGGTCCTGATATGTAAAGGCAGTTTATTCCACAGTTTCGGAGCAGTCACAGCAAAAGCCCGATTGACTGAAAAATAAGATGAAATACAAGTAGACAAGCATCAAAGAAGAAAAGAAAACACATTTAACACCCTATCCCTCTTATCACTGAGCAATCTGCTCAAATCCTGTAGTTCAGTAGTTCAGAGGTGTCAAACATAAGGCCCGGAGGGGCAGAATTGGCCCACCGAAGACTGCAATCCCGGAGGGCGTGTAGACTTCGTACTTATAGTTATACAGTTTTTCCTACTAATAAAGTTTCTGAAGGTTGATTCTGCTCATCTGGACGTGGCATTTTCAGTGGGAGAAACGTTTCGTCACTCATCCAAGTGACTTCTTCAGCTGACTGCAGGTTTCCCCAATCTTATAAACAGTGCGTTTGCATAATGATTGAAACTAGCACCACTGAAGGAACAATGGGCTGGGTGGTCAGTTCCTTCATCATAATTATGCAAATTCTCATAACCATTGCTCAACAACCACTGATCAAAGGCCACTGATCAATGACCACGAGTACCATTCACAGAGAGTTGAGGAATGGCTGCAATCACAGCATTGCACTGATAAAGTTGTCCTCCATGACCATTTATACGGCATTAAATGAACTAAGTAACTAAGTAACATTTAAATGATAGAAAAGCTCCTGTATTTACCTACAATAGAAATTCAAAATAACATTTCCTGTCAATTAACAAAAAACTTATCTGTAATTTTACACATCTATATCAGATTCCCTCCATTAAGCACAACAGCATCTCTCTGTAATGTAGAAAAACTGAGACGTGCTTTTGAAATTGTGCCTCTCTTTTCTTATTAAACTATCTCAGGGATTCAATGTGTAATTAATCTTCTTTACGCTGACAGCAAGTGGAGTTTCACTATTCTGGCCCACTTGAGGTCAAAGTAAGCTGCATCTGGACCACAATGTAAAATGTCACAGTTTGTCTCTGCTACTCTCAGTTGGCTAAATACATTACTAATGCAAGTTATAGGAGGGCAATCACTTTTGAGAGTCTCAGCAAGAATCCACTGCTATTTGATACCAAATGTCACAAAAGTTAATGTCAGACAAAAAAAAAAAAAACCCACGTTGGAGACAGTTACCAGGTTACCAGTTACCAGGTCACTCGCAGCTTGTCTAAGGTTAGAGTGGGGTGAATTTTAAGAAACTAGAAGATTTTGCTTTTGAAATCAAGTCTTAAAATGATGTTGAAATAGGTTTTTTGTTTTTCATAATTATGTTCCAAACAGGTGTAACTTCTGGATGGATAGTAACTGACCACCAATCCCACCCCAACCCTGAATGGACTGGTGGTGATGTTGGGTAAGCTTTTTTGTTTTACATGCCTAACATGGCTGAAGACAGTGGCTAGTGGCCCTTGAATAAAAAGAAAGGGCAACCTCACACAAGTGACTGCCAGAGCCTCAAGTTAACAGGAAAGAAATATTTCCGTGCTTAACTTGGCAAAAGTTCTACACAGACCTGCCTCTGCTTAGTTTTTCTGTCTACATGGCCGAACACAGGTACCAGACCAGCATGGGAAGAGCCAAAGACTTCTCGAAAGGCTCCTGCGATGTGTCGGTAGTGACAACCCAATGCCCTGCGACTGTTTCCTCTCTTTCGCAGAAACCTGGGCTCTGAGCTCACAGGTCTCCACAGTCAAGCTAGGAGGGCCCATTAAGTGGCCCTAATGAATGAGAAGTAGACAATCAACAGACTCAGCAGGACTCACAGTTGCCAAGTGCCCAATCTGTGAGCACGCCAACAATGCAGTGCATTCATCATTTTATTGCAATCATTGGCAGAACTGAAGCTCAATTTTCAATTAAGTACCAAAAAAAAAGAAGAAGAGAGAATAAAGAAAAGGGAATGGATTTTATCAGAGCTGACAAACAGAGACCTCTTTGGGGACCTTCATGTGAGGTGCTTCCATAGACCGACGTGGCTTCTTGCAATTTCCTCGCCAGTTTTGGGAGTTTCTGGTGTCAAGTTATTTTAAGTAATAGATCTCAGCTCTGTATCTGCTGCAGCCAAGACAAATCTGGTACTTGCTGATATGTTCTTATCTTATTCAATCTTGGAAATGTAAAAACTTTCAGGCTTCATTACCTGAATGAGCTGCTCTTCAGCTTATCCTACATCAGAACTATTTGGTCAGTAGACCCGAGGTGAATCATGTGGAAAAGGCACTTGTCTTCATGTTTGCTGTTCTTCCAGGAGGTAGTCTTGATGGTTCAGATTATGTAGCAGCTCATAGTTTTGGGTAGTAAAACACCGCGAGCCTATCGATGCTCCGAAGCCTCACAGCGTGGCTTGTCCGTGCCAGCGGTAAAGGACAAATGTGCCAAAGTCTGCTGGGTTTGGCTCTTTCCTCACCCCCTGGCGTCCAACACCGATGTATCCAGCTGAGGTACAATAATTTGACACCTCTTAACCAGCTGGACCCTTTAGCGTGACAACCACTGCTTTGTTTTATATTCCTGTGTATTTTGAACGCAATAAAAAATTATAGTCAGCAACATCTAAACTGTGTTTTTATCCACTTTGGACTTCTGCCCCTCCCCACCCCGTTCAATCTCCTTTATCCCTCCCTTTCCTATGTGGGATTTAACGTACACTTTGTGGTAACCTTGCTAAGTTATCAGTTTTTTCTACGTCCTCTCATACTGAATAAAGGCTTGTTTCTGTGCGCCTGCTTGTTAAGACTTCAAGGACAGCTCCCTCCATCTGGTATTAAGTATTCCTGGTGCCAGTGTCGGGTTAACTGACACTCCTGCACTTAAACTAATGGCAGCGAACAGTCATCTCCCGTGAGGTGCTCACCTTGGAAAAAATCACCCAGCTCTCTCATCCCCAATCATAGAGGTGCTCTTGCCACCCACTGAATGAAACCATGGGCATGAAAAGAGGGATTGTTTCACCATTCAGGCATATACGAGGGCAAATGAAAACATGTAATACGCATGTCCTGTCTTGGATTTGCTTTCCTCTCGAGCTCAATGAGACGTTGAGAAGTGAGAGCGGCATGCAAACAGAAAAAGTCAAGAGTCAGCAAATCGTCATTAATAAAACATCTTCATTAGGACAGAAAACATGCAATCTTTTCATTTTTTTCTCAGCAAATGAACCGAAAACTCTCAATTCTCATTCAAATGTATAAGAAATTTAGCTTTTAAAACATGTTTGTTACAGAATGGAGAAGAAGAAATGATAGTTAGGCACAAATACAGACATAACATTTATTTATATATAATGTTATTGTTGTTTTCTACAGCAACCATTCATCATAACTGCTAGTGGAAGTTTGAAAAGGAAAGATATAATATTTGTTTTGTCCTCAGTGATCAGGTGCAATTTTTTTTTAACGTTTTCATCCGATCTCACCTCGTGGGTCTGGAATGAGCCGAGCGGTTCACATGCAATTACGCCTCTGCAGTATGTTGGTCAGCACATTAGAAGCGCACAGCTTACAGACTTGGTAGCCACATTTTGTATTGGTGAGAGAGTGAAATGATTAAAAAGAAATTTCAATTTACTTCAAAGAAAATAATTGCACTGGCAAAAGTGTTGACATGTGTTCGAGGTATTTTCCACATCCTGCTCTTATCGCCTTCTTTCTGTTCAGCTGTGGAGCTGTATGCCATAACTGTCTCAAAATGTGTTTTTCCATGTTTTCATTAGACCACATCGTATTAGGCTGTGCTTTGAAGTTAGATTATGACTGTAAGCAAATTATGTCCTCCATGCCAAAGAGAAGCATCTCTCAGACCACAGGAGTGCAGCATCACTCACCTCTGAAGCCTCTTCTCAATGGAAACCTAAACAGCTTTTTAAGAATGAAGAGGTTTTTCAGTTTGTTGCTAAATATAGGCCAGTCCGGTGGGAGGTGACAGGTTCTACAGCCATTTTCAACAAAGATGAGCCCCAGGTCCTGCCCAGAGCCCGGCGGGTGGCTACTGCCGGTGGTCCGCCTTTCTCTTATGCACCGGCTCTTAAGTAAACACTGCAATCCTGCGGTCAGCTACAGCATGGCAACGAGCAAAAGGACTCACTGTGTAGTTACACATAGCTATGGTGTGTTGTCTCCCTCTGGCTCACTCAAACTTGGTCTTGGGGTTGAGGGCCAGCGACAGACCTTGATGTGTGACTCCAGGAGCCTGCTGGGAACTCCTGGTGGAGGCAGTGTTGGGCTTAACCTCTCTGGACACCTTTGATCAAACAGTTTCCATCTGCCAACGCCTAAATTAAGAACATTATCATGTTTATTGACATTGCCCTAGTTATCACTTTTTATGTGCAGGGTCATTAAAATTAATGAACACGGGTCCACGTTAATGAACCATGCGGCCACTATCAATCAACTCAGAAAAACATTTACTTTTTATTTATCAAAGCGAAATCATGCACGCATATATGTTCAAATTCAAATGCTTCCTGAGTTTACATAGTATTCATGCTAAAAGGTTGAATACAGTCCCAGCAAAATCCTAAACATTGTAATTCTACAATAAATACAGTGAGCTGATTACATTTTTACATTCAAAAGTTTAGTGTTTTCAGGAATAACAGCCAGGAATATCAGGTTCAATCAGGAAATATCTTAAAGCTGAATGTTTTTTATCAGAGGGGCAGGATAATATGCCATTAATCATCAGAATCATATCCAATAAAGCTCCAGATTAATCAACACAGAGAAAAACTGACAGTCCCGGTCCTTATCCGCTGAGGAAAATGAGGGGCAACAGGTAAGCCTTTATCCATTGAGCTCTGTTCTTGCATTGCTCTCCTATACATGGCGATCATTATTTAGGGAGTCTCAGCGGCTACCTGTAAGGACCACAGGGGTGGCAAATAGCAGGGTTGTGGCTTTCTGAGCTTCTTAGTGGTGCGAGCAGAAGGATTTACGGTAACTCTCAGACAAGCGTTCACAGCTTGGACTCTTGGCATGGATCTGATATTGTCTCTGGCTGAGCATCAAACCCACTGTACCTGAGGTCCAAAAGTACCTACACAAAACCCTAGGATGTTTGAATGATAAATCGCCGACATTTAGTGGCAGAACAAAAAATATTGGCCTTGCTGGGGATATCAATTTTAATTTTAATTTAGAGTGAGAGTGCCTACTGGGTGGTTTGATTGAGCAGAGATCGGCTTCTAGTCAAAAGTGACGTGCTCTTCTCGTTCAGACAAGGATATGAGTTTTCCTGCAAATTCAGCACAGGTGCATCACTAGAAAGCCACCCTGCAGTGTAAGAGCCGCCAGCGGGGGTGATATTGAATATCAGCTATGATTTAAAGTAAATTGACCAAGTTATCTTTAAGGTAATATCCAGTCCTTTTGGGACACACAATTTATTTCCTTATGTAACTGGACCTTTTTGCAGTCTCTGCTTTAGCCCACCATTGTAAGGCACTTCTGGTTCTGATAAAAGGGAAATCAGTTCTTGGGAGTGTTCGATGACAAAAACATATGGCCACAATAGCTCAAGAAGTTAATATAACTGACATGCCGAGTAGCGTTATGGATCGGCTGTGTAATCTGTTCTGTTATGCAGGATTAATGTCAAAATGGAGAATGTTTTTTAAATCACTGGTATCATTATCTTCTATGTTACATTCAGGTAAAATCATCATACACAAGCCTAATACTGTGCTTTATTAATGTGCTGCTTGCCGATGATGCCAAGAGGTGCTTTACACAGCCGCAGGACTGAATTTAAGGTCAAAGAGGACACACTGAGCCAAACACACCAACCGCCACCCTGGAGAAAAAAGCTATGGTGCTAATATTAGGGGGGGAGACTGATTACAGTGCTACTATTAGGTTCTGGCATCGATTTTGGACCAAAGTAGGAACGCCCTCAACACTTCTCTTTGGTGTTCATGCCCTTGGTCCTCAGTGGCACACTACATGATATTATGAGGAGCCAGACCAAACATGCCAAGCCAGACCACAGGGTTACTCACAGCCCTTGCACATTCTTTTGAGGGTGAAATGTGACCTGGTCCTATTTTTCAGCAGCTTGTCAGGCTCAGTGTGGTGCAGGGAGGTAAACTAGGAAGGAAAACTGTTGTCACCTTTCTATAGCTCTTACTTTTTTCAGTCTTACAAGATGGCAGCCTTGGGTGTCAAAGTGAGACCAGATGGGTGGGTTGGCCGACTGCCGGCAGTCACTATGGATATGGACAGAGTGGATGTGCTTCAGCAGCAGACAATAAATGGAAATTGGTTTATTGGTGAAACATTGCGAGTTGATGGACACGCTCTGGCTAGGTAATAAATGTTTTAACCACACACATTAAGATATACTGTAAGTATCATGCCATATGTGAGACTGAAATTGAAGTGACAACATAATGATTTGGGGCAAATTCAATAAAAATCCCTGCAGCAGCTTGAGGAAACTGCATGTCCAGCTGGGTGTAAGACGCTAAAAACATTCCCTTCCTAGATGATGTCTGCTCCATTTACAAGAACATGTTTTTCTGTTTCCTCCCTCAACAGCTTTGGAGAGAAGGCCCTTGTTGAGCAGCGTCATCAGAGGCTTGGGCTGGAAAACACTGTCAGGCATTCAATTTGTCTGAGCTTGTCATCAGACTAAGCTCATTTTGAAAAATGCTTGTTATGACTGCTGCTAACATATCCACCAACTCTGCGCCTGGTAAGAGGGGGACAGAAGACAGGAAGTCTTTCAGTCAGTCTGGTTATACTGGTTCCCAGCAGACTATCAAATGAGTGAATGGCAAGACTTTAACTGATGGTTTGCCCAACTTAATTGCAAAAGACAGAAGCAGTAAAACAGCTTTCTGAACGAAAAAAGTGAGCTCACTGCTGTAAAAGCAGCTCTTCCCTTTGTTAATATGTTGGGAATAGTTATTCTTGGAATTAGGGGTCAAGACAGTAAAATCAACCTCAATATCCTGAGTTTTGCCAAAAACCTTCATAGTCACAAAAGCTTGTACTTCCCTCCCTCCTACCAATGTCTTCTACCATCCAAATAAGTCACCTAGACCAGACCTCTGAAAACTGGCAATTGTTTCCATAAGTGGAAAAAAAATAAATAGAGCCAGACAAAACTTTATAGGCAGGGCAGAGAACTGTGACATAATTTTCTAGATGCCAAGAAAAAATATTCCTCTGAAAAGGATTAAGAATTAGTTTTACTAGGTTTGGTAGCCAAACGTACCTAATCATATCTTTTAGATATTACTGTGTTAAATACAAAGTTTTTGGACTATAAAATCTGCATTATAGTCTACCATCATCCAACCATTTTAAACCTGTGGGTGTGCAAAAATCGTTTTAAACTGTGTTTAAACTGCTGAATTTGACTTTGTCAGTAATTTCAGACACGTTCTAGAGTGTTTTCAATGTTGGTTTCAGTTGAACTTAAATAATAATGATATGTGTACTTTATTAATCCTTGTAGGGAAATTACTTCTCTACATTTAACCCATTCACTTAGTGAAGCAGTGGGCAGCCACCAATCCAGCGCCCGGGAAGCAGAGTGTAGGTTGCTCAGGGGTACCTCATGGTAGGTAGTCAGTGGATTCGAAGCCCTGATCTTGCGAGCATGGTGACCACTCTACCTACTGAGCTATCCCTGCTCTAAAAGCCAGCAAAGGAAGCAGATTTGAAATTTCAGATAGCACAAAGGATGTGACTCTATATACACTATAAGCAATGACGGTAACCTGTTACAGTACGACGCTCTAATTCAATGAGCTCTTTAGAATGACCCATTCTTTCACAAATGTCAAGAAAAGAATAAAAAACTCAATAAACCAGAATACTAAACCACCTCTGGCATTAACATCAGCTGTATGGGCTTCCATGCCCAAGCAGCTTCTGTAGCTCTAATATTTTGGTGGCCCGGTATATTTGTTCATATAGTGTATATTATACCTTTGCTACTAAAGAAAAAGAAAAGGTTTTTCTTTTGTTGTTCAGTAAAGCATATCTCTAGGTTGAAGAAGCCTGTGACTCTGAAGTTCAGACAGTAAAAGTAAATAATGCATAATGATACTTATGACAAATTCACTTTAGCACTTAATGTACTACTCTGCTGGCAAAATATTGCCCACTTACCTACAGGAACAAGAATCCCAGTGTTTTCATTTTAAACATGAAAGACTGCTGATCAGTCCATATGTTGCCTATGCTACCAGTTCCTCTTACTGTAGGTTTCCACCAGCCGCAAAACCTACACATTCCTCCTCTGAGCGCAGCCACAAAAGCAGGTCAGCTCCTCAATGACCAAAACTTTCTCCAAGAAACACAGCCAACTTTACCACTGAAATAGTTTTCAATAAATTTTAATTTCCGCAGCCACTTTTTCCCAGTCTTGAGAAGGTAATGAATTAGCAAACAAGAGCCTCAAAAGAATTCCCTCCCATTCCTCTTTACTCAATGAATTACCATCGACCACACAAAGAAAACAAAAGATGGCAAGTTTATTTTTCTGTGGTGGAGCCATTTCAACATAGCAATTATTCACTGACACCACCTTCAAAGGTACTTCAATCAAAGGTTTCAAGCACCACTGATAGTGGGTAGCAACAGTGGGAACATTACAGCACTGTGTAATACACTGTCACATTATGATTAGCAGGGCATGGAAAGATATAGCTGTGTTTATCTGGTATATGGAATAAAAGTAACATGTATATTTAGCAAAGTTTAACGTTGCAAATCTGACTGGAATCATGTTAAAAGTATGACTTTAAGTCATTAATGAGTTGATGTTTGTTTTGTAAAGTTACCCAAATCAGTTTACTCATACAGCACATGTAAAAACAGAGGGTGATTGAAGTACTACGTGGCATCGTATACAAGATAAGCTTAAAAGAAAGTCAAAGTGCTTCACAGTTGCAAAAGTTCAATATAAAAAATTGAATAAATATTTTAAAGGGACTATTATGCTCATTTCCAGCCCCATATTTTTATTCTTGGATTCACAGTCAATTTAAAGTCATTTTAAATTACCTGGAGACAGTTCCTTCAGCCTCAACATTACTGCCCCTGTTTTGCCTGAGAAGATTGGGACAATTACATTTTCTGATATTTTCACTCTCTTTAGCTTTGCAGTGTACATGCGTATACATGTGTATTTTTAGTTAGTGTGACCACTGCTAATTGAAATGCTGTCTATCTTGGCCAGGACACTGCTGCAACAGAGATTTTTAATCTCACAAGTCATATATTCCCTTGGTAACAGTTAAAAACAATTGAAAATAATCCTTATTTATCTTATAATTAGCATTTGTGCACCTCGGTTCATTGACAGTGTGAAATTAGCTGTATTCACACTTCTCCTTTAAGAGCATGAAATCATATCTTGGCATTTTTTGGCTGCAAGAAATCTGTAGTTATTTTCTGCGCCCCGGTGCTCTTTCAGTTCCCCAATGCAAACAAATACTGAGGTGCCACTGAGAGTTCAAAGTGATCTAAGTGATTTAAACTCCAATAAAACGATCGATGTGCCTGTTTTGGGTATTTATGCAGACTGCATTGGCTCCACCTTGCCTTTAGGTCCTTAAAGTTAACTGTCTTCTGATTGGCTGTTCCAGAGGTGACCATATTTGGAATGTAGCTCTCACTGACATCACACAGATCTTAAAGAAAAAAAAAATCTCTGAAATTGAGTCTTTCGAGCAGTCTAAAGCCTAATTTTGTTTTTTTTTTAAAGTTTTTTTTAAGTGTACAGTTATCATCTGTACATACCCCAACGTCCTTATTGGAAACCTGGTTCATGTTTCACACGGTCATCCACCAGTGAATCAGTATAAGGCAGAAAATATGGAAAAACTTACAAGAAATATTAGAAAATGAGAAAAGTTAAAAAGCAAAGAAGCATCTATAAGTAACTGAGAATAAATAGGTTTGGTTTCTTCAGAGAGACAGGATGAACCGAAGCTGGAAAAGCGACAAAAAAGAAAATAGATGGTTGGGGGGAAAGAGATTAAAAGAAAAGAGTCAAATACCACACAAAAAAGCTAGATTTGAAATATAAAATAAACAGTAACAGCAAGCTTGTGGGAGCTTTAACAGATCTGTTGCATTTTGTTGTTCTGGCAAAGACTGGCAGCTTGCAGCAAATGCGTGTGTGTTTGTTTGTGTGGGCTTGTAGTATGACTGTGGGTGCCTGTATGTGTGTGTATAAGTGGGCTGTGTGTGGCCAGACTCTCTGGGCTGATCTTGGCCCCCGGCTCTAGCTGGCGTTCAGCATGTCTGTAAAGAAACAGCTGGAGGCAAAGCCAACACCAGTCCTGCTCAGAAGCTCCGCTCTGCCAGCAGCGACAGATTCCAGAACTTTCCACGGTCCCGCGTCGCCATGCCAACAGGTCTTGGCATGCCACAGCTGTCCTGATCTGCACACCTGGCCCACCAAGAGTCCAGAATCACCTCTCCTGTCACTGTGTGATGAACAGGTCATTTACAACCCAAGTGTTTGTGTGTTTTTAAGAGTTATGGGCCCAGGTAAAGAAAACACCGTGGCAGTGGACCTCCTGTGTGTTGCCCTAATCAAACAGAGCTAAGAACCTTCACACTGCAGAAAAGCAGGGCTTAAATTTGTGGAAAACCCACACAGAGGGATATTCAAAAAGAAACTACATTATGGAAATTGCGCTTAATAAAGATTTGTGCTGTTTGTCTTTGATAGGGCCACTGAATTTCGTGGTTTCAGGAGCAACTATCAAACATGAGGTTAAGAGGAATATTTGACTGCAACTTCAGCTACAGAGTGGGGTTGGCCAGTGTAAGGGGGGGGGGGGGGGGGGGCATTATAACTCAATCTTTTTAGTCTGGATGGCAATCTGGACACTTTATTAGGTACATCTTGCTAGTACTAAGTTCAGAACTGCTCAAATTCTTTGTGCCACAGAGTCAACAAGGTGCTGGAAACATTTCTCAGAGATCAGGTCATAAAGGGATGGACATAGTCCAAAACAACACTCAGGTAGGTTGTGGTGTTTAAACAATTTTCATTTGGTACTAAGGAGCCCAAAGTGCGCAGAGGAACTAAACCCCAGTCCATTACACCACCACCAGCAGCCTTAACCACTGATACAAGGCAGGTTGGATTCATGCTGTCATGCTGTTTACTCTACATCATGATCCTACCATCTGACCGTTGCAGCAGAAACTGAGACTGAAATTGAACCTGAGTGAAATGTAGCCTCAGCCTCCTGTTGCCACCAGTTGTCTTCTGCTGCAACAGCCGATCTTATACAAGGTTTGATGTGTTGTACATTCAGAGACGAGCTTCTGCACACCTTGGGTGTAACCAGTGCTTTTTAAAATTAGTGTTGCCTTCCACCTCAAAGCACTCAAGCCATTTTCCTCTTTTCCCCCTGGCATCAACGGGGAACTGCCGTTCACTGGATATTTTCTCTTTTTCTGTTTAAACTCTAGAGATGTCATATGGGAAAATCCCAGCAGATCAGCAGTTGCATGCCACAGTCAAATCACCTTTCTTCACATCTTAACTTCAGCAGGTTGCCTGGATCATGTCTACACGTCTATTGCTTTGAGGTGCTGCCATGTGATTGGCTGTGTAGAAATTTGCATTAACAAGCAATTGAACAGGTGTAACTAATGACTTGTCCAGTGAGTATAGTGAGTAACTCTGTATATTCTACAAATAGAACTGTGTCACAAGCATTTCCATTTAAACAGAACAATCAGTATAAAGGGCAAATTTTCATGGGTCATCTTTAAAAGCAGCTGGATTCTGTTTCATGAGCTACTGACAATAAACGTCCATCCATCCATTCACTTCCGCTTATCCTTTTCAGGGTCGCGGGGGGTGCTGGAGCCTATCCCAGCTGTCATGGGGCGAGAGGCGGGGTATACCCTGGACAGGTCGCCAGTCTGTCGCAGGGCCAACACACAAGGACAGACAACCATTCACACTCACATTCACTCACACGCTCACACCCCGTGGCAATTTGGATTATCCAATTAACCTATCCTCACAAGCTGCATGTCTTTGGACGGTGGGAGGAAGCCAGAGTACCCGGAGGGAACCCACGCAAACACGGGGAGAACATGCAAACTCCACACAGAAAGACCCCGGCCTGATGGTGGAATTGAACTCAGGACCTTCTTGCTGTGCGGCAACAGTGCTAACCACCGTGCCACCGTACACAAATCTAATTTACAAATTTCTATCAACTCCTTCACAGGGTAAACTGTTCACTCATGAGGGGATAGTTCTGTTTATTTTTTTTAAAGAACAATTTACAGCAGGTGTCAGTAAGAACGACCTCAAACGGCATCTCTTGCACTTGGTTTGGCATCAAAATCTCATTCCATGTCAAAGCATTTATGACATCATCCCCCAAACTTCTTTCCCATGTAGAAAGCTTTCTGTTGCTTCAGTGCTGGTTTTGTCCATTTGTTTCAGTATTCAAACACTGTATTTAGTTAAACAAAAAATCTTATGCCCAGCAATATGATCACATCTTGCCTTTTTGCCTGTTACACAAAAAAGTAATAATTGAATTCAGCATCTGTTGATTCTGAGGGATACAGGACATAAAGACCAGATGAGTTTTGGTTGATTGATCTGTATTTGATTAACTAAGTTATCCTGAATTGCATTGTGATAAACTAAGAGCTATGAATAGTCAGTTTCCATTTGAGTTTAAGGATATTTTATTCCCCTCTTAGCCTGCGAGCACAAACATTGTTGCTGAAACATTGTTGGAGGTATCGACAGAATATGAACCCTGAAACTCTAACATAACACAACCAGATTTATAACAGCCAGCAATGTAGTAAGACATCAGACATGACAACTAATGTCAAAAGAAAATTAGATTCAACTTCAACTTTAAGAGTAATTCTGATTGCAGTTAAAAGCATTAACTCTGCAAACAGGACAATCTTCTGTTCAGCAAACTGCCTAGTCAAGTGATTCTCGACCGCATCTGCGCCTCTGAGTCAGTTGTGACTAGCCACTCTAATTCAATTAAGGAAAAAACATTTCAAAACTTGATATTTAAGGAGGAGAAATAAGAGGTTATGCACATCATAAAAATGCACATTTCACCTAGTGTATTTTGGCTCAACACTTTTACAAGAAGCCAACTGGAGTTTTGAAGTGGTCTGTGTACGAGTGGGATTATTTCTTGCTCTGTCTCTCTGGATATAGTCGCCACCCATGATATCTAAGTCTAAACCTAACACGCAAACACACTCTAACACATTAGGGGTGGAGTAGAGCGAGAGAGAAAACATGATTTGTGTATGGATGTCCAGCATGTGAACAGTTTGATTGATGGGCAGCTTAAGAACACAGAGTGATCCTTATTAGAGGCTGAAGACTGCCAGCTCTGAGGGATGCGTGGGCATGTCCTCCTTGGTAAATGATCAGGTGTTTGACTGTCTGGTAGGAAGGAAGTCCTTATTAATGTTGAGGGGAAGGCTGAGGCTCAGCAACCTCAGGCATGCCTGCCCACACACGCACATACACACAACACACACACTCCCATCCAAACAGCATAGGCAAACTCTCACTGTGGTTCATTACTGTACAGGAGAGCCGGTGTGCTCTTACAAGAAAAGTTCTGATTGGGAACAGATATCTACAGCTGTGGAGGTGTTAAAATAAATCCATTGACATCTTTTACTGTATTTTACCCCCCCACCCCCCGGCCATGAGACTTTATTCCCATCTTTTAACCTAAATTTAAATATTATTTGGTCACCAGATGCCAGGATAGCCAGGAAACCCAAAATGGGCATTTTTCTAGTAAGTTGCCTATTTAGACATTGAGCGACACTGAGAATACCTCCACACAAATATTGCATATTTTCACCCAGATGAGCATCTCAGCACAGTTTTAACCAGCACAAAGACAGCATAAAAACATGCATTCTATTTAATGGCCAGCAGGGGGCGACTTATCTGGCTTTCTTAGCCGTTTTTCGCTGATACCTACTAGGCTCAGCTTGACTAGACTCAGTTTTAAGGGTTTTCCATTAGGTGGTAGTACCTTGTACCTTGTACGGGGTTCCAAGGAATTGGAAAATGTGAGGTCAGAGTGCCTGCCACAGATTGGCTAGTCAGTGACTCACTCGATGAGTTATGAGAGCATCTTCTTCACAAAAATCCAAACTGCCATTTTTGAAATCTTTCAGCGAGGAAAAAGGCTGCACAAAGAGCAACACTGTGGTATCTGAGTCTGACCAAAAGGCAGCAGGTATACCATTGCCTTGACGTCCTCCATTGTTGTGGTGTTTGTGTCGCATACAAATGGCGTCACAGGATGTTCGGCCACATTGGAATAACGACCCCACACACGATAGGTGATACTCATTTTTATAGTGGGAAACATCTGAAACCGAGTCGAGTCGAACTGAGTTGGTACTAGTGGAAAACACTGTCCCGAAGACTTCATGTACCCAGTCTCCGAGTATAACATTAAATTATAGTCATTACTAGAGTCATTAGCACATGTCTTGTCAATCACGTCATTAGCCAGTGAGTGTCAGGTGAGGTGTCCTCAAAACCAATACCGACTGGGAAGGGATACTGACGCCAGCATCATCATTTCTGAAAATCAGTTCTTTTATAATGTTTTTTCCTGTACATAGTAAAACACAGCCAAAATTTCAAATTAAAATGCAGAAAAAGCAAAAACATGGGCGTACCCTGCTCAGTGATAAATGTAACTATAAACAGACATGCTTATTTATTGCCAAGAAAGAAAAGAAATCACTATCGTGGTAAATTTGAGCATCACTAAAGTTATCTTAGTGCTGGAAACAGAAGATATTCAGCTTGGGTTAGGGTTAGAACAAATAAATAGTCTGCTATGCTCACTGGCTAGCTTGCTAACTATATCTGCTGTTTAGTGCTGGCGAGGTTAAGTAGGTTTTGTGGAAAGTAAAGAAGTGAGACTGAATTTCGTGGCAAAACCAAAACAATGAGCTAAAAAGTGGAAAAATACTCGGGTTATATTTCCCCGTGGACTCATTATAGGCGTTCCTTTACACATGGGACCCACTGTGTGCAGCTTTAAAATCTGTACCTTTAAACACCCTTTTGGGCAGGCGTGGGAATCCCCCCCTTTCCCCTCACTGACGTGTACAGAAATGCCAGCAACCTGTGAAACGAACACATCACACCTACACAGCCACTTCACTCCCACCATTAACACTGAACTTTAAGCGTCTACAACAGCTCTTTTCCCCCTGTAATCCATCTGCACCACAAAGCTCGACTCTCCTTGGGGACAGTGTAACATAAACATGTTCAGCTTGCCTCAGTATTTCCAAAGCCACCCACACAAGCCATACCCCATCTGAGAGAAAGGGGATCTGGGTCTAAATCAGTGTTTCTTTATTTAAAATTCTCACAAAACAAACTTTTAAAAGCTAATTCCCTTTTGCTCATGCAGCCGAGAGGCAATGAAAGCCCGGCCTTATGTTACAGGGTTGTGAGACCATGGGCAGCGCAAAACAAACAGTTGTGAGCGCCTGCCTTCCTTCCTTTGCTTTACAAGGGGATGCAGATTGGAGAAATATGTTGGCTGTTGTGAGCAAATCCGCTTCATGGACTTTGACTGTTGGAAAACCACAAGTCGGACAGAAAACAAGCTGCCTGGCCAGAGCTCATGTTTGAATTAGACGCAGTGTTGATTTACCTCCTGCCCAGAGTATGTAATCAAATGTCTAATGGACTCACTGCTCATTAGTAAATTAACACTTTTGAACATTTACATCATCAAGGCCGAACACGTGTTTTCAATTTATGAAAGGGAAACTTAATTTTGAATTTTTGCTAACAGGGTGGAGATATTTTTCTCTGTATGAAGCTTTCTGAAAAATACTGAACATGCCGAAGGCCAACGAAATGCCACAACACTTCTAAACACATGCCTCATAAAGATTTAAAGAGACTGTAAATAGCTACTTTAAAGGGCCGGTTTATAAATGCGATATTGTGGTTTATGTTAAAATACTATCACGCCAAATTGCTCTCAAGACAATCACATTTAATACAACAGCTAAATGGGCAGAATGCTGATGATTTTACAAATGTATACAGAGTTTTAATTTCATACGTAAACCACAGTAGCTTTATTTTACCTGCTTGACTTTGGTCTTCATTTAATTTTATTAGGCTATGAATCTGTTCATCAGCACAGCTCTACAGAGACATAAACACTACATCCGTGAACAGCGTCCCCTCTTATTTAGTCATTTATTACTGCTGCTGTAATTTATTGTGTCTCAATATGTAGCTGACCGAGCTCATGTAATTTTAAATGTTTTTCTGTCTGTGTTAGTTAAAAACCCCAGTAACAAAAGATGTGGTTGTCAGTAAAAGGACATGATGTCACTGTTCACCACATTTGACTACTTTAGGTTTATAAACAAACTTGAAAGTGTTTTCACCAAAACAACAAATCCCATAGCTGAATAAAGCAGAATTAATAGATACTCTTAGAGAGCTCTGCTGAAGGCCTAATACTGAAACCTGCCAATAAATACCTTTTTTTCCATATAGCAATAGTGAGTTTGACAATGAATTAGCTTCTTTTGAAACGTGTTGTCTGACTGCCATGCACCCTTTATTTTAATATTATTTGAATTGCATTTAGTTTTGATTGCCTTGTTGAGTGAGGCGTAACAGTAAATCTTTTACTTAAAATGCATCTTTGATAGGACTGCAGCAACAATTCTTTTGCTTACTGATTGCAGCTGATTAGAGTATACACTGACTAGTCACTTTGTTAGTGTCCAACTCCTTGTTACCACAAATGTGACTCTCTAGGGTTTACAGAGAATGGCAGAGGAAGGCAACAGTAACTCAAATAACCCTTTATTACAGCCACGATATGCAGGAGAGCATCTCTACTAACATAACCTTGAAGCAGCAGAAGACCACACTGGGTAAGAGTGACAACGCCTGTCTGCTAACTGGTCTGATGAGTCTAGATTTCAGATAGTAGGCTCTGAATGTGGGAGAAACAACTTGAGAACATGGATCAATCTTGCCTTGTGTCGTCTTAAACTGGTTCCTTGAACATGACATCACCAGATCACCAGATCTTAACCCACCTTTGGAGTGTGGTGGAAGAGAAGACTCCCATCATTGACGTGCAAGCAACAAATCTGTGACAATGGTGTGATGCTATCATGTAAATATGGAGTAAAATCTCTGAGAAACCTTTCCAGCACCTTGTTGCTGCACAGAAAGATAATCTGAAAAGCATTTTCTCCTCCCTTCTTTGTATAACTTCCCTAGTGGCCATTTAGATCCAGCATAAGCTCATTTGATTTTTGACAACACTTCTTGGGAACTGTAACTTAGTCACTATGCATGTATTTAATCCTCTTAATTATCATCTTATTGGAAAGTTTTAAAGCATAATTTGCTCACTAATGTATTATGCCAAGTTTGAACTTTCCTATTCTCTTGTAATGTTGATATCCTCTCATGGACTCTGGGTTTTAAACAGTGTTCAGTGTTCTCTAGTTTTCTTAGAGAAGCAGAAAATTGAGAGGTGAAAACTGAAGCCTGGGAGTGCCGTGCCAGTCACTGTGCCCTGGTGAGAACGAAGCGGGTGGCCTCGCTCGACTCAGGATAAAGCTGTCCAGAGGCTGCCTTCAGCATCCGTGTCTGTCTGCCAAGCACTGCTAGCATGTCCCAGGGCAGGCTGGGAGGACAAGACCGTTCAACAAGGCCTCTACATTGAGTGCCGTCCATTTAAAATAACCTATGGATAAATAAATACAGAACCTAAGTTCACTGTACAGTAATTGGCCAGGAAACCAACAGAGACAAGCTCATTTACAGTAAATGCATCAGCTTTGAGTCGCTGAAGTGCACTTGGCTAAAACTGCATTATAACGATTTGGAAATTTCAAGTGAAGCATTTTTTTTGACGTGTTTAAATATTCACAACGAAATGTCTCAGAAATATTACTCACTGGGAAAACAAAACAGCATTTGTGTGTCACGGCGCAAGTAAATATAGCACCATGTTAAATATAGAAACGTTATAGTGAGTCTTTCTAGATAATGGAAGAGCGACTAACACATCAAGAAAAAGACACATTTTAATAATAAATGATTTCATTTTTATTTTCAAAGACATGCAGAAATGTACAGATCTCTGTCTCTCTCGCTCTGTCTTAAGCACACACACAGTCACACACACACACACATGCATCTGCGCACGACACACACAAAGTGGTTAGTCTGGCCTACCTTGTTGACCCACTGGCTTAGCTGTGGTTACACGCTGGACGCAAAGCACTCATTAATGATTTGAGCCTGCTCTTCGCTTGTGCAAACAAACAGACTCAGCCCGTCATTACCGTAACACCATGTGTGTGTGGTCTTCTCCCTCAGACCTCTATTGATTCTTCAATTTTCACAGGGGCTGGGGCAACGCAAAACGGCGTGATTTGTCAAGTGAGTAAAGGACATGGCACATGCTGGCTTGTGGCATGTTATAAAACAGTTCACACACTGGCGGGCGCATTTTTCATCAGCCTCAAATATTGCACAGTAGTTGATGCAGCGGGTAGGGGCGCGTTCCACGGGCAATGCCCCAAGCCACAAAACGTAAAAACACCACAGTAGGTTTAACGTCGCGTGTAAAATGCAATTATAAACCAGGGTGCTTCTCCCTCTCCACCAGCTCCACTTTCTGCCCTCTGACAAAGCTATCTTTACACTGTAAGCACGGCTGTGTCTGTGATGCTTGGCACCTGGGCAGCAGTTTATGGTAATGTTTTGGGTGATAGGTCAGGGACAGGAGGGTGGTGGTGGTCACTGGTGGTGGCCCTGTGGGGCTTTAAGCCACGTCCAACTGCCCTGGGACCTACCTCTGAGGTCAGATGAGAGGGGGGCATCAGACATTGAGCATATTGTGGTTTGGAGGTGGGTGAGTAAGGAGTAAAAAGCAAGAAGCCCCCCCTCTTCCCTGGAGCCTCAAGCACAGGGCTACTGCAGAGAGTCAGACACCTCACCATTAACATCTGCCAAGAGAAAAATGCTAATGTGGTGGGCTCTGCATAAGGCCAGGTCAAAGACTCGAGCTCCGGACTTGTTTTTTTTCTCCCTTTTGGAATCAGTCTAAATCACATTTAAGTAAACCTTGATCAGGCACGGATTAATCATAAGATGAACAACATTTTCACTAGAGACAAGCTTTAACATTGAATAGATGAGTGTAAGAACACTTCAGCAATGCCAGGCAGGAATCATTTAATCTTAAAAATACATTTTACAGGCAACATGTCCAATGGCAGATTTCCTGTCTGAAAAATAATGATTTAATGCACCTATGCTGTAGACTGAGTCTGGACAGCATGCTTTTGTCCTGGCAGGACCTCCCCGACTCACTGTCTCCAGGAGCTTGACATTTATGGTTAACATTTTTTTAAAAAGGAGTTGTAAATAAGAAATTGGCCCCAAAGCATTACCTGAGAAGGATTATTATATATCGGGCAGCAGAAACAGACAAATCTTGCAGCTACTTGCAGATCAAATAAATGCATGTCGGAGGAGGCCGTGTTTGGGTAACCCTGAACAGGAATTAGGTAATGTTCAGGATGTACGCCTCTTAAAGCGTGGAGCAGTGACCCTTCTGTGACATTCTGACTGAACAGGCCATTGTGCATTGTGGGTGAAAGTCTGTATTTGCAGCTGGAAACAAACCCAAAAGCTGTGAATTGATATATGTTATACAATGGAGATGGAGGTGTGAAATACTGTGTTAAACACCCTGAGCTACATTCACAGTATTGTTGGGATCCAGTTTTTTTCAGCGACTGACACAAAGAAATTACAGTAAACATCCATCCATCCATCTGATTACACCTATAGTCAATTTAGAATCAGCAGTTAACCTAACCTCCTGCATATCTTGAGGATGGATGGAGGATGGCAACGAATCCTGAATTTAAAACTTGGGGTGAATTCTGCAAGGCCAAAAACTACTATTAACGACTATTCCAGCCATTTTCTCCAAAGAGGAACTCTGAACTCTATTACAACCAAATGGAAAACCAACAAGCTGATCGTGTTGTTGCACAATAGCTACAGACCTTGATCATGTTGGCACATTATAATGAGTGATAAATTAAGCCATATCATTGTCAAACTTTACATGTATGTAGATTCGGGTGGTGGTACAAAACCATTTTAAATGTTATTTTGAGTCAAAGTAACACACACAAGGGCTGGGTAATGGGAAGGGTTCAATTTTTAAAAAATTTGTTTTTAGGTAAGTTGGAAAAAAATGTATCATATTTGAACCCCTTCAAAGATCCATAACACCACTTTCAAATTATATCATTAAGGCAGACAACAAACTATGAGCTTGTTTGGAAACAAAACAACAAAACAAGTCATCTTCCAATCTGGTAAACAAGAAGAACTTTAAGATCCCGATATTGGCTATTTCCTGATATATCAGTATTGACATTTATAATGGCCAATTAATACAAATATTAAAAGGTAAAGAAGAGATGTTGTGTTGATGTTCTGTAATTTTTCCATCAGGGGGCACTCTGTGTTTTCTCTGTTAGCACCACCTGTTTGAAACTCCACAAACACAACAACCAGCTCATCCGAGCAGAGCTGGCCAGTAAATGAGTAGACTTGTGACAATAAACGATTATTTTTTAAACTGCATTGCCTTGTGATCTTATCAATGGCAAATATTAGGGAAATCTGTGTATGTTTTGTGTGCCTGAAGGAAAAAAAAATCAGCTGATTTTTAAATCACCAAATATCGGTATGAGTCGTAAAAATTCTATATTGTTCTCCTTTCTCCTGTCCATGTGGAGCTGTCTGCGAAATGAGTGTACAGGGACCATCTGCAAAGTGAGAGACTGAAAAATGACTTTGCCGGTAAAGATGTCATGTAGTTGGCACTCCCAGACTTCAGTTTTCACCTCTCATATTCTAAAACTTGGATCTTGTCCACACGTGCTTCTTCTTTGCCTTTTTGTGAACATTGTCACGGTGAACTGAAAGTGTTCCTGAGCCCATGCAATGATTTCCATGCCTGATTTTCCACCTTGTCCCTTCCACACAGAGATTTTTCCAGATTCTCAGTATCATTTGATGATATTATATGCTGTAAATAATTACGTTTTCAAAGTCTTTACTGTTGTATGTTGAGGAACATTATTTGTAGATGCAGTTTTTGTAGACTGGTGAACCACTGCCTAATGCGCACTCGTAATACTTTTTATACTCATGTTACTGACCTGTTCTCAGTTACTCTAATTAGCTGCAAAAATGTTCCCCCAGCTGTTTTACTTTTTTGTAGTACAACTTATTTTCAAGACTTTTGTTGATCCTAACCCAACTTTCTGGGACATGGTGCTGCCATCAAATCCAAAATGACCTTATTTTTCTACGTTTTTTTTCCTCTCAATTTAAACATTTGACCAAATGTGGGTTTTGAGATTAGAAAGTCATTGGGTTCCATTTTTATTTACATTTAACACAGTGTGACAATTTTTTTCTGACATTCTAGAAGCTCAAATAATACAGGTCAGGGCAGGGTGGGGGGATAACTCAGTAGGCAGAGTGTTCGCCCCATGATCAGACAGTCAGGGTTTCCAAATTCACCGAACAACTACCCTGAGGTACCATCCCTACACACTGCTCCCCGGGCACTGGATTGGCTGCCCACTGCTTCGCTGAATGAATGGGTTAAACGCAGAGAGTAATTTTCATACAGGGGATTAATAAAGTATAAAGTATACCCGCCCCCCCCTCCCCCCAAAAAAAAATACCCCAAAAAGAAAGTAAATCAAAATGATACTTTAGGCAAAAAGTGTTAAATATATTGTAGCTGAGTATTTGGATTACTCATTAAATGTGCCACATCCCTGGGACTTATAAACATGATAGTTACACTTCATATGCATTTTTAAAAGTTCCTCCATTTTAAGTGAGTTTGTTAATAAAAAAGAAGTAAACTCAACTTAATACAGATTTCATTTCATTCACTAAAGTATGTGCTTGATATTCAAAACCTGCTCTTAAATAAGTGACGATTTAAGCATCAATAAACCACCAAACGCAAAGAAAACAGAGTGGATCAATTTAACATTTTGTCTCAGGAGTACTTGTGAATAAAAATGGGCCCCTGTAGCTGAGCTGATGAAAATAGCTGAAGGTAAAAAGGAATAAAGAGCATTCCTTGGATGACAGTTATGATTGGTAGGTGTGAATGATCTGCAGAAAACTCCTCCAACTTCCCACAATTCGACATTATGAAGCATGCCTCAGATGAACTACCTGAAATGGTCCATACAGAAATTCGCCGTTAAAAAACCATTAAGAGAGGAAAGTAACTCTGCAAAAGTCATTCTTCAAGTGAGGTTTTCCAGGATAACAAACCTGAAGTTCTCATGTGAACAAATGGTCAAACGATCAAAGTCCTGACTGCGTAATAAAGGAACCATTATCAAACACACATTAAAACTTAAAACCCTATTCCTTGCAGCTGATTATTGTCACATATTTATCTCAAACAAGCTTATACTAAACTAAAGATGTTAAAAAGAAATTCTACTGCTTTTATTTTTACTAAAATGTTTAATCCCTCTTAAAGAACAAACAGCATTCAGGGTTAAAGACGAACTTTGAGATAGTTATAATATAATAAAGGATGTTGACTGCGATCATAGGGAACTGCAAAAATCAAAATTATACATCCACACGGTGACTCTGAATGCAACTCCACAACAAAAGCAGGAACTGTGACTGCATCTTGAGACAGGATTTATGACCTAATAGGGTGGGCCAGTGCAGGCAACGGGTAAAAAGCATCTAAAAATAGATGATGAACTCTGAATTTAAAGATGAAATGAAGGTGTTTCTGTGAATGCAATGTGTGTCAATGCTGGTTGGTTCCACATTTTTTGAAAGTAGAGTGGGCGGGTGTGTATATGTTCTGTATGTGCGAATGTAAAGTAGGGGCAAAGTGAAAAGGATGAAAAACCGACAGGAATACTGTTCTGTGTTGAGAGTGCAATTTAGCATGAATCAAAAGCAGCTTTCCTGGCTCCTATTCCATATGCTGCAGTCTGCCAGGAAATGGGATTTTTTTCATATTTCTTGTAGGTAAAGTCTTTGCAGAATGGAATCAGATGAGGTATTTTTTCCCTACCAAATGTTTAAGTGTTGGAAGTTTGGGGCAGACTCACTGGCAGGAGAAGAAAGCTAAAATTTGGGAGACAGCAGGGGGGTCCGCCATATATTTGTCCTAGCCCCAAATCCTTTCTGGACACCTTGCTGAACTGAATCATGACTGCTTGTAAAATACAGAGCCCTCTATTAAATAATTTACCACCAACTGGTCTCCAGACTGCCCTGAAGTGATTCTACTAATCAACACTGCACGCAGAAATTATTTATGGTTCCTTTTCATGAGGACAAATGCCAGTTATTCCATCCAGTAAAACAGCAAGCTACAGCAACTACATAAATGACTCAGGATTTTGAATAAACTGTATTTACTGCCTTAAAAATAATATATAAATATTAATAGATGAACAATTGCGGAGCCTGTTCATCGTGTACATTACATTGCATTTTTTTTACATAATAAAAAAAAGACTTACATTTAGACTTACATAACCAGCACTTGAATAAGTGCAACTTATAAACTGCAGGCACAACGCTGGGTTTCAGAAAATCCAAATGAAAAGAAAGAAAACCAAATAGTGGGTGACAAAATGAATCAGTAAAGCAATTCAAATATCCCAGCAACCTAAACAATATTTAAGAAAGACAAGACTAAATCTGGAGTTATGTACAAACTGTCTGACAGTTAGTCAAACAGCTGATGTTATAGGGAAGTCTTTTAAAAGGACCCAAAACATAGGAGACAGAGTAAGAAAACAGAAAGCAACCGATTTCATTAGCCCAGGTCAAGACTCAGAGACACAAAGTCCAAAAAGCAAGAATATAGAGGGGACCAAACTAGACATAGCTGTAGACAATCAAGACAGTGAGGGAGGGGAAGAAGCAAACTCAACACAGGAAACAACTAACTACCAAAGTAAACTTGAATCTAACTCAAAGGACAACTTTTATACACAGACACAGACTCGCTGAACAAAAAGAACACTGAGGAAACAAAGTACAAGTAATAGACTTCATAAAACAGTAAGGAGAACACAAACTAAAAAGCTTAAATACAGGTGTGCATAATATAAACAGCAATAATTGTTAATAAAAAAAACAAAACAAAACAATTAAACCAAAATATCAACGGGCAACTAGATCTCACAGACCACACACACAGAAACGGACACAGGGGAGTTTAAAATATTAAACAAAAACATGGAGGAAGGAACAGAATATGAATAGTAAACTAGATAAATGCTAACAGTATATAGATTTCTAAAATATGCCGATTCCAGATTCAATTAATAAATCAAGAGGCGTTATTTCACTCTGCAAGCAGACGACAAAAATTACATCATGACAAGGGGTCTAATAAAAAATTTAAATATGGATTTCCTATTTAACTACTTTTGTTAAGATTTATTTTTCATTAGTCTGATTTCAGCTTAGTGTGAGAGTCTTTACTGCATACAGCAGTCATTTATGGTCATGGTAGTTTCTCACTTACATGCTTTTACTGCGAGGTCACCTCATCTTGTGGAGTTGAGCTCATAAGGAACAGGCGATATGATATTAACTGAGGTGACAACAAGACATGGTCACATGTGTAATAAAATCTTCCGGACGAAATGTTACAAACGTAAGCATGGATGAAAGAAGCCAACAGGGAAAGCACCATCTGAACTAGTGAGCCACGCAAACTCCAGGTAAGTCAAAAATTTGCAATCAAACAAAAGTTGTTGGCATAGTAGTGCGAACTTTAAACTAGAGGACCCTTGGCTTTTAGCTTCATCCATGCTATGTTAACTCTATTGCTAGCATCCAATATGATGTGCTTTGTCATAAACATACAGAAACATTAGCCTGCTGTCACAGATACCAGACAAAGCATGCATGATTAAAGATAAAAAAACAAGTGACAAAGCTTGTAAAAACAGTAGAGTTCTATTTAGCTCAATACAAATAGCTGTCGCATTTAGGACTTTAGCATGGCACTGGTAGCACGTTTGATAAAACATAAATATATGTTTTGTGAGATATGCAATTATATAAAAATCATCAAATTAAGAAACTATTCCAAAAACTTATTTGTTTGCATACTGGTCTAGTAAATTATGAATGAATGTAATTTTCACTTATTTTTTAGCCCAGCTTTTCAAATGGTGACAGGAGTTGTAGTTCAAATTAACACTGTAAAAACTCACCCATGAAATAATTGCTAGAAAATTCATATTATTTTGAAACTCTAATGTTACTGAAACTTGGGGCACTTGAAGATTGAATGTCAATTTGTATATTTGAGTTTTAATTTTTTATTATTTTTGCTACATCTGGCATTTCTGCACAATTTATTGCTCACAGTAGCACTGCAAGTGTCTGATTGTGTACATCAGGCTTTTCAGGAAAACAAAACAAAACAAAGGTTCTAAGCAATACATATATTTAAAAAGACACTCCTTCTT
>NC_140445.1:50256792-50560264 GCF_963576455.1 Neolamprologus multifasciatus | reverse complement strand
CCCCCCCCCCCCCCCCCCCCCCCCCCCCCCCCCCCCCCCCCCCCCCCCCCCCCCCCCCCCCCCCCCCCCCCGTCTAACAAGATTCACAAATTTTACATAATGTGAAACATTTTGAAGTATCATGAAAAGCTAAAAACGGTCAGTTTTGCTGCACTAATCTATCACAACAATCTCTAATCCTCCAAGGATGTTATTACTTGCTGCCAAACTAATTAAGATCAAATCCTGGGCAGTTTCCTGTGCAAAAAGGAGGGTAGGATGCGGGCAGCAGTGTATTTCACCAGGGTTTTGTGTGTCCTGGCCTAGGAACAGCCATCTAGTAATGCTCACACAGTATATTTTCATCTGTTGACAATCTAAACTCTACTTAACGGACACACACTTAGTTGTAGACATTTCTGTCAGAAGGAAAAATGAGACTGCCCTTCTGGCCCTTGCTGATGCCCATTTGGCGGCCTGCCTGTTTGTATCAGGCATACTCCTCCGTGTATTTGCATTCCTATTATGATTTAGGCTTTTTCCCGTTTTATTTGGCTATTGAAAGCAGAGACAAACTTGCTCATGTCCTCGCTGAACTTAAGGCAAACATAACTGTGTGTGAAATTTCAAGTAGTCATTGAAGATTTTCTATTAAGTCCCCACCGAGGCACTCATGTAGCTCATCTGGTGGAAAATTTAGTACAAGCCATCCACTTGCCTAAATAAAGGTTCACCTCTTATCAGTCGGAGCAGTTGCTTGTGACACTGTACTGCTTTAGAGCTTTAATTCACTTCACAGTTTTGCTCATTGTCAATAAGCACATACAAAGGTTCAAAATGTTATTTTTTTTACAAAAGTAATTTATGAATGTTTCAGAGACGTACTAAGAAATCAAACCAAACACCAAAGTCTTCCTTCTTGTTCTCTTTCAGTTTATTGATACAAAATTCTGGTGCACCTGATGCCCCATTTTTATTGAAATCAAATCAAATCAAATCAATTTTATTTATATAGCACTTTAAAAAACAACAACTGTTGACCAAAGTACTGTACAATAGAATAATTAGATACAATTTAAAAGGAAAGTAAAATAAAAGATAAGAAAATAATAAGAATAAAATAATGACAGACTCATACAGAATTAAAAGCCAAGGAGTAAAAATGGGTCTTAAAACGAGTTTTAAAAGTATCCAGTGTTGGAGAGGTCCTGATATGTAAAGGCAGTTTATTCCACAGTTTCGGAGCAGTCACAGCAAAAGCCCGATTGACTGAAAAATAAGATGAAATACAAGTAGACAAGCATCAAAGAAGAAAAGAAAACACATTTAACACCCTATCCCTCTTATCACTGAGCAATCTGCTCAAATCCTGTAGTTCAGTAGTTCAGAGGTGTCAAACATAAGGCCCGGAGGGGCAGAATTGGCCCACCGAAGACTGCAATCCCGGAGGGCGTGTAGACTTCGTACTTATAGTTATACAGTTTTTCCTACTAATAAAGTTTCTGAAGGTTGATTCTGCTCATCTGGACGTGGCATTTTCAGTGGGAGAAACGTTTCGTCACTCATCCAAGTGACTTCTTCAGCTGACTGCAGGTTTCCCCAATCTTATAAACAGTGCGTTTGCATAATGATTGAAACTAGCACCACTGAAGGAACAATGGGCTGGGTGGTCAGTTCCTTCATCATAATTATGCAAATTCTCATAACCATTGCTCAACAACCACTGATCAAAGGCCACTGATCAATGACCACGAGTACCATTCACAGAGAGTTGAGGAATGGCTGCAATCACAGCATTGCACTGATAAAGTTGTCCTCCATGACCATTTATACGGCATTAAATGAACTAAGTAACTAAGTAACATTTAAATGATAGAAAAGCTCCTGTATTTACCTACAATAGAAATTCAAAATAACATTTCCTGTCAATTAACAAAAAACTTATCTGTAATTTTACACATCTATATCAGATTCCCTCCATTAAGCACAACAGCATCTCTCTGTAATGTAGAAAAACTGAGACGTGCTTTTGAAATTGTGCCTCTCTTTTCTTATTAAACTATCTCAGGGATTCAATGTGTAATTAATCTTCTTTACGCTGACAGCAAGTGGAGTTTCACTATTCTGGCCCACTTGAGGTCAAAGTAAGCTGCATCTGGACCACAATGTAAAATGTCACAGTTTGTCTCTGCTACTCTCAGTTGGCTAAATACATTACTAATGCAAGTTATAGGAGGGCAATCACTTTTGAGAGTCTCAGCAAGAATCCACTGCTATTTGATACCAAATGTCACAAAAGTTAATGTCAGACAAAAAAAAAAAAACCCACGTTGGAGACAGTTACCAGGTTACCAGTTACCAGGTCACTCGCAGCTTGTCTAAGGTTAGAGTGGGGTGAATTTTAAGAAACTAGAAGATTTTGCTTTTGAAATCAAGTCTTAAAATGATGTTGAAATAGGTTTTTTGTTTTTCATAATTATGTTCCAAACAGGTGTAACTTCTGGATGGATAGTAACTGACCACCAATCCCACCCCAACCCTGAATGGACTGGTGGTGATGTTGGGTAAGCTTTTTTGTTTTACATGCCTAACATGGCTGAAGACAGTGGCTAGTGGCCCTTGAATAAAAAGAAAGGGCAACCTCACACAAGTGACTGCCAGAGCCTCAAGTTAACAGGAAAGAAATATTTCCGTGCTTAACTTGGCAAAAGTTCTACACAGACCTGCCTCTGCTTAGTTTTTCTGTCTACATGGCCGAACACAGGTACCAGACCAGCATGGGAAGAGCCAAAGACTTCTCGAAAGGCTCCTGCGATGTGTCGGTAGTGACAACCCAATGCCCTGCGACTGTTTCCTCTCTTTCGCAGAAACCTGGGCTCTGAGCTCACAGGTCTCCACAGTCAAGCTAGGAGGGCCCATTAAGTGGCCCTAATGAATGAGAAGTAGACAATCAACAGACTCAGCAGGACTCACAGTTGCCAAGTGCCCAATCTGTGAGCACGCCAACAATGCAGTGCATTCATCATTTTATTGCAATCATTGGCAGAACTGAAGCTCAATTTTCAATTAAGTACCAAAAAAAAAGAAGAAGAGAGAATAAAGAAAAGGGAATGGATTTTATCAGAGCTGACAAACAGAGACCTCTTTGGGGACCTTCATGTGAGGTGCTTCCATAGACCGACGTGGCTTCTTGCAATTTCCTCGCCAGTTTTGGGAGTTTCTGGTGTCAAGTTATTTTAAGTAATAGATCTCAGCTCTGTATCTGCTGCAGCCAAGACAAATCTGGTACTTGCTGATATGTTCTTATCTTATTCAATCTTGGAAATGTAAAAACTTTCAGGCTTCATTACCTGAATGAGCTGCTCTTCAGCTTATCCTACATCAGAACTATTTGGTCAGTAGACCCGAGGTGAATCATGTGGAAAAGGCACTTGTCTTCATGTTTGCTGTTCTTCCAGGAGGTAGTCTTGATGGTTCAGATTATGTAGCAGCTCATAGTTTTGGGTAGTAAAACACCGCGAGCCTATCGATGCTCCGAAGCCTCACAGCGTGGCTTGTCCGTGCCAGCGGTAAAGGACAAATGTGCCAAAGTCTGCTGGGTTTGGCTCTTTCCTCACCCCCTGGCGTCCAACACCGATGTATCCAGCTGAGGTACAATAATTTGACACCTCTTAACCAGCTGGACCCTTTAGCGTGACAACCACTGCTTTGTTTTATATTCCTGTGTATTTTGAACGCAATAAAAAATTATAGTCAGCAACATCTAAACTGTGTTTTTATCCACTTTGGACTTCTGCCCCTCCCCACCCCGTTCAATCTCCTTTATCCCTCCCTTTCCTATGTGGGATTTAACGTACACTTTGTGGTAACCTTGCTAAGTTATCAGTTTTTCTACGTCCTCTCATACTGAATAAAGGCTTGTTTCTGTGCGCCTGCTTGTTAAGACTTCAAGGACAGCTCCCTCCATCTGGTATTAAGTATTCCTGGTGCCAGTGTCGGGTTAACTGACACTCCTGCACTTAAACTAATGGCAGCGAACAGTCATCTCCCGTGAGGTGCTCACCTTGGAAAAAATCACCCAGCTCTCTCATCCCCAATCATAGAGGTGCTCTTGCCACCCACTGAATGAAACCATGGGCATGAAAAGAGGGATTGTTTCACCATTCAGGCATATACGAGGGCAAATGAAAACATGTAATACGCATGTCCTGTCTTGGATTTGCTTTCCTCTCGAGCTCAATGAGACGTTGAGAAGTGAGAGCGGCATGCAAACAGAAAAAGTCAAGAGTCAGCAAATCGTCATTAATAAAACATCTTCATTAGGACAGAAAACATGCAATCTTTTCATTTTTTTCTCAGCAAATGAACCGAAAACTCTCAATTCTCATTCAAATGTATAAGAAATTTAGCTTTTAAAACATGTTTGTTACAGAATGGAGAAGAAGAAATGATAGTTAGGCACAAATACAGACATAACATTTATTTATATATAATGTTATTGTTGTTTTCTACAGCAACCATTCATCATACCTGCTAGTGGAAGTTTGAAAAGGAAAGATATAATATTTGTTTTGTCCTCAGTGATCAGGTGCAATTTTTTTTTAACGTTTCATCCGATCTCACCTCGTGGGTCTGGAATGAGCCGAGCGGTTCACATGCAATTACGCCTCTGCAGTATGTTGGTCAGCACATTAGAAGCGCACAGCTTACAGACTTGGTAGTCCACATTTTGTATTGGTGAGAGAGTGAAATGATTAAAAAGAAATTTCAATTTACTTCAAAGAAATAATTGCACTGGCAAAAGTGTTGACATGTGTTCGAGGTATTTTCCACATCCTGCTCTTATCGCCTTCTTTCTGTTCAGCTGTGGAGCTGTATGCCATAACTGTCTCAAAATGTGTTTTTCCATGTTTTCATTAGACCACATCGTATTAGGCTGTGCTTGAAGTTAGATTATGACTGTAAGCAAATTATGTCCTCCATGCCAAAGAGAAGCATCTCTCAGACCACAGGAGTGCAGCATCACTCACCTCTGAAGCCTCTTCTCAATGGAAACCTAAACAGCTTTTTAAGAATGAAGAGGTTTTTCAGTTTGTTGCTAAATATAGGCCAGTCCGGTGGGAGGTGACAGGTTCTACAGCCATTTTCAACAAAGATGAGCCCCAGGTCCTGCCCAGAGCCCGGCGGGTGGCTACTGCCGGTGGTCCGCCTTTCTCTTATGCACCGGCTCTTAAGTAAACACTGCAATCCTGCGGTCAGCTACAGCATGGCAACGAGCAAAAGGACTCACTGTGTAGTTACACATAGCTATGGTGTGTTGTCTCCCTCTGGCTCACTCAAACTTGGTCTTGGGGTTGAGGGCCAGCGACAGACCTTGATGTGTGACTCCAGGAGCCTGCTGGGAACTCCTGGTGGAGGCAGTGTTGGGCTTAACCTCTCTGGACACCTTTGATCAAACAGTTTCCATCTGCCAACGCCTAAATTAAGAACATTATCATGTTTATTGACATTGCCCTAGTTATCACTTTTTATGTGCAGGGTCATTAAAATTAATGAACACGGGTCCACGTTAATGAACCATGCGGCCACTATCAATCAACTCAGAAAAACATTTACTTTTTATTTATCAAAGCGAAATCATGCACGCATATATGTTCAAATTCAAATGCTTCCTGAGTTTACATAGTATTCATGCTAAAAGGTTGAATACAGTCCCAGCAAAATCCTAAACATTGTAATTCTACAATAAATACAGTGAGCTGATTACATTTTTACATTCAAAAGTTTAGTGTTTTCAGGAATAACAGCCAGGAATATCAGGTTCAATCAGGAAATATCTTAAAGCTGAATGTTTTTTATCAGAGGGGCAGGATAATATGCCATTAATCATCAGAATCATATCCAATAAAGCTCCAGATTAATCAACACAGAGAAAAACTGACAGTCCCGGTCCTTATCCGCTGAGGAAAATGAGGGGCAACAGGTAAGCCTTTATCCATTGAGCTCTGTTCTTGCATTGCTCTCCTATACATGGTCGATCATTATTTAGGGAGTCTCAGCGGCTACCTGTAAGGACCACAGGGGTGGCAAATAGCAGGGTTGTGGCTTTCTGAGCTTCTTAGTGGTGCGAGCAGAAGGATTTACGGTAACTCTCAGACAAGCGTTCACAGCTTGGACTCTTGGCATGGATCTGATATTGTCTCTGGCTGAGCATCAAACCCACTGTACCTGAGGTCCAAAAGTACCTACACAAAACCCTAGGATGTTTGAATGATAAATCGCCGACATTTAGTGGCAGAACAAAAAATATTGGCCTTGCTGGGGATATCAATTTAATTTTAATTTAGAGTGAGAGTGCCTACTGGGTGGTTTGATTGAGCAGAGATCGGCTTCTAGTCAAAAGTGACGTGCTCTTCTCGTTCAGACAAGGATATGAGTTTTCCTGCAAATTCAGCACAGGTGCATCACTAGAAAGCCACCCTGCAGTGTAAGAGCCGCCAGCGGGGGTGATATTGAATATCAGCTATGATTTAAAGTAATTGACCAAGTTATCTTTAAGGTAATATCCAGTCCTTTTGGGACACACAATTTATTTCCTTATGTAACTGGACCTTTTTGCAGTCTCTGCTTTAGCCCACCATTGTAAGGCACTTCTGGTTCTGATAAAAGGGAAATCAGTTCTTGGGAGTGTTCGATGACAAAAACATATGGCCACAATAGCTCAAGAAGTTAATATAACTGACATGCCGAGTAGCGTTATGGATCGGCTGTGTAATCTGTTCTGTTATGCAGGATTAATGTCAAAATGGAGAATGTTTTTTAAATCACTGGTATCATTATCTTCTATGTTACATTCAGGTAAAATCATCATACACAAGCCTAATACTGTGCTTTATTAATGTGCTGCTTGCCGATGATGCCAAGAGGTGCTTTACACAGCCGCAGGACTGAATTTAAGGTCAAAGAGGACACACTGAGCCAAACACACCAACCGCCACCCTGGAGAAAAAAGCTATGGTGCTAATATTAGGGGGGGAGACTGATTACAGTGCTACTATTAGGTTTCTGGCATCGATTTTGGACCAAAGTAGGAACGCCCTCAACACTTCTCTTTGGTGTTCATGCCCTTGGTCCTCAGTGGCACACTACATGATATTATGAGGAGCCAGACCAAACATGCCAAGCCAGACCACAGGGTTACTCACAGCCCTTGCACATTCTTTTGAGGGTGAAATGTGACCTGGTCCTATTTTTTCAGCAGCTTGTCAGGCTCAGTGTGGTGCAGGGAGGTAAACTAGGAAGGAAAACTGTTGTCACCTTTCTATAGCTCTTACTTTTTTCAGTCTTACAAGATGGCAGCCTTGGGTGTCAAAGTGAGACCAGATGGGTGGGTTGGCCGACTGCCGGCAGTCACTATGGATATGGACAGAGTGGATGTGCTTCAGCAGCAGACAATAAATGGAAATTGGTTTATTGGTGAAACATTGCGAGTTGATGGACACGCTCTGGCTAGGTAATAAATGTTTTAACCACACACATTAAGATATACTGTAAGTATCATGCCATATGTGAGACTGAAATTGAAGTGACAACATAATGATTTGGGGCAAATTCAATAAAATCCCTGCAGCAGCTTGAGGAAACTGCATGTCCAGCTGGGTGTAAGACGCTAAAAACATTCCCTTCCTAGATGATGTCTGCTCCATTTACAAGAACATGTTTTTCTGTTTCCTCCCTCAACAGCTTTGGAGAGAAGGCCCTTGTTGAGCAGCGTCATCAGAGGCTTGGGCTGGAAAACACTGTCAGGCATTCAATTTGTCTGAGCTTGTCATCAGACTAAGCTCATTTTGAAAAATGCTTGTTATGACTGCTGCTAACATATCCACCAACTCTGCGCCTGGTAAGAGGGGGACAGAAGACAGGAAGTCTTTCAGTCAGTCTGGTTATACTGGTTCCCAGCAGACTATCAAATGAGTGAATGGCAAGACTTTAACTGATGGTTTGCCCAACTTAATTGCAAAAGACAGAAGCAGTAAAACAGCTTTCTGAACGAAAAAAGTGAGCTCACTGCTGTAAAAGCAGCTCTTCCCTTTGTTAATATGTTGGGAATAGTTATTCTTGGAATTAGGGGTCAAGACAGTAAAATCAACCTCAATATCCTGAGTTTTGCCAAAAACCTTCATAGTCACAAAAGCTTGTACTTCCCTCCCTCCTACCAATGTCTTCTACCATCCAAATAAGTCACCTAGACCAGACCTCTGAAAACTGGCAATTGTTTCCATAAGTGGAAAAAAAATAAATAGAGCCAGACAAAACTTTATAGGCAGGGCAGAGAACTGTGACATAATTTTCTAGATGCCAAGAAAAAATATTCCTCTGAAAAGGATTAAGAATTAGTTTTACTAGGTTTGGTAGCCAAACGTACCTAATCATATCTTTTAGATATTACTGTGTTAAATACAAAGTTTTTGGACTATAAAATCTGCATTATAGTCTACCATCATCCAACCATTTTAAACCTGTGGGTGTGCAAAAATCGTTTTAAACTGTGTTTAAACTGCTGAATTTGACTTTGTCAGTAATTTCAGACACGTTCTAGAGTGTTTTCAATGTTGGTTTCAGTTGAACTTAAATAATAATGATATGTGTACTTTATTAATCCTTGTAGGGAAATTACTTCTCTACATTTAACCCATTCACTTAGTGAAGCAGTGGGCAGCCACCAATCCAGCGCCCGGGAAGCAGAGTGTAGGTTGCTCAGGGGTACCTCATGGTAGGTAGTCAGTGGATTCGAAGCCCTGATCTTGCGAGCATGGTGACCACTCTACCTACTGAGCTATCCCTGCTCTAAAAGCCAGCAAAGGAAGCAGATTTGAAATTTCAGATAGCACAAAGGATGTGACTCTATATACACTATAAGCAATGACGGTAACCTGTTACAGTACGACGCTCTAATTCAATGAGCTCTTTAGAATGACCCATTCTTTCACAAATGTCAAGAAAAGAATAAAAAACTCAATAAACCAGAATACTAAACCACCTCTGGCATTAACATCAGCTGTATGGGCTTCCATGCCCAAGCAGCTTCTGTAGCTCTAATATTTTGGTGGCCCGGTATATTTGTTCATATAGTGTATATTATACCTTTGCTACTAAAGAAAAAGAAAAGGTTTTTCTTTTGTTGTTCAGTAAAGCATATCTCTAGGTTGAAGAAGCCTGTGACTCTGAAGTTCAGACAGTAAAAGTAAATAATGCATAATGATACTTATGACAAATTCACTTTAGCACTTAATGTACTACTCTGCTGGCAAAATATTGCCCACTTACCTACAGGAACAAGAATCCCAGTGTTTTCATTTTAAACATGAAAGACTGCTGATCAGTCCATATGTTGCCTATGCTACCAGTTCCTCTTACTGTAGGTTTCCACCAGCCGCAAAACCTACACATTCCTCCTCTGAGCGCAGCCACAAAAGCAGGTCAGCTCCTCAATGACCAAAACTTTCTCCAAGAAACACAGCCAACTTTACCACTGAAATAGTTTTCAATAAATTTTAATTTCCGCAGCCACTTTTTCCCAGTCTTGAGAAGGTAATGAATTAGCAAACAAGAGCCTCAAAAGAATTCCCTCCCATTCCTCTTTACTCAATGAATTACCATCGACCACACAAAGAAAACAAAAGATGGCAAGTTTATTTTTCTGTGGTGGAGCCATTTCAACATAGCAATTATTCACTGACACCACCTTCAAAGGTACTTCAATCAAAGGTTTCAAGCACCACTGATAGTGGGTAGCAACAGTGGGAACATTACAGCACTGTGTAATACACTGTCACATTATGATTAGCAGGGCATGGAAAGATATAGCTGTGTTTATCTGGTATATGGAATAAAAGTAACATGTATATTTAGCAAAGTTTAACGTTGCAAATCTGACTGGAATCATGTTAAAAGTATGACTTTAAGTCATTAATGAGTTGATGTTTGTTTTGTAAAGTTACCCAAATCAGTTTACTCATACAGCACATGTAAAAACAGAGGGTGATTGAAGTACTACGTGGCATCGTATACAAGATAAGCTTAAAAGAAAGTCAAAGTGCTTCACAGTTGCAAAAGTTCAATATAAAAAATTGAATAAATATTTTAAAGGGACTATTATGCTCATTTCCAGCCCCATATTTTTATTCTTGGATTCACAGTCAATTTAAAGTCATTTTAAATTACCTGGAGACAGTTCCTTCAGCCTCAACATTACTGCCCCTGTTTTGCCTGAGAAGATTGGGACAATTACATTTTCTGATATTTTCACTCTCTTTAGCTTTGCAGTGTACATGCGTATACATGTGTATTTTTAGTTAGTGTGACCACTGCTAATTGAAATGCTGTCTATCTTGGCCAGGACACTGCTGCAACAGAGATTTTTAATCTCACAAGTCATATATTCCCTTGGTAACAGTTAAAAACAATTGAAAATAATCCTTATTTATCTTATAATTAGCATTTGTGCACCTCGGTTCATTGACAGTGTGAAATTAGCTGTATTCACACTTCTCCTTTAAGAGCATGAAATCATATCTTGGCATTTTTTGGCTGCAAGAAATCTGTAGTTATTTTCTGCGCCCCGGTGCTCTTTCAGTTCCCCAATGCAAACAAATACTGAGGTGCCACTGAGAGTTCAAAGTGATCTAAGTGATTTAAACTCCAATAAAACGATCGATGTGCCTGTTTTGGGTATTTATGCAGACTGCATTGGCTCCACCTTGCCTTTAGGTCCTTAAAGTTAACTGTCTTCTGATTGGCTGTTCCAGAGGTGACCATATTTGGAATGTAGCTCTCACTGACATCACACAGATCTTAAAGAAAAAAAAAAATCTCTGAAATTGAGTCTTTCGAGCAGTCTAAAGCCTAATTTTGTTTTTTTTTTTAAGTTTTTTTTAAGTGTACAGTTATCATCTGTACATACCCCAACGTCCTTATTGGAAACCTGGTTCATGTTTCACACGGTCATCCACCAGTGAATCAGTATAAGGCAGAAAATATGGAAAAACTTACAAGAAATATTAGAAAATGAGAAAAGTTAAAAAGCAAAGAAGCATCTATAAGTAACTGAGAATAAATAGGTTTGGTTTCTTCAGAGAGACAGGATGAACCGAAGCTGGAAAAGCGACAAAAAAGAAAATAGATGGTTGGGGGGAAAGAGATTAAAAGAAAAGAGTCAAATACCACACAAAAAAGCTAGATTTGAAATATAAAATAAACAGTAACAGCAAGCTTGTGGGAGCTTTAACAGATCTGTTGCATTTTGTTGTTCTGGCAAAGACTGGCAGCTTGCAGCAAATGCGTGTGTGTTTGTTTGTGTGGGCTTGTAGTATGACTGTGGGTGCCTGTATGTGTGTGTATAAGTGGGCTGTGTGTGGCCAGACTCTCTGGGCTGATCTTGGCCCCCGGCTCTAGCTGGCGTTCAGCATGTCTGTAAAGAAACAGCTGGAGGCAAAGCCAACACCAGTCCTGCTCAGAAGCTCCGCTCTGCCAGCAGCGACAGATTCCAGAACTTTCCACGGTCCCGCGTCGCCATGCCAACAGGTCTTGGCATGCCACAGCTGTCCTGATCTGCACACCTGGCCCACCAAGAGTCCAGAATCACCTCTCCTGTCACTGTGTGATGAACAGGTCATTTACAACCCAAGTGTTTGTGTGTTTTTAAGAGTTATGGGCCCAGGTAAAGAAAACACCGTGGCAGTGGACCTCCTGTGTGTTGCCCTAATCAAACAGAGCTAAGAACCTTCACACTGCAGAAAAGCAGGGCTTAAATTTGTGGAAAACCCACACAGAGGGATATTCAAAAAGAAACTACATTATGGAAATTGCGCTTAATAAAGATTTGTGCTGTTTGTCTTTGATAGGGCCACTGAATTTCGTGGTTTCAGGAGCAACTATCAAACATGAGGTTAAGAGGAATATTTGACTGCAACTTCAGCTACAGAGTGGGGTTGGCCAGTGTAAGGGGGGGGGGGGGCATTATAACTCAATCTTTTTAGTCTGGATGGCAATCTGGACACTTTATTAGGTACATCTTGCTAGTACTAAGTTCAGAACTGCTCAAATTCTTTGTGCCACAGAGTCAACAAGGTGCTGGAAACATTTCTCAGAGATCAGGTCATAAAGGGATGGACATAGTCCAAAACAACACTCAGGTAGGTTGTGGTGTTTAAACAATTTTCATTTGGTACTAAGGAGCCCAAAGTGCGCAGAGGAACTAAACCCCAGTCCATTACACCACCACCAGCAGCCTTAACCACTGATACAAGGCAGGTTGGATTCATGCTGTCATGCTGTTTACTCTACATCATGATCCTACCATCTGACCGTTGCAGCAGAAACTGAGACTGAAATTGAACCTGAGTGAAATGTAGCCTCAGCCTCCTGTTGCCACCAGTTGTCTTCTGCTGCAACAGCCGATCTTATACAAGGTTTGATGTGTTGTACATTCAGAGACGAGCTTCTGCACACCTTGGGTGTAACCAGTGCTTTTTAAAATTAGTGTTGCCTTCCACCTCAAAGCAGTCAAGCCATTTTCCTCTTTTCCCCCTGGCATCAACGGGGAACTGCCGTTCACTGGATATTTTCTCTTTTTCTGTTTAAACTCTAGAGATGTCATATGGGAAAATCCCAGCAGATCAGCAGTTGCATGCCACAGTCAAATCACCTTTCTTCACATCTTAACTTCAGCAGGTTGCCTGGATCATGTCTACACGTCTATTGCTTTGAGGTGCTGCCATGTGATTGGCTGTGTAGAAATTTGCATTAACAAGCAATTGAACAGGTGTAACTAATGACTTGTCCAGTGAGTATAGTGAGTAACTCTGTATATTCTACAAATAGAACTGTGTCACAAGCATTTCCATTTAAACAGAACAATCAGTATAAAGGGCAAATTTTCATGGGTCATCTTTAAAAGCAGCTGGATTCTGTTTCATGAGCTACTGACAATAAACGTCCATCCATCCATTCACTTCCGCTTATCCTTTTCAGGGTCGCGGGGGGTGCTGGAGCCTATCCCAGCTGTCATGGGGCGAGAGGCGGGGTATACCCTGGACAGGTCGCCAGTCTGTCGCAGGGCCAACACACAAGGACAGACAACCATTCACACTCACATTCACTCACACGCTCACACCCCGTGGCAATTTGGATTATCCAATTAACCTATCCTCACAAGCTGCATGTCTTTGGACGGTGGGAGGAAGCCAGAGTACCCGGAGGGAACCCACGCAAACACGGGGAGAACATGCAAACTCCACACAGAAAGACCCCGGCCTGATGGTGGAATTGAACTCAGGACCTTCTTACTGTGCGGCAACAGTGCTAACCACCGTGCCACTGTACACAAATCTAATTTGCAAATTTCTATCAACTCCTTCACAGGGTAAACTGTTCACTCATGAGGGGATAGTTCTGTTTATTTTTTTTAAAGAACAATTTACAGCAGGTGTCAGTAAGAACGACCTCAAACGGCATCTCTTGCACTTGGTTTGGCATCAAAATCTCATTCCATGTCAAAGCATTTATGACATCATCCCCCAAACTTCTTTCCCATGTAGAAAGCTTTCTGTTGCTTCAGTGCTGGTTTTGTCCATTTGTTTCAGTATTCAAACACTGTATTTAGTTAAACAAAAAATCTTATGCCCAGCAATATGATCACATCTTGCCTTTTTGCCTGTTACACAAAAAAGTAATAATTGAATTCAGCATCTGTTGATTCTGAGGGATACAGGACATAAAGACCAGATGAGTTTTGGTTGATTGATCTGTATTTGATTAACTAAGTTATCCTGAATTGCATTGTGATAAACTAAGAGCTATGAATAGTCAGTTTCCATTTGAGTTTAAGGATATTTTATTCCCCTCTTAGCCTGCGAGCACAAACATTGTTGCTGAAACATTGTTGGAGGTATCGACAGAATATGAACCCTGAAACTCTAACATAACACAACCAGATTTATAACAGCCAGCAATGTAGTAAGACATCAGACATGACAACTAATGTCAAAAGAAAATTAGATTCAACTTCAACTTTAAGAGTAATTCTGATTGCAGTTAAAAGCATTAACTCTGCAAACAGGACAATCTTCTGTTCAGCAAACTGCCTAGTCAAGTGATTCTCGACCGCATCTGCGCCTCTGAGTCAGTTGTGACTAGCCACTCTAATTCAATTAAGGAAAAAACATTTCAAAACTTGATATTTAAGGAGGAGAAATAAGAGGTTATGCACATCATAAAAATGCACATTTCACCTAGTGTATTTTGGCTCAACACTTTTACAAGAAGCCAACTGGAGTTTTGAAGTGGTCTGTGTACGAGTGGGATTATTTCTTGCTCTGTCTCTCTGGATATAGTCGCCACCCATGATATCTAAGTCTAAACCTAACACGCAAACACACTCTAACACATTAGGGGTGGAGTAGAGCGAGAGAGAAAACATGATTTGTGTATGGATGTCCAGCATGTGAACAGTTTGATTGATGGGCAGCTTAAGAACACAGAGTGATCCTTATTAGAGGCTGAAGACTGCCAGCTCTGAGGGATGCGTGGGCATGTCCTCCTTGGTAAATGATCAGGTGTTTGACTGTCTGGTAGGAAGGAAGTCCTTATTAATGTTGAGGGGAAGGCTGAGGCTCAGCAACCTCAGGCATGCCTGCCCACACACGCACATACACACAACACACACACTCCCATCCAAACAGCATAGGCAAACTCTCACTGTGGTTCATTACTGTACAGGAGAGCCGGTGTGCTCTTACAAGAAAAGTTCTGATTGGGAACAGATATCTACAGCTGTGGAGGTGTTAAAATAAATCCATTGACATCTTTTACTGTATTTTACCCCCCCACCCCCCGGCCATGAGACTTTATTCCCATCCTTTAACCTAAATTTAAATATTATTTGGTCACCAGATGCCAGGATAGCCAGGAAACCCAAAATGGGCATTTTTGCAGTGAGTTGCCTATTTAGACATTGAGCGACACTAAGAATACCTCCACACAAATATTGCATATTTTCACCCAGATGAGCATCTCAGCACAGTTTTAACCAGCACAAAGACAGCATAAAAACATGCATTCTATTTAATGGCCAGCAGGGGGCGACTTATCTGGCTTTCTTAGCCGTTTTTCGCTGATACCTACTAGGCTCAGCTTGACTAGACTCAGTTTTAAGGGTTTTCCATTAGGTGGTAGTACCTTGTACCTTGTACGGGGTTCCAAGGAATTGGAAAATGTGAGGTCAGAGTGCCTGCCACAGATTGGCTAGTCAGTGACTCACTCGATGAGTTATGAGAGCATCTTCTTCACAAAAATCCAAACTGCCATTTTTGAAATCTTTCAGCGAGGAAAAAGGCTGCACAAAGAGCAACACTGTGGTATCTGAGTCTGACCAAAAGGCAGCAGGTATACCATTGCCTTGACGTCCTCCATTGTTGTGGTGTTTGTGTCGCATACAAATGGCGTCACAGGATGTTCGGCCACATTGGAATAACGACCCCACACACGATAGGTGATACTCATTTCTAGTGGGAAACATCTGAAACCGAGTCGAGTTGAACTGAGTTGGTACTAGTGGAAAACACTGTCCCGAAGACTTCATGTACCCAGTTTCCGAGTATAACATTAAATTATAGTCATTACTAGAGTCATTAGCACATGTCTTGTCAATCACGTCATTAGCCAGTGAGTGTCAGGTGAGGTGTCCTCAAAACCAATACCAACTGGGAAGGGATACTGACGCCAGCATCATCATTTCTGAAAATCAGTTCTTTTATAATGTTTTTTCCTGTACATAGTAAAACACAGCCAAAATTTCAAATTAAAATGCAGAAAAAGCAAAAACATGGGAGTACCCTGCTCAGTGATAAATGTGACCATAAACAGACATGCTTATTTATTGCCAAGAAAGAAAAGAAATCACTATCGTGGTAAATTTGAGCATCACTAAACTTATCTTAGTGCTGGAAACAGAAGATATTCAGCTTGGGTTAGGGTTAGAACTAATAAATAGTCTGCTATGCTCACTGGCTAGCTTGCTAACTATATCTGCTGTTTAGTGCTGGCGAGGTTAAGTAGGTTTTGTGGAAAGTAAAGAAGTGAGACTGAATTTCGTGGCAAAACCAAAACAATGAGCTAAAAAGTGGAAAAATACTCGGGTTATATTTCCCCGTGGACTCATTATAGGCGTTCCTTTACACATGGGACCCACTGTGTGCAGCTTTAAAATCTGTACCTTTAAACACCCTTTTGGGCAGGCGTGGGAATCCCCCCCTTTCCCCTCACTGACGTGTACAGAAATGGCAGCAACCTGTGAAACGAACACATCACACCTACACAGCCACTTCACTCCCACCATTAACACTGAACTTTAAGCGTCTACAACAGCTCTTTTCCCCCTGTAATCCATCTGCACCACAAAGCTCGACTCTCCTTGGGGACAGTGTAACATAAACATGTTCAGCTTGCCTCAGTATTTCCAAAGCCACCCACACAAGCCATACCCCATCTGAGAGAAAGGGGATCTGGGTCTAAATCAGTGTTTCTTTATTTAAAATTCTCACAAAACAAACTTTTAAAAGCTAATTCCCTTTTGCTCATGCAGCCGAGAGGCAATGAAAGCCCGGCCTTATGTTACAGGGTTGTGAGACCATGGGCAGCGCAAAACAAACAGTTGTGAGCGCTGCCTTCCTTCCTTTGCTTTACAAGGGGATGCAGATTGGAGAAATATGTTGGCTGTTGTGAGCAAATCCGCTTCATGGACTTTGACTGTTGGAAAACCACAGTCGGACAGAAAACAAGCTGCCTGGCCAGAGCTCATGTTTGAATTAGACGCAGTGTTGATTTACCTCCTGCCCAGAGTATGTAATCAAATGTCTAATGGACTCACTGCTCATTAGTAAATTAACACTTTTGAACATTTACATCATCAAGGCCGAACACGTGTTTTCAATTTATGAAAGGGAAACTTAATTTTGAATTTTTGCTAACAGGGTGGAGATATTTTTCTCTGTATGAAGCTTTCTGAAAAATACTGAACATGCCGAAGGCCAACGAAATGCCACAACACTTCTAAACACATGCCTCATAAAGATTTAAAGAGACTGTAAATAGCTACTTTAAAGGGCCGGTTTATAAATGCGATATTGTGGTTTATGTTAAAATACTATCACGCCAAATTGCTCTCAAGACAATCACATTTAATACAACAGCTAAATGGGCAGAATGCTGATGATTTTACAAATGTATACAGAGTTTTAATTTCATACGTAAACCACAGTAGCTTTATTTTACCTGCTTGACTTTGGTCTTCATTTAATTTTATTAGGCTATGAATCTGTTCATCAGCACAGCTCTACAGAGACATAAACACTACATCCGTGAACAGCGTCCCCTCTTATTTAGTCATTTATTACTGCTGCTGTAATTTATTGTGTCTCAATATGTAGCTGACCGAGCTCATGTAATTTTAAATGTTTTTCTGTCTGTGTTAGTTAAAAACCCCAGTAACAAAAGATGTGGTTGTCAGTAAAAGGACATGATGTCACTGTTCACCACATTTGACTACTTTAGGTTTATAAACAAACTTGAAAGTGTTTTCACCAAAACAACAAATCCCATAGCTGAATAAAGCAGAATTAATAGATACTCTTAGAGAGCTCTGCTGAAGGCCTAATACTGAAACCTGCCAATAAATACCTTTTTTTCCATATAGCAATAGTGAGTTTGACAATGAATTAGCTTCTTTTGAAACGTGTTGTCTGACTGCCATGCACCCTTTATTTTAATATTATTTGAATTGCATTTAGTTTTGATTGCCTTGTTGAGTGAGGCGTAACAGTAAATCTTTTACTTAAAATGCATCTTTGATAGGACTGCAGCAACAATTCTTTTGCTTACTGATTGCAGCTGATTAGAGTATACACTGACTAGTCACTTTGTTAGTGTCCAACTCCTTGTTACCACAAATGTGACTCTCTAGGGTTTACAGAGAATGGCAGAGGAAGGCAACAGTAACTCAAATAACCCTTTATTACAGCCACGATATGCAGGAGAGCATCTCTACTAACATAACCTTGAAGCAGCAGAAGACCACACTGGGTAAGAGTGACAACGCCTGTCTGCTAACTGGTCTGATGAGTCTAGATTTCAGATAGTAGGCTCTGAATGTGGGAGAAACAACTTGAGAACATGGATCAATCTTGCCTTGTGTCGTCTTAAACTGGTTCCTTGAACATGACATCACCAGATCACCAGATCTTAACCCACCTTTGGAGTGTGGTGGAAGAGAAGACTCCCATCATTGACGTGCAAGCAACAAATCTGTGACAATGGTGTGATGCTATCATGTAAATATGGAGTAAAATCTCTGAGAAACCTTTCCAGCACCTTGTTGCTGCACAGAAAGATAATCTGAAAAGCATTTTTCTCCTCCCCTTCTTTGTATAACTTCCCTAGTGGCCATTTAGATCCAGCATAAGCTCATTTGATTTTTGACAACACTTCTTGGGAACTGTAACTTAGTCACTATGCATGTATTTAATCCTCTTAATTATCATCTTATTGGAAAGTTTTAAAGCATAATTTGCTCACTAATGTATTATGCCAAGTTTGAACTTTCCTATTCTCTTGTAATGTTGATATCCTCTCATGGACTCTGGGTTTTAAACAGTGTTCAGTGTTCTCTAGTTTTCTTAGAGAAGCAGAAAATTGAGAGGTGAAAACTGAAGCCTGGGAGTGCCGTGCCAGTCACTGTGCCCTGGTGAGAACGAAGCGGGTGGCCTCGCTCGACTCAGGATAAAGCTGTCCAGAGGCTGCCTTCAGCATCCGTGTCTGTCTGCCAAGCACTGCTAGCATGTCCCAGGGCAGGCTGGGAGGACAAGACCGTTCAACAAGGCCTCTACATTGAGTGCCGTCCATTTAAAATAACCTATGGATAAATAAATACAGAACCTAAGTTCACTGTACAGTAATTGGCCAGGAAACCAACAGAGACAAGCTCATTTACAGTAAATGCATCAGCTTTGAGTCGCTGAAGTGCACTTGGCTAAAACTGCATTATAACGATTTGGAAATTTCAAGTGAAGCATTTTTTTGACGTGTTTAAATATTCACAACGAAATGTCTCAGAAATATTACTCACTGGAAAAACAAAACAGCATTTGTGCGTCACGGCGCAAGTAAATATAGCACCATGTTAAATATAGAAACGTTATAGTGAGTCTTTCTAGATAATGGAAGAGCGACTAACACATCAAGAAAAAGACACATTTTAATAATAAATTATCTCATTTTTATTTTCAAAGACATGCAGAAATGTACAGATCTCTGTCTCTCTCGCTCTGTCTTAAGCACACACACAGTCACACACACACACACATGCATCTGCGCACGACACACACAAAGTGGTTAGTCTGGCCTACCTTGTTGACCCACTGGCTTAGCTGTGGTTACACGCTGGACGCAAAGCACTCATTAATGATTTGAGCCTGCTCTTCGCTTGTGCAAACAAACAGACTCAGCCCGTCATTACCGTAACACCATGTGTGTGTGGTCTTCTCCCTCAGACCTCTATTGATTCTTCAATTTTCACAGGGGCTGGGGCAACGCAAAACGGCGTGATTTGTCAAGTGAGTAAAGGACATGGCACATGCTGGCTTGTGGCATGTTATAAAACAGTTCACACACTGGCGGGCACATTTTTCATCAGCCTCAAATATTGCACAGTAGTTGATGCAGCGGGTAGGGGCGCGTTCCACGGGCAATGCCCCAAGCCACAAAACGTAAAAACACCACAGTAGGTTTAACGTCGCGTGTAAAATGCAATTATAAACCAGGGTGCTTCTCCCTCTCCACCAGCTCCACTTTCTGCCCTCTGACAAAGCTATCTTTACACTGTAAGCACGGCTGTGTCTGTGATGCTTGGCACCTGGGCAGCAGTTTATGGTAATGTTTTGGGTGATAGGTCAGGGACAGGAGGGTGGTGGTGGTCACTGGTCGTGGCCCTGTGGGGCTTTAAGCCACGTCCAACTGCCCTGGGACCTACCTCTGAGGTCAGATGAGAGGGGGGCATCAGACATTGAGCATATTGTGGTTTGGAGGTGGGTGAGTAAGGAGTAAAAAGCAAGAAGCCCCCCCTCTTCCCTGGAGCCTCAAGCACAGGGCTACTGCAGAGAGTCAGGCACCTCACCATTAACATCTGCCAAGAGAAAAATGCTAATGTGGTGGGCTCTGCATAAGGCCAGGTCAAAGACTCGAGCTCCGGACTTGTTTTTTTCTCCCTTTTGGAATCAGTCTGAATCACATTTAAGTAAACCTTGATCAGGCACGGATTAATCATAAGATGAACAACATTTTAAGTTTTCACTAGAGACAAGCTTTAACATTGAATAGATGAGTGTAAGAACACTTCAGCAATGCCAGGCAGGAATCATTTAATCTTAAAAATACATTTTACAGGCAACATGTCCAATGGCAGATTTCCTGTCTGAAAAATAATGATTTAATGCACCTATGCTGTAGACTGAGTCTGGACAGCATGCTTTTGTCCTGGCAGGACCTCCCCGACTCACTGTCTCCAGGAGCTTGACATTTATGGTTAACATTTTTTTAAAAAGGAGTTGTAAATAAGAAATCGGCCCCAAAGCATTACCTGAGAAGGATTATTATATATCGGGCAGCAGAAACAGACAAATCTTGCAGCTACTTGCAGATCAAATAAATGCATGTCGGAGGAGGCCGTGTTTGGGTAACCCTGAACAGGAATTAGGTAATGTTCAGGATGTACGCCTCTTAAAGCGTGGAGCAGTGACCCTTCTGTGACATTCTGACTGAACAGGCCATTGTGCATTGTGGGTGAAAGTCTGTATTTGCAGCTGGAAACAAACCCAAAAGCTGTGAATTGATATATGTTATACAATGGAGATGGAGGTGTGAAATACTGTGTTAAACACCCTGAGCTACATTCACAGTATTGTTGGGATCCAGTTTTTTTCAGCGACTGACACAAAGAAATTACAGTAAACATCCATCCATCCATCTGATTACACCTATAGTCAATTTAGAACCAGCAGTTAACCTAACCTCCTGCATATCTTGAGGATGGATGGAGGATGGCAACGAATCCTGAATTTAAAACTTGGGGTGAATTCTGCAAGGCCAAAAACTACTATTAACGACTATTCCAGCCATTTTCTCCAAAGAGGAACTCTGAACTCTATTACAACCAAATGGAAAACCAACAAGCTGATCGTGTTGTTGCACAATAGCTACAGACCTTGATCATGTTGGCACATTATAATGAGTGATAAATTAAGCCATATCATTGTCAAACTTTACATGTATGTAGATTCGGGTGGTGGTACAAAACCATTTTAAATGTTATTTTGAGTCAAAGTAACACACACAAGGGCTGGGTAATGGGAAGGGTTTAATTTTTTAAAAATTTGTTTTTAGGTAAGTTGGAAAAAAATGTATCATATTTGAACCCCTTCAAAGATCCATAACACCACTTTCAAATTATATCATTAAGGCAGACAACAAACTATGAGCTTGTTTGGAAACAAAACAACAAAACAAGTCATCTTCCAATCTGGTAAACAAGAAGAACTTTAAGATCCTGATATTGGCTATTTCCTGATATATCAGTATTGACATTTATAATGGCCAATTAATACAAATATTAAAAGGTAAAGAAGAGATGTTGTGTTGATGTTCTGTAATTTTTCCATCAGGGGGCACTCTGTGTTTTCTCTGTTAGCACCACCTGTTTGAAACTCCACAAACACAACAACCAGCTCATCCGAGCAGAGCTGGCCAGTAAATGAGTAGACTTGTGACAATAAACGATTATTTTTTAAACTGCATTGCCTTGTGATCTTATCAATGGCAAATATTAGGGAAATGTGTGTATGTTTTGTGTGCCTGAAGGAAAAAAAAATCAGCGGATTTTTAAATCACCAAATATCGGTATGAGTCGTAAAAATTCTATATTGTTCTCCTTTCTCCTGTCCATGTGGAGCTGTCTGCGAAATGAGTGTACAGGGACCATCTGCAAAGTGAGAGACTGAAAAATGACTTTGCCGGTAAAGATGTCATGTAGTTGGCACTCCCAGACTTCAGTTTTCACCTCTCATATTCTAAAACTTGGATCTTGTCCACACGTGCTTCTTCTTTGCCTTTTTGTGAACATTGTCACGGTGAACTGAAAGTGTTCCTGAGCCCATGCAGTGATTTCCATGCCTGATTTTCCACCTTGTCCCTTCCACACAGAGATTTTTCCAGATTCTCAGTATCATTTGATGATATTATGTGCTGTAAATAATTAGGTTTTCAAAGTCTTTACTGTTGTATGTTGAGGAACATTATTTGTAGATGCAGTTTTTGTAGACTGGTGAACCACTGCCTAATGCGCACTCGTAATACTTTTTATACTCATGTTACTGACCTGTTCTCAGTTACTCTAATTAGCTGCAAAAATGTTCCCCCAGCTGTTTTACTTTTTTGTAGTACAACTTATTTTCAAGACTTTTGTTGATTCTAACCCAACTTTCTGGGACATGGTGCTGCCATCAAATCCAAAATGACCTTATTTTTCTACGTTTTTTTTCCTCTCAATTTAAACATTTGACCAAATGTGGGTTTTGAGATTAGAAAGTCATTGGGTTCCATTTTTATTTACATTTAACACAGTGTGACAATTTTTTTCTGACATTCTAGAAGCTCAAATAATACAGGTCAGGGCGGGGTGGGGGGATAACTCAGTAGGCAGAGCGTTCGCCCCATGATCAGACAGTCAGGGTTTCCAAATTCACTGAACAACTACCCTGAGGTACCATCCCTACACACTGCTCCCCGGGCACTGGATTGGCTGCCCACTGCTTCGCTGAATGAATGGGTTAAATGCAGAGAGTAATTTTCATACAGGGGATTAATAAAGTATAAAGTATACCCGCCCCCCCCCCAAAAAAATACCCCAAAAAGAAAGTAAATCAAAATGATACTTTAGGCAAAAAGTGTTAAATATATTGTAGCTGAGTATTTGGATTACTCATTAAATGTGCCACATCCCTGGGACTTATAAACATGATAGTTACACTTCATATACATTTTTAAAAGTTCCTCCATTTTAAGTGAGTTTGTTAATAAAAAAGAAGTAAACTCAACTTAATACAGATTTCATTTCATTCACTAAAGTATGTGCTTGATATTCAAAACCTGCTCTTAAATAAGTGACGATTTAAGCATCAATAAACCACCAAACGCAAAGAAAACAGAGTGGATCAATTTAACATTTTGTCTCAGGAGTACTTGTGAATAAAAATGGGCCCCTGTAGCTGAGCTGATGAAAATAGCTGAAGGTAAAAAGGAATAAAGAGCATTCCTTGGATGACAGTTATGATTGGTAGGTGTGAATGATCTGCAGAAAACTCCTCCAACTTCCCACAATTCGACATTATGAAGCATGCCTCAGATGAACTACCTGAAATGGTCCATACAGAAATTCGCCGTTAAAAAACCATTAAGAGAGGAAAGTAACTCTGCAAAAGTCATTCTTCAAGTGAGGTTTTCCAGGATAACAAACCTGAAGTTCTCATGTGAACAAATGGTCAAACGATCAAAGTCCTGACTGCGTAATAAAGGAACCATTATCAAACACACATTAAAACTTAAAACCCTATTCCTTGCAGCTGATTATTGTCACATATTTATCTCAAACAAGCTTATACTAAACTAAAGATTTTAAAAAGAAATTCTACTGCTTTTATTTTTACTAAAATGTTTAATCCCTCTTAAAGAACAAACAGCATTCAGGGTTAAAGACGAACTTTGAGATAGTTATAATATAATAAAGGATGTTGACTGCGATCATAGGGAACTGCTAAAATCAAAATTATACATCCACATGGTGACTCTGAATGCAACTCCACAACAAAAGCAGGAACTGTGACTGCATCTTGAGACAGGATTTATGACCTAATAGGGTGGGCCAGTGCAGGCAACGGGTAAAAAGCATCTAAAAATAGATGATGAACTCTGAATTTAAAGATGAAATGAAGGTGTTTCTGTGAATGCAATGTGTGTCAATGCCGGTTGGTTCCACATTTTTTGAAAGTAGAGTGGGCGGGTGTGTATATGTTCTGTATGTGCGAATGTAAAGTAGGGGCAAAGTGAAAAGGATGAAAAACCGACAGGAATACTGTTCTGTGTTGAGAGTGCAATTTAGCATGAATCAAAAGCAGCTTTCCTGGCTCCTATTCCATATGCTGCAGTCTGCCAGGAAATGGGATTTTTTTCATATTTCTTGTAGGTAAAGTCTTTGCAGAACGGAATCAGATGAGGTATTTTTTCCCTACCAAATGTTTAAGTGTTGGAAGTTTGGGCAGACTCACTGGCAGGAGAAGAAAGCTAAAATTTGGGAGACAGCAGGGGGGTCCGCCATATATTTGTCCTAGCCCCAAACCCTTTCTGGACACCTTGCTGAACTGAATCATGACTGCTTGTAAAATACAGAGCCCTCTATTAAATAATTTACCACCAACTGGTCTCCAGACTGCCCTGAAGTGATTCTACTAATCAACACTGCACGCAGAAATTATTTATGGTTCCTTTTCATGAGGACAAATGCCAGTTATTCCATCCAGTAAAACAGCAAGCTACAGCAACTACATAAATGACTCAAGATTTTGAATAAACTGTATTTACTGCCTTAAAAATAATATATAAATATTAATAGATGAACAATTGCGGAGCCTGTTCATCGTGTACATTACATTGCATTTTTTTTACATAATAAAAAAAAGACTTACATAACCAGCACTTGAATAAGTGCAACTTAAATACTGCAGGCACAACGCTGGGTTTCAGAAAATCCAAATGAAAAGAAAGAAAACCAAATAGTGGGTGACAAAATGAATCAGTAAAGCAATTCAAATATCCCAGCAACCTAAACAATATTTAAGAAAGACAAGACTAAATCTGGAGTTATGTACAAACTGTCTGATAGTTAGTCAAACAGCTGATGTTATAGGGAAGTATTTTAAAAGGACCCAAAACATAGGAGACAGAGTAAGAAAACAGAAAGCAACCAATTTCATTAGCCCAGGTCAAGACTCAGAGACACAAAGTCCAAAAAGCAAGAATATAGAGGGGACCAAACTAGACATAGCTGTAGACAATCAAGACAGTGAGGGAGGAGAAGAAGTAAACTCAACACAGGAAACAACTAACTACCAAAGTAAACTTGAATCTAACTCAAAGGACAACTTTTATACGCAGACACAGACTCGCTGAACAAAAAGAACACTGAGGAAACAAAGTACAAGTAATAGACTTCATAAAACAGTAAGGAGAACACAAACTAAAAAGCTTAAATACAGGTGTGCATAATATAAACAGCAATAATTGTTAATAAAAAAAACAAAACAAAACAATTAAACCAAAATGTCAACGGGCAACTAGATCTCACAGACCACACACACAGAAACGGACACAGGGGAGTTTAAAGTATTAAACAAAAACATGGAGGAAGGAACAAAATATGAATAGTAAACTAGATAAATGCTAACAGTATATAGATTTCTAAAATATGCCAATTCCAGATTCAATTAATAAATCAAGAGGTGTTATTTCACTCTGCAAGCAGACGACAAAAATTACATCATGACAAGGGGTCTAATAAAGAATTTAAATATGGATTTCCTATTTAACTACTTTTGTTAAGATTTATTTTTCATTAGTCTGATTTCAGCTTAGTGTGAGAGTCTTTACTGCATACAGCAGTCATTTATGGTCATGGTAGTTTCTCACTTACATGCTTTTACTGCGAGGTCACCTCATCTTGTGGAGTTGAGCTCATAAGGAACAGGCGATATGATATTAACTGAGGTGACAACAAGACATGGTCACATGTGTAATAAAATCTTCCGGACGAAATGTTACAAACGTGAGCATGGATGAAAGAAGCCAACAGGGAAAGCACCATCTGAACTAGTGAGCCACGCAAACTCCAGGTAAGTCAAAAATTTGCAATCAAACAAAAGTTGTTGGCATAGTAGTGCGAACTTTAAACTAGAGGACCCTTGGCTTTTAGCTTCATCCATGCTATGTTAACTCTATTGCTAGCATCCAATATGATGTGCTTTGTCATAAACATACAGAAACATTAGCCTGCTGTCACAGATACCAGACAAAGCATGCATGATTAAAGATAAAAAAACAAGTGACAAAGCTTGTAAAAACAGTAGAGTTCTATTTAGCTCAATACAAATAGCTGTGCCGCATTTAGGACTTTAGCATGGCACTGGTAGCACGTTTGATAAAACATAAATATATGTTTTGTGAGATATGCAATTATATAAAAATCATCAAATTAAGAAACTATTCCAAAAACTTATTTGTTTGCATACTGGTCTAGTAAATTATGAATGAATGTAATTTTCACTTATTTTTTAGCCCAGCTTTTCAAATGGTGACAGGAGTTGTAGTTCAAATTAACACTGTAAAAACTCACCCATGAAATAATTGCTAGAAAATTCATATTATTTTGAAACTCTAATGTTACTGAAACTTGGGGCACTTGAAGATTGAATGTCAATTTGTATATTTGAGTTTTAATTTTTTATTATTTTTGCTACATCTGGCATTTCTGCACAATTTATTGCTCACAGTAGCACTGCAAGTGTCTGATTGTGTACATCAGGCTTTTCAGGAAAACAAAACAAAACAAAGGTTCAAATATAAGCAATACATTATATTTAAAAAAGACACTCCTTCTTGCTGCATGCACTTCCACACTTGGGACATGATGCACTGTCTGTCAATGTGAGACTAAAAATACATGCACTTTTAGTCACAGAGGCACCTCTTACGTGAGAGTGCCAAACTTTAACAAGTGCATTTATTAAATCACTAGGCACTCGAGACTCGGTTCAGCACCTGAATATGCATAGTGAACCTCAGGTTGTATACAGCTGCCTTAATGCAAACCTCAGTAGTCTCATTATGAGCTGAATATGAAAGATACCTCAGAACCCACTGTAACCATTCGGTGGTGAGCTGGTTTGCAGAGGCAGAGTGGAGGTGAACTGAATGGTCTGCAGTGAGAGGCTGTGGGTTGGGTTTCTCTGAGGTTATGGTCATTCTCCCTTGGGAAAGTGGTTAGGCCTGGCTGTTTACTTTGGAGTAATCCTGCCCCTCCCCTTATACCATTCACTCTCTGCTTGGTAACTCGTGATTACCTACACTGGTGCACACCTGTCATTTCTGAGCACCCAATGAAAAAATACTAGTAGACTGCATTTTGAAAGTATGGCGAAATTCCATAGAAATTCCTCTAAATATATGTTTATTCATTAGGGTTTTTTTTCAGTACGCTGTTTGTTGTGTGACTGGACTTTGCATCAGTGCCACGTTCATGTCACAGCAGGTGTGAGTGAAGGGTTGGTGGGGAGTGAGAGTGAGGTGAGGGTTGGGAGGTTGGGCAGGGTGTTAGCACTGGACTTAATGGGTAGGGGCTGAGGTAGCGCATGCATCTTCACCCAAAGAGGAGTTTGACTTTCTCTCAGTGCCTGTTCTCACACGGACTCACACAGGCTCACACACAGAGCTCTCAGCTCGGCTCAGCAGCTCTGACTACCGCAGATGATGCTTCAGTGCGACTTCACATGAGATTACTGCAGGACTGAGCAGAGTTGTGGCTCTGCAGCTGATGGGCTTCTCTTCTTTCTATCTTTATCCCACTTTTATTCGGACACTGGGAAGTTATAAATAGCTTAACACACACTGTTGGGAGGCAAATTAATGGAGCCGACTCGGAGGGGATTTCCCTAGGCTACATTTACACCAATGGATCTGCTCACAAGTTCTGAATGGGCCAAATTGTGTTTGGCACATTAATTTTCACACATCTTTTTTGTGAAATCATTTTTGCAAGAACATCAACACTTAAGAGCTTACGGTTTTTTTGGGGGGGATTTTCACTGGAAACAAAGTAAGTTTAAATGTTTATATTTTTAGAGGACTGTTTAAAGGCTGTGTGTGTCATTTTTCAGATGAAATGAACTCTACTGAAAAAACAGACACAGTTTAGGATTAATTCATTACTCATTAGAGAGACTGATGATATTTATTGTGTTGCTTACGTGTTTGCCTCAGGGATGTGCTCTATAGTCGTGCTTCATCAGTGGAGTCTGGCTGTGTTCTTGCTGTGCTCTCCGGTGACTCTCGATGGGAGACCAGTTGATGCACTTAGTAGCAGAATGTGAGTTACCTTTGTGATACCTTTAAAAAAACGAATAAACAAATTCTATGCAAGATCTCAAAAAGCTGGCAATTTAAGAAAAAAATATTCGAGATTTTCTACAGTTTGAATATTTTAAAGTAAGGCATGGGATGTTTTCTCTGTTTTAGGTCCATATCAAACTCAGATTAGTGACAGCTCTCACACTTGTTTATGCTGCCACCTACTGTATTGAGGTTTCATAAAGCCTGACCTAAAATTTATAATAGCCAACCACTTCTAAAACTATAAAAGTACATTAACTTAACACTGAGATGTCAAATAAAATTCAAAGTTGGAACAAAAAAAGTTCTTAAATCAGGGACTGACTGAGAATCAGACACTTTATTAATCCCAGAGGAAATGATATATTCCTCTGGGATTAATGTTCAGCAGTAATCTAAGAGATATCAGAGACTGAAACGGATTTCTAATAGTCCACCATGTGGCTTTTTTACCACCTTTGTTTTTGATACAATTTAATCTAACTTTGGCACTTTTTTTTTTGCTGTAAGGAAGAGGTCAGTAGGCCACGCCCAGCTGATGCATGATAAGGGCCGCACCATACATGAGTACACGCGCCGCATGTGGCTACACGAGCTGCTGGAGGAGGTGCACACGGCTGACGATCGTGCTCCACCTGCACAAAGCAGAACCTCGAGCCAAAGCTTCAGTGGAAACCACCAGAAGCCCTCGGGGGCCACCAAAGATCTCTCTGACAGGTTCAGGCAGGACAGAGTGGGCTCTAACCTTCCTCAGGAGACCACCAAAGCTCAGGCTTATAAGGAGTCACTTAAAGTTGCCACCAAGAGGAAAAAAAAGGTGAGGCTGGGCCGGCGTAGAGAAAACGATAAGAAGAGGAGGCGAGCACGGTCTGTTCTAACAAAGGCGCCACCACGGATGGCTATCTAAAAGCAAAAAATTAAAAAAACAGTACCCTTTATGTGGTACTGCACTAAGACACTGACGCAGGCTGACTGATGCCTGACAGACTAACGATGCCAGACTCAGTCACTTTATATCTTAACCCTGAGTTTGTGCTTATATATTAATATTTGGCTTTGTTGTTTGTATTTTTGCTGTAAAACAATCTCACACTTCATTTTAGTTTCATGATAACACCTGCTTAGGTCCATATTTATTTGGAAAATCTTTACAACTCTGCAGCCCTGATTTACTTCCAAGCAGTGATATGTTTTGTAGTTTCAGATGTATGCAAGTAGAGCACGGGAGGAAGTATTTATTTCCTATACACGATAACTTCTACAAATAATGCGATGCTGGGCAACCTGCTTCTTGTTTGGCTCTGAGTGCTGACGGTTATGGACTTACACACAACAAACTGGTCAATGAATACATCAGTTCATAATTTATTGTACTTTAAAATGTATATTTATTTTGTGAATGTATTTCAGTGCTGCTGACTAAATTCCATAATGCACTTTAGCTGTATCCTGTATATGTTCTTTTGTGGTTGAGATTATGGTTTAGTAATTTTTTTTTTCTATGATGGTCCTGCTTTTCTTTCACACCTTAGATAACTCAGCGTACGCTTCATTAAACCCACTTCAATTACTTAACATTGGATTTTTCTTTTACATTAAGCCAGAATCATCTACTGGACAATGTTCTGCACGTGCACTGAGGGTATACTGTATAATTTTCCAGTTATTCAAACATTAAATATGTAGTCCTTAGAGCTATTTTTTTATTCTCTGTGTCTTTATTACCAGAATATATGCAGCTCAAATGGAAAATCTGGCAGCCAAAATGATTTGCTGAGAAAAATTATTCAAACAATTTGATTAATTGGGACTCTAATTGGGAATTCTAAAAATAAAGCATTTAATGGTTTGAATATTTAATTTTTGACTGTGAGACCAAAAGAAAGCAAAAAGAAAAAAAAAGAAAACGAAGCTTATAAAGGCACTGTTAATTGTGAATTTGTTATTCAAATTATACAAATGTAGAAAATAGGAGAAAATTTAGAAATGGTAAATTACTAAGAGACTAATAATCCTCTAAAACCATGGTTCAAGTCACAGCTCAAGTCTTTAGAGAGGATGAATTTAGAAAAAACATGAAAAAAACATTTTTTTTTTGTTTTTTTTTACCACAGACCTGATCATATGATTATATCCCCCTTTAACCAGGCATTGCCAGCTCCTCGTGGGTGTCACACTACAACATTATGATGCAGTGAACTGGGTCGGTCTGTATCACCTAGAAATCCTAAACTCAATGGCCAACTTGTTAGGTAGATATGTTGAGCTACTCACAAATGCAACTATCTAATAAACCAGTCACACCTTGTGTATTTAGCCATGTTGGGTTTGCTGTTTACTTTGGAGTAACCCTGCCCCTCCCCTTATACCATTCACTCTCTGACCTGAATGACCTGTTCAAGTTCAAGTTTAAGAATGGGGAAGCAAGGTGATTTAAGTTGTTGGTGCCAAATAGCCAGGTCTGAATATTTCAAAAACTGATGGTCTACTGGGATTTTCCAACACAAACATCTCCTGGGTTTACAAAGAATAGTCTAAAAAAGAAAAAATACTCACTGAGTCACTGTTCTCTGGGTAAAAAATGCCTTTTTGATGCCAGAGATCAGAGAATGGTTAGATTGGAAATACACTCACACAACACGACAAATCAACCCTTGGTGAAGCCCACACCGAGTGCCGTGCTAAGAGCAAAAACCCAAGGATAGAAATTAAACAACTTCACAAAAACTAGACAATAGAATAGTTGAAAAATGTTGCCTGGTCTGATGAGTCTAGGTTTCTGCTGCAGCATTTGGATGGTAGGGCTAGAATCTGGCATTAACAACATGAGAGCATCGATCCATCAATGGTATCAATGGTTCCAGCTGCTGGTGGTTTAATGGTGTTAGGGATATCGTTTTGAACTTGAACCCCTTAGAAATGAAGTGAGCATCACTTGTATCCCACAGCCTGAGTAATGTTGCCCAGTAATCGCTTTTTCACAGTGTACTCGTCTTCTAATGGCTGTTTCCAGCAGGATAACTTGCTCAGATCATCTTAAACTGGTTTCTTGAACGTGATCATTAGTTCACTGCACTCACCAGCCTCCACAGTCACCAGATCTCTACCTGCTGGACCACCTTTGGCATGTGATGAAACAGGAGATTCACATCACCAATCTGCAGCAATTGTGTGATGTTGTCATGTCAACGTGGACCAAAATTCCTGAGGAGCATCTTTAACATAAAAAGTTAAGGCAGTTCTGAGAGCAAAAGGGGATCCAACCCACTATAAGTAAACTTGGCATACAGTACTCTTTTATATCCTATAGATGTATCTATGCAATATATACATTTTCTGACAACACAAGGGATTATTTGCATCATCATCGATAACTAATCTGAGCTAGAAAATGCAATTTTTAAGAGCCTATTGTGACCGTGTGTTGCCTTTGAGATCACTACCAAGTTGGTTTTTTTTTATTTTAACCAGCACTTCAGAATAGAAACATATTCCATGAACACTGTGAATCATATAAGATTACAACATTTTCTGAAAAAACGTTTTATTTATCCAATAACTGATTAATTATTATATTATATTGTTATTATAGTGCTCATAGTAAGTTTTCCCTCAAAGCCTTTGAAAAATAGTTACAAATGCTGTATTATTATCAAGATAAAATAGTACGAATAATAGTAAGTGTAGCATTTGGGTCAAAACAGACATTTAAAATGTTTGCTGAAGGTAGCAGCGTGAAAAAAAAGTGTTGTTGACTTTCGGCATGAACAGAACACAATGAAGCTGTTAATGTTCCACTTGAGAACACGTGGCACTTTAACAGCCACTGATAATGGAGGGGTTAGCAGATGCATCGACGTCAGCTATCCTGAACTAAGAGCAGCAGTGTACACCATTAGCTAAAATGAGTCATAAAAGCTGTGGAAAGACTGATAAAGCCACCGTTAGGAGCCTGCAGCTCACAGTGAAGAAATAAAACAGTGCAGAGAAAAATTAATATCTAGAGACGTGAAAGAACAGAAAACATGATCAATGAGCTAGGTGGGTTTTTTTTTTTCGACATCGCTCACTGGCCATATTATGGGATTAGGGGTGTTGATTTGAAAATGTTATTTGTGCAGTATGAATGAACTTTACTTTCCTAGTTAGCATTTTAAACTACCCCCCCCCCCCCCCACCCCCCAAAAACAAACAAACAAAAAAACCCAAAACCAAAAACAAGACAAGAGAAAACAAAAACAAAACATCAAAAAAGCATAATATGAGCAAAAGAGTAGTGGTAAAGAGAGAGGTAAACACATTTATATTCATGCATTTCTTTTTATATGCTCTCAGGTTACATTTGATGTAGAGTTTTGAGAAGTATTTTGCTCCCTCACTTTGGTCCACACATATCCATAAATTCACACTGCAGGTAAGTACTGGTGAAAAGCTTGTGAAGCTAATGCTAGTTTGTTGCTATCAAAGACAGGTCGCGGCTGTGCCTACTTACGAAACATAGATAACATAAATCCATCTTTCCTTCTGTTCCTTAGTTGTGGTGGAGTGTTTTATGGGGTAGTGAAGGTGAACTTTGACCTTTTGGTTTTAAAACATTATTATTTTATCATTTTATCCTATTAGAAATTTGTGTAAAATTTTTGTAAGAATTAGAATAAGAACTTGTTTTATGAAGTAAAAGTAAAATCTAATCAGTTCATCCTTGAGTCCAAGTGAACATTTGTGATGAATAATAAGAAAATCTCAAGAAAAACATCTCAGGGCTAAGATATCACATTCAAACATAAAACAGTGAAATTGGCACAGTGCCAGCTTGAACTGCCAAATCTTGGAAAAGTTGTCATTCTGTCGCTTGTGTTCAAGAACAGACGTTTCTAGTTATAAATAGACTTCTGACAGGAAGTGTTTGGCTCACAGGGCATATGCACTCAGACATTAAACATTTCATATAAATACAGTGAATTGCTTGTGAACTCCTACTGCAGTAGGCCTACCCTTGAAGGTAGGCCTACTGCAGTAGCCCCATTTTCTGTCTTTTTCATGTTTTAAATGCAAAACAAATCTTTCCCTCAAGTAAAGCTTATCACTATCGTACTGCAAATATCACATTAGTGAAATGATCAACACTTTTGTTTGATTAGAGGTTAAAGAAAAACTGCTACTGTTTACTTTTGCAATGCTCATTGCTGCTGTTGCCACACATCTTATAGGGCATTCACATTTATCAGTGTGTTTATCACCTGCTCAGGTTTACATAGGTGCCTAGTTAGCTTTGATGATTAATTGCCAGACCAGACCTTTTACAAAGCACCTTTTATGTCCCTGAATAGGCCAGTGTCTATTCATGTACTGCTAGACTACAGAGCTTCAAACATCATATAACAAAACTAAGAAACATGAATGCTAACAAAACACGTATGCACTGTATATCACTGATCTCTCCCAGAGTGACCAGAGTCCATTCCTCTTTAAACCTAGTCAACCAGAATCAATCTGGCCCAAGTAATGTTTGCCTTTCTTGCATTCACATTCAGCGATCACACTTTGTAATGAGTCCTGAGAGGCTCTCACATCTCCCTTTAGTTTGTTTTAACGGGATACAAACCAGCAAACTTTTCATTTTACATAATGAGGTTAGTTTACTTGTGGACATGAGCTAATAATGGAGGTACAACAATGGTAAGTAAAAAATGATTAACCTGATGTCTCTTTCCAGTGCTATCACGTCTGAGTTAAACCATATTAATTTGTTTAACACTATATTTAGTGTAAATGTAGATATTTAGTAGCTTTCAGCGTTGTCTTGAAGTGATATTGAAATAAATTTGGCTGGACAGTAAACAAAAGTGTTGATCAGTACATTTACTCTGCCTTGCATCATATATGTGTTTTGGTATATATGTGTCATTTACTGTGACTTGTAGGTCTACACAAGCCTTACAGGTGACATGTGATGAAGCTGTCACTTGTGTGTTAACATTAAGCAGAATAAATGTGACATAAACAGGACTTCATCTTATTTAGTCATTAATCCAGCTTTTATTTCCCTAATTAATTTATTGTTCTTTTTTATCCCAAATCTCAAAATCCAAATGTCATTCTTTTCTGACAGATGATGTCACTCCGATGACAACATGGCTGTTCCCAACACCTATGGGTTAATCTTTGCCTGTACCTGTGGTGTGATCCTGGGCATTGGGCTGTGTGCCAACCTGCTGGTCTTCTCTTTGTTTGCCAAGTACAACACACTGCGTAAGAACCGGCTCGATATCCTTCTGTTCAGCATGACTCTGGCGGACTTCCTAACTCTCCTGCTCATCCCTTTCACACTGCACTCTGCTGTAAGTCACTCCTGGCCTCTCGGTGACATCTCCTGCAAGGTTTACCAGTTTCTGCTAGCCTTCAGTCTGGCAGCTAGCACCTATTCGCTGTGCGCTGTGTCCATGACCCGAGCCATGATCATCACCAACCCGTACCAGCCTCCCACCATGGATCTGGTCATTCTTATGTTTGTCTTGGTCTGGGCCCTCAGCTTCTTTATTAGCCTGCCTCTGCGAATGTTTGCTACCAAAAAGAGCATGGGCCCAAACCTGACAAACTTCACCTTCTGCCTTCCAACCATTCATGAGCACCACTACCAAGTGGTCCTAAGCCAGTTTGTACTTTACTACTTTATTCCGATGCTAGTCATTGCATTCAACTATGTCCGTCTGGCTCTGTTTCTCCACAAGAGTCCCGTAATGTCAGTGTCCAGTGCCAAAAACACCCGCAGAGCCTCTGTCATGGTTTTCTTGGCTGCAGCTACCTTCTCAGTGTGCTGGCTGCCTAGTTATGTGCTGGAGCTGTGTGTGTACCTGGGGCTGTATCGCCACAGAGCGGCTTGGGATATATTCCACTTTATCTGTACTGTGCTCCAATACCTGCACCCCTGTGTCAACCCAGTGCTCTATGTGCTGCTGTCTAAGCGCTACCGCCACAGGAGGGCAGCCTGGCTCTTCAGCTGTAACAGGAACAGGGTGCAGCCGCAGGTCACCAGTGTTACCACGGACAGCCTTTAGAGTCAGCTGATTTGTTTGTGAGCTGAAGACACCTTTTTGGTACAGTTACTGTTTGTACAAATCAAAATTTCTGCTGTGTCTGCCTTTTTTTTAGTTGTTGCTGTTGTTGACATTTGTGATTATTTCAGTTAAAGTGTACGCTTTAAATATAGAAGTAAGTAGACACGAAAAGTCTATTTTCAGGCGTGACACATCTGCTATGTGCCTTAAAAAGCAGGAGGAATCAGTTTCTGTATCGCTATCTTAATGACGATTTGAAAACAATATCCTACTTTTTTTTTTTTTTTTTTTTTTTTTACAAATGACTGTGATTTCCCACCACCATCGGGGGGTCATGTCATGTATTATGTCATTTGGAAAATTTCTTTCCCCATCATGTTGAAATGTGTTTGAGGATTAATACAGATCTGATTACAATGTATCTGTTTTAACAGAAACACATTCAGAAGAATCATGAGATCACAATCACTAGAGAAACCGTCTGTATTTGTGGTGTAAATGTAAAAATATGTAGAGGTTTTTCAGACTTAATACATCATGAAGCTTGAATGTTTTTGTATCCCTCTTTGGATTTTTTCCTTCACTTTTTTTAAGGGAAACTTTGTACACAATCTTTCGCTGTTACTTTCACTACTTACACACGAAAAATTTCAGAATAAAACTAATATGATGGTCACCTCAATTATTCTGTAGTTTTATGTTTTTAACAGTAAACAAACAGATGGATAAAAGGTCAGGACACTGATTGCACACAGTTTGCCTTTTCTTTTGTTTTGTTTCTCTTAAATATTCGCTTCTGTTTCTAGGAATATAATAACAAGCCTCATAAAACACGCTGCAGTGTTCAGGTTGCTGTTGTGACAGTACTTCATATCATTCAGAGAGGATCTCATCCTGTGGTTCAAAGCACTCCAGTCCCATCCATCTGGGAAAAAAGTGGAATTTGTAGTCCTTGTTTGGCTGTGATGACCAGCTTTGAGGTGGAGGGCCACTCTAATCAGAGCCTGTAGCAGGTGTAGAACTAGCTCGTGTGTGATTAAGGTTACCACCAGGGGCTGCAGTCAAAGATGGTGGGCACTGAGTTCATTGACAGGGTGGGAGACTCACTAGAAACCAGCTGATATTGATTCTCATTTTTTTGTCATAAAGTACACAGAAAGTAGAATATTACTTGAAAAAACCCCTGAAATTTAATTATTTAATAATTTATTTGAGAAAGCTGGTCTGCTTCCTGTTACTCTTTACACATGTGTGCACATACCACCACCCACCCTGCCACAAATCTGGTTTCCATTCACAGAGCAGTTATTCCTCCGAACAGCCATAAATCATTCAGTAAATTTTGCTACTTTGGCATCTAATGGCTATTAAATATGGGCTATATGATCCAGCAGTATTACACTACATTACATGTAAGGAAGAACCCAGGGGTCAGCCACAGCTTTCACCTTCACACAATTCAATTGAGCCATCAAAAGTGACATCTCGAAAGCCTCGGGTCCAAACTCTCACACTGGAGAGTTCATGTAAGCGTGATTTTGTATTTGATATTTCTCTTAATGCTGTTTTGTGATTGTCTGAGGGCAGTGACTGCATGATATAAGGTGATGCAATTAGCTGTTTACTGGGGGTTTAACCACATCCTAACTGCACAATCAAACCTTACCAATAATGTTCATTTAAAAATGAGCTCAATCCTTCAAGAGCTGCTGATTAACCACATGGCAACACCGCCAACAGCGGTTGATATTTCTCTTTCACAAAAAGATCACAGGTCCCAGATAAAAGCCCATGTCTATGTTCACACTCTTTGATGAGCCAGGCCTAAAGTTTGTGGAGGGTGTAAGATGATGGCTGTGTATCAGGTGTTGTGGTTAAACAGAAAGCAGAGTGAGAGAAGTTATAATGAGGCTGGCTGAGTTCTGGCAGCAAGTAATAGGAGACAACCAGCCCCTCCCTCTGTCAGCTCGCCCCCTGACTTTTGGCCTTCTCTTTACCGTACAGCAAGGGCAGCTGGCCTGACTTGTACTGACCAGTCAGGCCAGTAGTCAGTCCCTATGCTGTATGTGGTGGGACAATAAAGAATGCACGCAGAGTGTTTCAGTGTAGCAAAAATAAATGTACTGTTTTCAGAGGAAGATTAGTGATAAAGAACATGTTCTCATGCATTTGTCAAAATAACTTTATCGTGGCAAAGCTAGAGGATGCTAATACAATTTGGCAGGGAAAAAAAACTATAGGTAACAATGTCTGGTTATTAAATAGCTTGCCAAGCTATAAGTTGTGCAGTCGTAGCTGATTGGTTGGTCCTTTGTGGAACAATAGCCAATACGATCAGAGCTATTTGTGTGTTTTAAGTATGAGGATAGATCAAAAATTGTCAAGAAAACATGGATGTACCTCAGAGGTATGAAAAACAAAGTAAATACGAAGCAACTTTAAAATTCCTCTCTAATGGCCAGCGGGGCACGACTCCTCCGGTCGCAGAGGTCCAGTTGTATGGAAGTTTTATTTTATTTTGAAATCAGTTTAATTCACTGTAGTTGTTGTTATTGCTGCTGTGGTAATTAGGTTTTTACTGTGTTGTTTAGTTTTTGCAGTTTTGATGTGATATCTTCCCGTGTTACCCCTTGTGAAGACTACTAAGAACTTCTACCCTCTCTGTGTGTTTAATGATAGTCCTATTTCTAGTGATGTTTTTTCTTTATTTCCCATTTTTCTTTAAAGCTTTCTTTGCATTCTTGTCTTGTTTTACTTCCTGTTTTGTGATTATCTCACCTCTGTGTCACTTTTACCTTCATCTCATTCTTCTCCTGTTTGTCAGTCCCCAGACAGTCGTCAGTTTAAATATAGTCCTGTCTCCTCTCTGGAAGAGGATCTGTGTATGTTCCTGGATGTGTCCCCTTCCTTGTAAGATTTACTCAGCGTGTACTTTGTGTGTCTTTGGCTGCTTGTGTTTTCAGACTTCTCTTTTTGTTACCTTTGAACTTATCAGCAGCAGCTAAAGCTTGCTTTCACTTATTTTGCCTCTGTATTTGGGTTGTCAGTGCCATACCCTGATAGGTGGCTGCACCCAGGTCACATGAGCGGTCGTTGTCCTGGGAGTTTGCTCACTTGTGCTGGTGATATCATTTGTTTGCATATTTTGTTAGTGTGGAGTTTTACTTTGTATTAGCAGTGTAGTTTGCTTACTGACAGAATAAGTGCCCCAGTAGTGTGTAGCTGGCTTCCAGCAAGTGTTGTATGACTTTCCTCCTCATCGTTCTTTCATCCCTTATAATGCAGTTTTACTCATGCTGAGTTGTGGCCTCAGTTGAAGCTCACACGTTGCATCTTATTAGCTTATTAGCTTATATATATATATATATATATATATATATATATATATATATATATATATATATATACTTACTTATAATATGTATACTGTGAGGGACAGAGGTGGTTAGACATGAGGACACGGTGCGTATTTTGAAAAAGTGGATTTTATTTACCCCCAAAATGCAAAAATATACAAAAAGAAACTAACACTGAGCAGTTAAAACAGGGCAAATGAACTGAACTCAAGTCAAAATAGCAGCTTTATTAACTGCTCAACAAAATAAAATCATCTAACAGCAAAGAATCAAAACCAACAGTTATTTTAACGCTTACCTCAAATTAATACTCCACTTAATGTTGAATAAATGAAAAGTAAAATGCATAACAAGAGGTGAGTCTCATATTTTTTGTACAGTGTGCTTGAAACTAAAAATACTCCTATTGAATAAAAATGCTGGTGCACTGGGTTACCAACTCCAGTGTTTTGTGCTGCATCATACCTACATTAGAACTGGTGACCTATAACACCTGTGGTCGATGAAGGAATCAACAGCAATGTTGAACATGATGTTAAAATAAGTACTAACAATGCGCTAATTTAAGTCTTAAATCCAACACAAATGGCCTCATTCAGAATGGGTAAAGAGTGTTTACCCATTACAGCTGACATGAAAGCTCCATGTTGTTTTCATGCACATGAGACAGGGACTGCAGCTGGAGCTATTCTACTACAGGCACCTAAAGGTGACCACTGTCTCAGTCACGGTGATGGCAAGGTGTTCAGAGGATAGAGCAGGCAGCTTAGCTGGTCCATCCTTTTTCTTGATCCATGTAAGACTTTCCTTAACACAGGAGAAAAATGCCAAAAGATCCTCTGCCACAGTGTAGAGGTTACAAGATTAGTATTAAGAACATGTCATAGCCAAGTCTTTACAGGCCAGTGCAAAAATCAAAGGGATTAAACACATCTGTTTTATCTATTGCTGCCATCAATGCAGATTTCACTGCACTTTTTAATGATCAAAACAACAATTCATACAGTTATACTGACCAATCTTAATAAGTCCTCTTACAAACATTTCTTGTAACAAATTATCCTCTTAATACAATATCATGTTACACATCAATATTAATAAGTTAATGTTTGGCCAACACACACAGCAACACAGCTACATTTTATGAATTCCTCAGAGACGCAATCTACGAGTTAAGCAATGCAAATAGCTGACAGAAAATAGTTGTGGCTACACACTGTAAGATCAGAGGGCTCCAGCCATGAGCTAATCATTCCATATGCCATATAGGCAAGTGTTGAAGGAGAGTTGCCAGTTTATTTATAGGAGTCTCTAAGGTTCACTGCGGAGGGCTGCTCTGTGAGCGAGATTCAATTACAGCACTGCTGAAAGATGAAAATACAGCATCTATACAGACACAAACACGAGTGTAAATTCTTAATATGACAGGGTTTACAGAGGTTATTGTGCTGTGTTTACAATAGCCGAACTATGCAGTGGTGGCTCTTCAAAAGAGAGGCTGTTAAATATACCATGCTGTGCGTTTATTTTCTTAGCATGCTGACTGACTCTTAGTTGGAATACAAAGTGCAACAAACTGCAAAGCACCCCAGGTCAGCTCAGCATGTGATGTCATCACAAAACCAGTTATCCATCGGTTATGTGAGTAACCCAAAGATCCACTGGGCTCAGAAGCTGCTTTGCAGAAATACAATAGGACCATCAAGCACCCTGCATCATCTTAAAAACAAATAACAGAAAGCTAAGTGAAAGCAGAGAGGGAGATCAGCCCCTCTGCTTTAAGGTGACCCTATTTATGAACACATTGAGGTAATGCTGCATTTGTTTTAGAGAAAACACAAGATTTCCATGGTGTGGGCTGGTGGAGACTATCTGTCACATGGCAACAATTTGCATGCGGATGATTCCAGGCTGACCTAATATCAGAGTCCAGCAGCCCTTTGACAGTGCAGCACACACTGCAGCATACACTGTGACACGGCAGGTAATGCGAAGATTGAAAATGTGAAAATTTTGGGGTCAACCCTTGGCAAAACTCTGAACATGGTCTTGCTTTGGTCTTGACAGGACACCAAAACAACTTGTGACCAGAGCAGCATGACAAAAAGGGGTATTAAAACCAAATGATGCTTATTTTCTTGATTCAGTTACACCCAAAACATTTAAACCACTGACAAGTGATGCAAATAATATTGATCTTTTCATAGCAAGGTGGTGTTCTGTTAAGAGACCTTGGCATGCATATTTCAATTTGACAGATACCATCTATCCAAGCATCTCTGCAAATCAAGCCCTTCTCCTGATGGCTGCGGTGCTCCCTGATAACAAGGACCCAGCAGAACAGCCACATCGAGGAGACAGCTCAAGAATAGCTAGAGTTCACATCCTAATCTGATCGAGCTTCTTCTAAAATGAAAGCTGTTGCCCAGCCTAGGCCCCCAAATTGATTTTAAAGCAGGGAAAACAGCAGATCTTTACAAATGCAAATCAGTTTGCTTCAGATACTGCAGATAAATCAGGTCCTGTGTGATGCATTGAAACACTCTGGCTGTGCTCAACATGATGAGAACTTGCACACAAACATATACAAACAGAAGGTAACAGGAAGTCCGAGTGCCAAGAAAGAGGAGTCTGAGGGGATAATGATATAAACATAAAGTTACCAATAGAGAAATTTGTAATTTGAGACCTTTGAAGTCACCTTTGATTAATACCCCACGTGTGGTTCTCCTGTGAACTGATCCGCCTGGAGTTGCGCCCCCCCCCCGCCTCAGCCTGGATTTTGGACGACACTGCCTGCTAAAAAAGGGAAAGGCTTGATCAAGAAGTGAAATGATAATCCGAGGTAGGTGTGGGATGGGACATGCAGAGGTAATTCCAAAGAACCCTGCCCTCTGGATTTGAGGCATCCAGTTTCAAGTCTTGCTGCATGCTTCATTACCTATCAGCAAAAACAGGAACATCAACTTCAGATGACTGCAGTCTAAAAGTGGTGGCTATCAAAATGCAGGAACTGGCAAACAGCTTGAGTGGGGTATCCTCTTTCTAAAGTGGAAGCCCTGGGTACAGACACCTTGGAGTGAGGGGACTACGTACTTTCCTCACTTGCAGAGTGGGTAATGGGAATGGTATAAACACAGCTTAGGTGCTATTAGGCAAAAACTTTCACACTATTAATTAGATGCAGCTGCGCATGCTCCTCACATCTTTGCCATATACACTGGCTGATGAGTGAAGACCAAAATGTATGCTGTAAGCTGCATGTAGTTTACCCTACTGTATCAGTTTTTGACTAAGAATAGCCATTATCACTTAATCAGAATTCCAGTAGGAGTCTTTGGCAAAATTCAAGATGACTTTGCCTATAGGCGACATCGAGAAGGCCTCTTGTGTATTTAAAGTAGTTAAACCCTAAATAGGTGTTGTATCTGAGTTGTTCTTTCAAGTATGCACTGATACTAATATGCAAGTTGTGATATGTGCAAATTAAAACTGAGTTAAACTTGTTTAAAACAGAATGTTTTCAGTGCACAATGATGCTTGATTAAAATGAAGGCAGTCCTATTATTAAAATGTGTAATAAAAATGGTTATATAGGATTAAACCCACACATATATAAAACACACACATGCTGTTGTAGTCTATAAGTTAGTGATGTCAAACTCATTTTACATTGTGGGTCACTTTGATTTTAAGTGGGCCAGTCCAGTGAAAATCCCCTGTCTTCAGTGCAAAGATGTTTAACTTCAGTATAAGGCAAAGAAGTGCAATTTCAATGATACGTCTCTGCCACTGCAAATGAAAGAAATCGTTCAGCATGACTCTTTAGACTTAAATTGTAAGAAATAAATGTCTAAAATTAGAGAGGAAGTTCTGGCAGCGCATTGGCAAGACTGTCGTGTATAAAACACAAACTTTAACTGTTTATCTCTTAGTTAATTACTTTGGTGTAGTATGAAAGACCACGGTGGGATCGTTTAATCGTTCGGAAAGGCCATACAACTTATAATAGAATGTGAATATAGTTCACATTTTATTAATTCAGTGGGCCAGATTGGTGCCTTTGGCGGGCTGATTCTGAGCCCCAAGCCTTATGTTTGACCCCCCTGCTATAAGTTCAAACTGCAATAAAGGAGGATGTGTAAGACTTTTTTAAAATTTTGAATAATTTAAAATGTTTAGTTGAACTAAAATTAGTTGATTTAAACAACATTTTGATCAACGAAGTCATAAACCTTTTTGTGTTTTTGTAAATGGTAAATGGTAAATGACCTGTATTTGTAAAGTGCTTTACTTAGTCCCTGTGGACCCCAAAGCGCTCTACACTACATTCAGTCATCCACACATTCACACACACATTCACACACACATTCATACACTGTGTGAATGCACCCGTTGTTTATATACAAGAAATAACTGTAATTCACAATGAACCAGAGCCTTACTATCTATTTAACAAACATCATTGACCTGCTGCTGTAGCAGTTGTTATACAGTGCATTTATATTACTTTTGTAATTTTCTTACTTTCGTAATCTTAAAATCGCACCTACTCCTCCCTCCCCACTGAAGATGAATATGTCCCCATATATCCACAACACGCCTGTGCCAGTCACCCACTGTCACTGGTACATGTGATGTCATAAATCCAGCTCTCACTGACATGCCTTAAAGTTGTATATCTCACAGAAACTTTCCACTTTGCATGGAGGAAAAAGAAAGCCACCTTCTACTGTCACACTAATAACTCACACATGTCTATGTGGTGAAGGTCAAATGCCTAGGACGGATGACTGAAGAAGTTTAAGTAAAGATGGATTATGCTGTCAAAAATTCATCTGATGTTCATCAGACCTGTAAAAATCATTGACTTTAGGTAAATTTGGCTCAAATTGAACCTAAAAGGGCTCTCTTGACAGCCCCTCATTCTCTATCTGTACTTGGGATTGTTGTATAAGTCTTCAGAGTTACCATAAAGCTTCCCAGATATAACTCCACCGCTATAGACTCATTCCAGCCTGAGAAGCTGTCATCACCAGCGTTAAAGGGCATACGTCAGACTGGCTCAAATGCCACCCATTTCATTTTGAGCAGAGTCACTGGCACCGCAACGATCCGATCCGAAGGACCTGCTGACTCGTATTGCTGACCTTAGAAAAACTCCTCTTTCAACTTATTTATTAACACACCCTCACACACGCAAACATGATACACACATGCGTTCATTCACCAGCCGCACCAGTGCCAGATGCACGCTTACAGAAATACACACGTACACTTGGCAAATTCTTGGCCTGGGCTTGGGGGGAAGCTGAAAGCCAAGGGGGGTCACTCACACAAGTTGCTACTGTGATTACCTCACGTCTGTAATGGGTTAGCCGGGAAACTCAACCTGTGTATATTTAGACAAAGGCAAGCTTCAACGGATCAGGTGCAATTAATCACGAGGCTAATATATATATTGACGCCTATTTAAGAAATATAGTTAGTGCTTGTCTTAATATGTGAGCAGTGCTGAAATGTTATAGTAATATATGGTTATTAGAAGAATGGTGTTCATTTTAAGACGTGGCTATCTGTTATTCGCTCAGCTTCTACATCATCGTGCTATTTTAAAAATCAATATAGTTCATATTTGCTCTCAGAGTTATTAAAATATGATGATAAAAAATGCTCTCAACAAAACCAAAAAGAAAGTTTTTAATGTATGAGTGCTCGGTGAACTCACCTGGTTGTGTTGCCAAGGGATTCTCTGACAGTCATAGGTCAGGCCATTAATAATGATGGGAGGTTCCTTACTGTCAGTGTTCATGCACCCTGCTGGCTGAATGGCATGTGTCTCATTGCACATGCATATCCATCCACAGGTTTAAATGGATACTTTGTGTGTGTGTGTGTGTGTGTGTGTGTGTGTGTGTGTGTGTGTGTGCCTACAATTTCACATGCACAGTACAATTTCATACTCTTAGCAACTAATCAAATGGGATCAGATGAATACCCCGAAGGACGTTGCGGCCCATCCTCGCTGAACTATCAACCGTGGATTCTTTGAGCCTTTTCTTTTTGCTCTGACAGATACGCGAGTGCCATGTGTCACTTCCTTAACTTGTTTGTTATTGTTTGTTTCCCTGGATACAGCCAAGGCCTGACACCTTGGCTTGACCCAGACAGTCATGTGGAGAATGCTATATGCTAACACATTAGCAGGTGGAACAATGTCCTAAAACTGACATGCGAGTCTGAGATCCAACCTTTTGTTCAGCAGGTGAACAATTGAGCTCTATTGATTGTTAACATTGCAGTAAAAAAAAAGAAGCACGCCCTTTGGTGTGAAATATACTTATAATGGAATATAATTATCTGTAAAATACTGTCTGCGTATGCATAATAAGGCAAAGCATCCCGTTTGAATTTAATAACCCTGATTAGCACCCCGGTGCTATTGTTGTGCTTGTGTGTCTGCAGTATATGATATAACTGACACAACTTTATGAAAGTGGAAAAATCGAGCTATAATTAGATCACTCTGCTGCTGCAGTGCACATATAAGTTCACCGTGTAGGCCGCACATTGTCTGTATGTTTCATTATTATCTAATCTTCACTAGTTGTAGCGGCAAAATCAAACTGTTAGAGAGAGAAAATAAATAAATAATAAATTTTATCCTGTTTGATTGGATTTGCAGTTTGACAAGAGCCTAACAAGGTCTGAAGAATTGCAACTGAGTTGCTCAACACCTCTGAATATCAGTAACCATGAGGCTATAGGTCAGTTGTCTTCTGGGGCTCCCCTTGCTCCAACTTGTATAATTGAGCCCTTTAAATACAAGAAGCCATGAATGTTATTTTGGCTGCAGCTTCTAGAAGGCTCCATCTTTTCTGGCTGCTCAAGTATCAGTCAAGCCAGCAGTTTCCACTGGCTAGGTCCAGGAGAACTTCAAAGCATTCAGGTTATTTCATCTAATTCATTTCAAGACACTTCTAATGAGTAGCTGCAGAAGAAAACCCCTCATGGTGCTCAACTAAGCCATATCTGTTTGTTACATTCATCTGTACATCTGGTATCTAAAATAACAGGCTGTGGCCCAAAGTAGAAACAGCCTGGGTTGTGGAGGTTCCCCTTGGAACAAGAATAACCCAATGATTTCATGAATGAAGGACCTGCAGAGTGAGAACCTGCGTTTCTGAATAGACTCTGAATCTGAAAACAAAAAGAAAAGGTATCAGCCCCCACTCTGAACAAAACAAGACAGGGCACTATAAAGTGTGGAATATCACGCAAAACATGAAAATTTAAATTGAATGTACATGTTCTAAGGCTACATGTTTACTTGGAAAATCACTGCACTGCCACAGTGCAGTGACTGGTATGAGAGGGACAGCAGCAGCAAGTGTCATCTGGTGTTCCAACGTGGGGAGGGCTTTGGAGATTTAAATGGTGTGAATATGATAGCCTTCTCTTGGTATAGCTTATGCAAGTGGAGATCTGTGTGCACCACTGAAAGTTGACAGTTCAGAGGCACTAACCTGACAAAAGAGCGGCGTAAATCAACAACAGCCAAATCATTTTGCATATCACCAAGTAAAATAGTTTTAGATCAAAAAAAAAAAAGAAAGAAAGAAAGAAAGAAAGAAAGAAAGAAAGAAAGAAAAGGGGGGACTTGGCCTGAATCTCGGGCGGCTGCATGAGAAAGAGAGACAGGAGGGAGTGCAAGCAAAAGGGCAAGAGGAAGCCTCCAAGGAGGTGAGTGACGGGTTTACCCTCGGCGGGGTAAAAAAGATGACTGTGGTGGAGAACCACGAAGAGACTGTGGCCGTTACTCCTTTGTTACAAGATGCTGCAGATGTGGAATCAGCAGACCAGGAGTGCAGCGAGAGGGTGGTCATAAACATCTCAGGTCTGCGTTTTGAGACGCAATTAAAAACACTCTCTCGCTTTCCGACCACGGTTTTGGGAGATCCGCGTAAAAGGATACGCTTTTTTGATCCGCTGAGAAATGAATACTTCTTTGACAGGAACAGACCGAGCTTCGATGCTATCCTCTATTATTACCAGTCCGGAGGAAGGCTTCGGAGGCCCGTCAGTGTACCTGTGGATATTTTCCTGGAAGAAATAAAGTTTTATGAACTCGAGGAAGAGACCATAGAGCTTTACAAAGAGGACGAGGGCTTGGCTCGGGAGGAGGACCGACCGATGCCTTCAAACGAGTTTCAGCACCAGTTGTGGCTTCTGTTTGAGTATCCAGAGAGTTCCGGACCCGCACGGATGATTGCCATCGTGTCTGTTATGGTTATTTTAATATCCATTGTTATATTCTGCTTAGAGACTTTGCCCGAGTTCAGAGAGGTCCCCGCAGTGCATGACAACCAGGTCAATGCAAGTGCGCAAGGGAAAGCGCCTAGTCCGTTCACAGACCCATTTTTCATGGTGGAGACACTTTGCATTGTGTGGTTCTCTTTTGAATTCACCATGAGGTTTCTGTCGTGTCCCAGTAAAGCGGCTTTCTTCAAAAACATGATGAACCTAATCGATGTTATAGCCATAGCTCCGTATTTCATCACCCTGGGCCTTGATCTCGCAGAGCATCAGGGCAGCAGTCAGCAGGCGGCCTCGCTAGCCATACTGAGGGTCATCCGTCTGGTCCGTGTTTTCAGGATTTTTAAACTCTCCAGACACTCAAAGGGCCTGCAGATTCTCGGGCAAACGCTTCATGCGAGCCTCAGGGAGCTGGGGCTGCTTATATTTTTCCTGCTAATTGGAGTTATTTTATTCTCAAGTTCGGTTTATTTTGCTGAAGTAGATGACTCAGAGTCTGGATTTACAAGTATACCTGATGCGTTTTGGTGGGCCGTGGTGACAATGACCACAGTCGGTTATGGAGATATGTACCCCTCCACTATCGGGGGTAAATTCGTCGGATCCTTGTGCGCCATCGCCGGAGTGCTGACTATAGCGCTACCTGTTCCTGTGATCGTGTCCAATTTCAATTATTTTTACCACAGAGAGAACGATCAGGAAGAAAACGTCCAATACGTGCACGTGACCTGTGGCCATCAGCCGCAGCCCTCCTTCGGTGAAAGTGATTCGATCAAAAGTAACCAGTCGTTCTCCAAAACCGAGTCCTACCAAGAAAGCGACGACTTAGAAGCTCTGACACATCTACACGTGACTCCAGTGGAGACATACACAGGGAAACTGACAGATGTATAACGAAGACCTCAAAAAAACTGGTGAGTTTTTTTGTTTCAGTGGACACATGTTTCTGTGGGCGTTTTGAGCCTTTTGTCTGTAACTCACCTCAGAATAAATCTCGATTTGATTTCAGTAAAATGAATGAAGACAACAGTAATTCCTCCCGCTTATGTAACACACAGGTTATTGGTATTTAAAAAAATCTAAACATTAAGCTCATTGTTGTGGCTTTCACACCATCAGTGAACAGTTTATGATAACAGACTCTTTTTCTCTGGAAGAGGAAATTCCAGTAAACAAGCAAAAATAAAACTGGGGAGATTTTCCTGACTTCGGTTTGACTGCAGATTTTTTTAAACCTTCTGTAGATGACAATAGTGAGGTGGCCTTACTTTGTTTACGCACAAAGGCATTGGAACAACAAAGCGCACATTATCCTTTTTGTTAATGAAAACTATTTTTTTTAATAAAACCAGAGAAAAGAATTCGGCACCAGTAATAAACAGAACCACTACAAAAACAATCGTCGTGTAAACCAGAGCTGGGATTTATGCTGGCCACGTGCGTGTCTGTATTTGGCTGCTCTGTGGCGAGATGGCTGCAGTCAAGAGAGCACTTGGCGCTCAGATGTTGATTTGTGGTGAACAGTTTTTCGTGCCCACTCTTAATCACTTTTATCCTGCTTTTTGTAAACCTTGCTGTTTCACCTTAGCCCCCATGTCAAGATCTAATGACCTCTTGGATGGTGCATTTGTGTGTTAACAGGGGCTCCAGCCCTCTGTGTGTCACGTTTTAATTTGATGAGATTTTCTTCTTGCATTATAAAATCTCAAAAAATTGTGAAATTCAAAGTTATCAATATGAAAGACGAGAGAAATCGCCACTGTCTTTATTTTTCTTTGGGACACGTGCTTCGGTGGAACTCTGGTCTGTAAGAACAAGTGAGCTCTGTGCGCCACTGTGTGGATGATAAACATCCATGCAGTCAGCACTCCTGCTCAGGCTCCTCAGTGCGCAAAATTAACGCTTTAGCTTGAGTGTCTTTGCACTGTTGCAGTTGGCCTTTACTGATTTAGCCATAAGCCCCCGAGATCCTGCTCTTTGACTCTGTATGTATCCGGATACTTGTGGCGGTTAAGTAAGGCCAGCACATGCTCGACTGCTTTCCCTCACCTCCTAAATGTTAACGCGGTGGGTTTTGTTTTGTGCTTACTTGCAGGAGGCAGAAGATTAAGTGGAGCTTGTTGTTCCCACAGAGTCACAACAAGACACACGCGTGGCGCTCTCTTCTCCTCCAAAACACTGGATCGGTTTCTCACGGACTATTCTCGCACAGCCAGTATTGTAACCTACAGAGACATTACAGTGGAAACGTATGGAAAAGGTTCAGTCTTGCGTAATGGACATATGTTTTTGTGTTAGAAAAAACAACAACATTCTTTTGTGTACGCTTTAAAAATGACCATGCATTCTTTGTATAGAAGAACTGTGTATATATTGCTCTCTTGCCGCTTATAATGCAACGTTGTAAAAAAAAGTATCTTTATTTTATCTTAGGCCAGAGCATTACAATGCAACGTCTGCATGACCTGAATTCATTGTGGATTAAAAATGTAATAAAATATTTATTTTTCTAATGTAAACACGAACTTGAACTTAACTTAATCCTTTTGATAAATGATTCATGAAGAAGAAAATACCACTTGTCATTTTTCATTGTTTCACCGAGGACAGCAGAAAGGAAAAACACCAAACCCTTTGTTAAAAAAGAAAATTAAATAATAAAATCTATGCTCACTAATTAGTTTAATACGTTTTTACCACTTTTGGTGCTGAATCGTGGAAAATGGGCGCAGAAGCAGACATCGGATTGTCTTGCCACGAAACCAATTAACCTAATAAAATGTCATAGTGATAAATGAAGGGGTTTGTCTTTAAGCACATTTTAAGAAATTAGACAGAAATCCGATCACCCGATTTTTGTGTTTATTCTGTGTTTTTGAAAGTTAGAAGATGCTTGCTTTAAGTAAGAGGAGCTCATCTGCTCACACCTTCAGGTATCTGCATACAGCTCAGCAATTAACTAATAGAGCAGATTATTTACTTGTTTCGTTGTCAGTGCGTCTATTTTATTTTTATTTATTTTTGTTTCGAAGGAAGTTTTCAGACGTCGATCAATCATCTGCGCTGTCCGCGGTGCTGAAAGTCATCAGCGGAGCATTATGGAAAATCCCCCACCTTTTTTGGTACACCTGCATGCCTTCAGGGGCCAAAATTTAAAAGCGACTTCGCCACTGAGGAACCTTTTAAACTCCGTATGATAAAGAATCGGATGTGACAGCTGCACAGCCTGGAGAGGAAGCAGTACTTTGTAGCTTTAAGGGCTTCAAACCGATTGCTGATGAGTAAAATGTAGCGTACTCTTCATTAGTGCAATGTTCAAACTTACTACACCGAATCTGGTATCGCACTGGCTCAGATACAGACTTGCGCATCGAAGTCCTTGACGCGACCAACTAACGATTTAATCCTTAAATCATTAAGAGACGGAAAGGAAAGCTGATGCTTTAATCGCCAAACAACTGATTAGATTCTCATTTTCTAAGATATAGATGATCTCAGATGTGACGTGGTGTGGGTTCCGGGGATCTCTGTATTTTCTTTGCGGTGTGATTGCACCAGCGCTGGCACACGAGCGTTCTTGTTTTTGTGGTGTATGGAGAACTTCTGGCGGCGTGCTTTGGTAGAGCCGGTCTGCATTGCGTCGAAACCTTCCAACTCCTCCTCCTCCTTCTGCTGCCCTCCCTCTCCCCTCCCCTCCCCATCCTCTCTTCTCCCTCGCCTCCCCTGCACTTGCATGTAAAACGCACAGCAAAACATGCTTGACACTGTTGAGCAAACATTTGGACATCGCTGCTACACTTGACTCTCTCTCAGCTCACCAATGTTATTTATTTATTCATAAAAAAAACCCCAGAAACATTTCGCTCTCGATGCCGCCTTGAAGCCCACTCTACCCGTCATCTTGTCTAGTGGCAAAAAAACAAAAAAACAAAAAACAAAACCGATTTCTGCTGATGCAGTGATGTCTGGAAATGTCAAGGGCTCGCTTATTGCCCCTTAATGTATCTCCCCCCCGAACTGCAGTGCAAGATTTTCTCCTGCGGTATACAGCGAGCTGCTCACAGCACCGTGCCGCCAACGCCGCAGCTTTGCGATCCTCTCTCCCTTTTTTTTATTTCGCTCATTTTCCATCTCAGGCTCCCCTCACTACCCCATTTCAAGAATTCCTTTCTTTAAAAACCTGATTTTGTATCGTGCTTTACTGACACAGTTTGGATGGAGATGCTCACAGTGAGGTTCTAGGATTTTTCTTCTTCTTCCTCTTCTTCTTCTTCTTCTTCTTTTTTTTTGCTGGTACAATGTAAAGTTGCCACATGACACCCACTGGCGCGCTGCTGTTGGGTGATTTTACTCGAGGATAAGACGCATTCAAGACGTTTTCAAGATCAAACCACGGTAAGCCTCGAAACTTATGTAACACTTTCTGGTTAGATTATTTTTATTCATAGGTAGATTTTTTGGTGGTGGTGTTGGTGGTGGTGTTGGGGGTGCTGGAGTGTTTTCACTCTAATGCTTTTGCACATTTCCCCCGCACTTGGGCTGCAGGGTGCTTACATGTACAAATAGTAATAACAGCTAATGTTATGCGTCATAATTCAGGCTGTTGTGAGTGGCGTAGGACAAATCACTGTTGTTCTTCTGTAAGAAAGAGATCCTGCGTTTCTTTGTCAGCGTTTTACAGAAATATTTTGCAACTACATGAAAACGCCAGTGGATTTTGTTTTTAATGGGAATTTTAAGCCAGGGTAGAAAATAACTGCCGCATCATATCACCACTAGAAAGTCACTATTAAGTTGTAGAGGGAGCTTTAAAGTGGTCATATTTGACACATTTTACAGAAATTCTCCACCACATGTGTTTCCTTACACTTTAAATGTTGGATAACTGCACTCAATGCACACCGAGAGACATAAATAAATAAATAAATAAACTGCAGAAAATGCTGAAACAGCAAATATCTTGGGCTGTTTGATCCCATTATTTCCTCCCTCCCTCTCTCTCTCTTTCTATCTCTGCCTTTCTTCCTCTCTCCTGGTGACAGAGGCAGCAGCAACAATAGCTGCAGATGCACCGGAGAGGAGCAATGGTCAAGCCAGCAAGAACCACAGTGGAGCCGCACTGAGGCAAAGCAGCCAGCCCCCCCCCTAGTATCTGGGGACGTCTCCAACAGTTTCAGGGGTGCGGGGAGCTGAGGAGTGGAAAATTTCCTCCCAATCCTGAATGCCTGCTCAGCCAGACTAACCAAAACCCCAGCACAATTCCTCCCCCTCTTTTAATCACCTCCTCGTCCCAAAATGACCGTAGTAGCGGGCGATAATATGGACGAGACCTCAGCTGTCCCTGGCCACCCTCAGGACACCTACCCCCCTGACCACACTGACCACGAGTGCTGCGAGAGGGTGGTTATCAACATAGCCGGTCTTCGTTTTGAGACGCAGCTGAAAACGCTCTCCCAGTTTCCAGAGACGTTGTTGGGCAACCCGAAAAAGAGGATGCGGTACTTTGATCCTCTGAGAAATGAGTACTTCTTCGACAGAAACCGTCCCAGCTTCGATGCCATCCTTTATTACTATCAGTCTGGGGGGAGGCTGAGAAGACCGGTGAATGTCCCCTTGGATATGTTCTCAGAAGAAATCAAATTTTATGAGCTGGGAGTAGAGGCGATGGAGAAGTTTCGTGAGGATGAGGGCTTCATCAGGGAGGAAGAGCGTCCTTTACCCGAGAAGGAGTTCCAGCGTCAGATTTGGCTCCTCTTCGAGCACCCAGAAAGCTCGGGCCCTGCCAGGGGAATTGCCATAGTGTCCGTGATGGTGATCCTGATTTCAATAGTTATATTTTGTTTAGAGACTTTACCACAACTGAAAGAGGATCCAGCAGGCCGAATAGAGAGAGTGGGGAACATTACAATTTATTATAAGCCCGACATCCTTACTGACCCCTTCTTCATCATCGAGACTCTCTGTATAATCTGGTTCTCCTTTGAGTTGATAGTACGCTTCCTAGCATGCCCGAGCAAACCGGCCTTCTTCAAGAACATGATGAACACGATTGACATAGTGGCCATCATCCCTTACTTCATTACACTTGGCACTGAGCTGGCTGAAGACCCAGAAAACGAGGGGGTGGGAGAGCAGGCAACATCTCTGGCCATACTCAGGGTGATCCGTCTGGTCAGGGTGTTTAGGATCTTCAAGCTGTCGCGACACTCTAAAGGACTCCAGATTTTGGGACAGACCCTCAAGGCCAGCATGCGAGAGCTTGGACTGCTGATCTTCTTTCTGTTCATTGGAGTCATCTTGTTCTCCAGTGCTGTCTACTTTGCTGAGGCAGAGGAGCAAGATTCGCACTTTGGCAGCATCCCGGATGCATTTTGGTGGGCTGTTGTGTCCATGACAACTGTGGGCTATGGGGACATGGTCCCGGTCACTATAGGAGGCAAGATTGTTGGATCTCTGTGCGCCATCGCTGGAGTGTTGACAATCGCTCTCCCAGTGCCTGTCATCGTGTCCAATTTCAACTACTTCTACCACAGGGAAACTGAGGGAGAAGAGCAAGCCCAGCTGCTCAACGTCAGCACTCCCAACATCCCGTCTGAAACCAACTCCAGCCGCCGTAGTTCGTCTACCGTCAGCAAATCAGAGTACATGGAGATTGATGGAGACATAAACAATAGCATCGATAACTTTAGGGAGGCAAACCTCAGAACTGGCAATTGCACTATAGCCAACCAGAACTGTGTAAACAAAAGCAAGCTGCTTACCGATGTTTAGACACTAACTAGGAATTTTAGTCTCTCTACGAGACTGTTATAGATGGAGTAGACCGTAAGTTAGGAATGCTTCATTTACCTCCCCAAAGCACTCTATGGCATTAGGCCTGCAATTATGCTCAGCTATACCGAAAGGCAACAGAAAAAAAACAAAACAAAGCTGTTAGAGTACATGACAGGTAGAAAGAATTATTATTCTGATACTACAAATATATAGTCACATCAGAGAGAAGACATTGATCATTACACACACACCAGGCTCCCTCGAGGACCCAGAGCACACGCCGTCTTCTCAGACCACAGTGTGATAATTAAAATCTTATATGCATGGAGTACAGATAACATTTCAGCAAGTTGCACAACCCACCAGAAATGACTGCAGACATGCAAGCATCTGCGGTCAAATGGTAAGCGCCAAAAAAAGTTAGGAGACCCCGCCACCCCCACCCACACACACCCTCCCTCCATTCCCCGTTCTCTCCGCAAAGGATCTTCTACTCGGCAAAGCACCTTATAGGAGGAAGACTGATCTCTCTTGTTTGGATATAAACAGACGGCGATCTACTTGCTTCACAGACATCTGCAATGCTGCTGTTTCATTTTTGTTTAGTTTCGTTTTTTTTCCTCAGCAGTTGCTGTAATTGTGTCATCACCAAGTGATTCCATGCCATGCCCTTTAGACGCGACACAGCACAATGAGAACGTGAGCTTCACATGAGCATGATTAGAGACTTTCCATTTTGATATCGGCATGCACAAGACATATCTCACAACACCGGAAAGGATGTTCTTTTGGATAGCTGCCTCCATTCCCTCCTACAACCCCCCACCCTGCCCCTCTTCCATTCTGTTTTCACACCGAGTGCACTGAATGAGTTTTTGGTTCGAAAATGCAAATCATTTAGAAGTATAGAAATTGAATGTTAAATCTTAAGGGAACAGTACATAAATGAGATCATAGCATGAAAAAAAAGTAACTTGCATTATGGTCTGTCAACTAAGGTACTTTTGTATCCTGGTATATTTAATGCATGACGTGAGTATACAGCTTGTTGCTAAATCTTGGCACTTTGTGGTGCCCTATTATCAGGAAAACTAAGGAAATCAAATTCTGGATGTTTCTGAATTGTGGTCAAATATATCCGAACCTACCTTCAGGATGCAGAGTTTATCATTTAAGAGTAGGCAAAGAAACTGAATAAATATTATCAAAAAAGCATATAATCCTAATAAGCACCGATTACTGTATTAGTCAGTAGTGCACTGCATGGACCTTCTTTTTTGACAACAGAACAGATTAAAGTCATGCTTCTGTCTCCATCTCCAGTTTAGGTCATGCTGGTTTTGAATCCACCGAGAAGGATATTTATCAGAAATATATTCTGACTTTAGTTGCTAGTGCCTTTCCCCCTTTCATCAACAGGACCAGTGAAAGTGCCTCTGTGTTCAGCGGTGTTTGTGTGGTTGAGCAGAGCTGGTCCACCTTCTGTCTTAGTGTTGAAACCGTGTTTGCTATGATGCTATGATGCCAGGTGAGCAGGTGATTTGGGTAAATATAATAGGAAAAAAAACCAGATCCATGCTGTCATGCACAAACCCGATTTTATGCTGTCATGCACTTATTTATACTCTTGAGCAGCAATGTATTGTACTCTGCATGTTTACCACTCCACTTCAAAAGGGAATATCCATTGTTTTGTTTTCCATGCTTTTCTTTGTGCACCATGCATCCTTTCAAGGTCTCTACCTCAGTGAGGTCATTGCAAACACACTGCAGAGCTGCAAGCTTCGACGCAGGGTTTCCTATACCATAATGCAAAATGGAACCTTAAGTGTAAACTGCAGTCATGCAATATTGAATGTGAGAGTCCCAAAGCATAGCCTTTACACAAGCACTTAGGGTAAATAGTGTACCACAATCCTGCTCCTTTTTTTCACTCAAAGCTACGCACAATCAGAACGCGTTTGTAGTTTGTAGAGATTGCCTGACTCTCCTAATGGGATGAGGTCGACTTTTTAATGTGTCCGTTTCTTTGAAACAGTGCCATGTCAAGTTACCGTAGTGTCACAGGAAAATTAGCGAATGTGTTTAAAAACGGCAGAGAAGTTGAATCTAGTTTTAAAAGCTTGCACACTGAAATTTTTGGGCAATGTGATGCACAGCAAAGTGAAGCCCATCTCTTTGCACAGTTGTTTTATTCTGCTGCTTAAGTCCTTATTTTTCTTTACTAGTGAGATTTTCCTTTCTTTTTGCCTGTGCTTGTTCATTCGTCGTGCATCGTTTCTCAGCATATTGTTCCAGACAAGCAGACTGCAGATAGAGTAGAACAAAATGTACTTGAAATTCTCCAGCTACTGTACATCAACCTACACTCAGTATTGAGAATAATTTCTCTGAATGATAGCTAGATTTTATACTGTACTGTTTGCTATTGTTATTTTTGTTTTGCCTTGTTTCCTTTTACATTTAGCACACTCCTGACAGTATCCTGTAAAAAGAAAACACTGCAGTGCTACTTGAATGTCAGAGTTGTTTGGCTATTCTTTGCGGTGCTAGTACACGACTACCGTTCTTGTTTTGCTCCCTTAACACGTTTCCTGCGGCTGAAGCAAGCCTTCCTGAATCATTTTGGAAAAGATGATTTTCTTCTCAGTAATTTATCTTCCTCTCTGTTATGTTGTTGGTGGCTGGTTGAGTAGTTTGCGGCACTGTCCGTCATTTCATTTGGGACTGATCTCTGTACTGTACTGATGAAGTGTGTCCACCTCAGGCACGGCAAATGTCAGTAAATGCAAAAAAATAAATAAATTAGAAAGATATCACTCTATCTAGGATTTCTCGTAAAGAATACAAAAAAATATAGCAATTTCTTACATGCAGCTACCCAGAAATCATTGAAGGATTGCATGAAATGCCAACACGAGGGGATGAAGATACAAGTGATTGCCCTCACATTTACATTACTGTCACTACTCCTGCTTTGAGGGCATGTGTGAATGGTGCTACACATTCAAATACCCAACTGAAACATGCATTCTTAACAGCAATAGAATAAGAGTTAACCTGTTCCTTAAAAGCTTTTTGTAAAAATGGGAACACAACTTTGAATGTCAGAAAAACACTTGACAGATACAACAGGGCTGCTTATGTACCAACCTCTTGTCTTTCGTTCTGAGATTTTTGCAAAGGTCAGAGGGGTCAGCTGTAGAGGCTGACATTTTCTTGTGAGAAATCCAAATGTAGGCTTTGCAGTAGTGGCCGTTCCCACTGAGCTCCCCGGTCGGACTGAAGTTTCGCTGCGAGGAACAAAGCCGCCCGAAGGGTTCAGTCAGACTTATAGCAGAGTCCCAAAGGAAGAGCCTAGAGCACACTTACAGAGAATCAGCTGTTAGAGAGAAAGACAGAGAAGGTGCCTAAAATTATTTTACATCCTCATTTGTTTAGCTTCCTGTCAGATGCTATGCTTCTGCAAACAAACATGAGTGAGAAGATCTTTAAAAAAAACATTTAATTAAGAAAAAAAATCACAAAATGTCATGAGAATAACATGCAGTTTAGCTACAGTAAGATAAAGTAACCAATATATACTACAATTATATATGAGAAACAATTTTAAAGTGTGTTCCTAGTTTCCTTTGTTTTGTTTGACTTGTGGTGGCACCGTAACATGAATGATTTAGGAAGAACATGCCTTATACTGGAATATCAAAACAAAATGTTCCTCCAAGTAAGCCATGATAATGAAACTACTGTATTATGACCACGTGCTTTACACTAGATGATATGGACAAGAAGTGTACAAACTATATATATTTAAAAAAAAAAAAAAAAGTTTGTCTTTTTGGTTCCAAGAAGATGATGAAAAAAAAAAACCACGATTCATTCAAAATCACCACGCTCACATTTTTTTTTTCCAAATCTCTACTGCTAAAATGTATCTCTACAGAAATCTACTAATTGCAAAAAACTGCATGATTGATGGAAGAATGCATGAGCTTTGCCTTTCAAACTGTGGATCAACTATAATACAGTTGCATCATTTAAAAGAAAAAAAAACAAAAGAAAGAAAACCCTTGCTTTCATCTGCACCAAGGCTTCCTGTAAGGCCCTGTTCAGAACTTGTCGTGTCCTTTGCTGGATTTCTTAAAAGCACTTTAGCGCTGACCTCATCACTGAGACGGCGTTTGTCAGCGTCTGTGCGTGATGTTCAGGTTGTGCTTGCGAGGCTCTGAATGTGAGCAAGGACGTCAAGGGCTAGTTTCTTAGACTTTATCTCCACTGTAGGACTGAAAATTTCTCTCGAACGACATTTCGCCCCCTCTGATCTCAGTCTAAACTGTAACGACACAGCGTTGTGGGAAACGTGTCCAGCTTGTCTAAACAGGGCCTGTGCCACACACCCTCCTCTGTACTTCACTGGTTTAAAGGCATTCTTGTTTATTAAAAGTCTCAATGTTGGACTGCTTTTTTCCATTTCTTTTTGCCTGCTTATAAAGAGGCACTGAACATGACTGAATGTTGCGATGTTGTGTATCTCACTTGCCAAAGGTGACAATACTGGGAGAAGTTCTTGTTTGTATGAGAATGGCTACGAGTTTGTCTTTTCTGTCAGGACTGTACATTTATTCACCGATGGGGAAGGACCTGTTTTTTTGGTTTTGTTTGGAGCAAAGCGCCTAAAGGACTGTTGAACTCGTCTCCTCTTCTTTTCATCCAGTGAGCGAGCCAAACTCAAATTGTGTTTGTCCAATCCAGCCGCCATTGTCATGTTGTGTTTACCAAGGGTTATGCTACAATGTGTTCAGTTTGTCGGATGACGACAAAGGCATGGTCTGTGATCTATGCAAGGGTTACTTGTTTTTTTCTTATATCACTTATGATTTCATCTGACATTAACTTCAATAAATTTTTAAGGATCAGATGGTGTATGCTCATTTCAGCTTGGGAATGGGGACGTATATCTGCAGCGTGGATGAGCTTATTCATAAAAGACTCTACTTTACCGTGTGGCTCTAACAGCACAACTTGAGGTCTCCATTTAAATACCTTCACTACTACTGGATCCTATCACTGAAGCCATTAACAGTGATTCATGGGGGCAAGGTAATGGGTCTACACTAATCCTCCTGTCCCAGGAGGGGGGCTGCTTACCTCTGTCATCACCTCCGAGTTGTTACACATGTCAGACACGTGAAGTGCTTCACTCTGAGCCACCTTTTCATTATCTATCAATTTCCTAGCTCTATAAAATGACAGAATATAAAGAAAAGTGTGCACCAGTATGTCCTGAAGCCATAAAGCAACATGCTCAAACCGCTAATTTTGTCAGAGTGAAAGTCTAAAACCCCTGCTCTACAATTACTATCAAAATATTTGCTGGCCTGTTATCAGTGTTGCGGTTTTGCTCTCCATAAATTATCACATTTTCACCATACTCTAAAACATCTTGATTTTGTGAGACAGAATCCGGTCACAGAGCAGTCAAAGAAAGTTAAAGAAGTGGGTGCAGTTTTTTTGAATGTAAAAAAAAAAAGAAGCTTTATTCCCACTCCTGTCCTCTGACGGTGTGGCGTTTAACACCTACAGCAGAGAGCCATCCTGGTGAATGCTGCAGCTCGTCTACCGCTGTCCACCTGACTCTGCCCATCTCACTTTCCCTGCTTTTTGTTTGCCGTACGGTGACCTGAACAGAAGCGAGCCTCTTCTCCCTTCCTCTGCATTGCCCTCAGGAAATGCAGCACTCCTCACTCTGCAGGCAGCAGCAGTAAGGGTGGGGTGAGTTGGCGCTGGTCCCGCTCTTCTTGCACATAGACTCTCTCACTCTCTCTGCTGGTAAGCCCCGCTGGACTGGAATAACAGAAGGCAGCGTGCAAAAGAGGGGCTCGGTAACAGCAGAGGATTTCACACCACTCTTGTTAGTTTTCTACTCTCTGTTACATGCATTTAAACCAACACAGGCATCCCAAGGTTCCACTGAAACACGAATCTTTTGCCGTCACGCTCAGGCCCACCTTTTTCCCTGTCTCCTTTACCTATTTGCAGTGTAGCTTTCCTGTTTTCAGTCTTTAGCATCCAGTTTTTATTTTTATTTGAATACTTCCGTAACTAAATTGTTGGCCATTTATATCTGGTATGAATAAATAAATACTCGACTACTCTGACATTGTTTTGTTTCTTTCTCAGCAAAGACTGATCCAAAATAATAGTGCAGTGAGTTCATCATTAATAAAGTTAATGAAAATGACTGTTGATCCCACAGAAAGAGTCAATTCAAAGCTGTTTAGTCAGCTAAATATCACCTTACTTTACAATTCTGCATTTGAATTCAAAGGAGTGTTGCATTGCTACAGCTTATCCATGGGACCAAACTGATTGGCTGTTAATAAAGTCATAATTATTATTTATTATTATTTAATGAGTCACTGGTATTTAAGTTAAGTAATTAATATTTTCCAAATTCTTCCGTTTTTGAGCACACTGGAGGCACAAATCTGCTTTTACAGTTCAGGATAACACAGTAAACAAGATCTTGATGAATTCCAAATTATAAACGGTTCTCCTCTAACCTCTGGCATCATTTAAGTAGAGAACTGCCTTTTTCTCTAAACTCCAGAAATGGTTGTGTGGGAAAATCCCAGTACATCTACTGTTTCTGAAACTCTTCACTGAACTCAGTGTAACCTGTTTGGGACATACAAACACACCAAGTTCAAAGTCACGTGAATCACCTTTCTGCCCCCATTCTGATGCTGAGTTTGAACTTGACCAGGTCGTTTTGACCATGACTACATCCCTAAATTGAATCGCTATGATTGTAACCTTTAACCTCTCGTGTTTTGCTTTTTCTTTAGCTATCACGATTCAGTTCAGTTCAATTGTATTTATATGTACAGCCTCAAATTACAACAAATCACAACAACATGTGGACATCCAAAACAGCAAATGATGCACTATAAATTTCTACACCAGTCTTACCATTATATAAGAACAGATTTTGTTATTTTGTTGTTATTTTGTTTGATGCTTTTATTTTGGTTAGCATGTTGGGATTGTGAATGGAGTAGGGTGAGGGTTTGTGTGCTGTCTGCACCTCTGTGACTATGTTGGCCTCTATTTTTCTGTAACAAAACCCATGAATAATTTATCTTTAAAAAACAAACAAGAGTAAATTGTCCATTTGTCCTGATCTATTTTTAGCTAAGATTTCGTAATCTAGTGAATATTTAAAGCAGGATGAAGGTGTATTTATGGCAGCAAACATGATTTGTAAAAACACTGTGGCACAAAGAAAAGAGACTACACAAAGCATTGACTAACACACATGTTAGTGTGCGGGCTGTGTGTTAGGGTACTTGTTTACAATAGGAAACAAATATCTCCAAGGGCTATGAACCAAGGGTTGAATATGAAGTATTTGCTTCCGCAGTTCATGTCATATGATAGAGAAACCATTATTGTTTCAGTTTGTCCGTTCTATTTATCAAAGCCTTCTAAATGTCGTTAACAGAAAAAAAATAGAGTTGGTGTGTTAAGGTGTAGAGTGGAGAAGACCAGACTGCAGGACATCGTTGACTGAATATTAACCCAAAAACAATCCTTTATCATAATTGATGAAACACCTTAAACAAAATACAAAAAGTTCCATGAAGAAAAAACCCAATCGATGTGGGAGTGTCGTGTTGGAGGAAGAAAATGCTGAGTATGATCCAAAGAACAAAATCCCCACAGTAAAATGCAACACTGGGGCTGTGTTTCTGTTTAGGCTACAGGACAACTTCACTGCATTGAGGGACCAATGGATGGGATCATCTCCTGCAAAATACTGGACAAGAGTTCCCTTCCCTCATCTAAAACACTGAAGATGGGTTGCGGATGCATGTTCCAGCATAGCAATGACCCATAACATGCCACCAAGGCAACAAAGGAGATTAAAGGAGAAGCACATTAAAGCCATGGAGTGGCCTAGCCAGTCTCCAGACCTCAATCTTTTAGAAAATCTGTGGATTGAGCCGAAGCTTCAAGTTGCCCAGTGGCAGCTAAGAAATGTAAAGGATTCAGAGATTCTTTAAAAAGCAGTCGGACAAAATCCCTCCTGAGATGTGTGCAAACCTGGTGACCAACTGCAAGAAGCATCTTGCTTGTTAACAAGATCTTTTCCACCATGTACTAAGTCGTGTTTTGCTTAGGGATCAAAAACTTATTTCACTTTGTGAAAATGAGTCTATGTTTTTCATGTAATGCATTGTTTCTGGATTTTTTTTAGCTGATAAAGCGTCCAGTTAATTCATTTCTTTGGAAGTGAGCAAACTTACAAATTCTACAAGCAATCAAATTACTATTAGTCACTTTCCCAACTGTATATTGACTAAGAATTTAAAACTCAAGAAACATGACATGGTCTCTAAAAGATCTATCTCACCTTTGTTTCCACTTTGGCTTAAAAATGACAATCATCAGCATAAATCAACGCTCTCTGAATAGACACATTACAAACGCTAACTTAACACTAATCCATGCACCAGCTTCTCAAATGGGTGCTTAGTGAACCCCTGCTTTAGAAAGTTCACTTTACACACAGATGTTTGTTTGCAGTGCCATGTAGTAGAACAGATGTACCCAGGAAAACATCCTCAGTGTAGCTGAAGCTGTGAGGGTTTAAGCCACTGTCCTGCTGAGCACAGTCAGAAGTGCTGTGGTGAAGCAGGCCTCAGCTGAGCTCAATGCATCCCTCTTCCTTCTCCCTGGAAGCTTTAGAGCAGCTCGCAACCACTTAAGCACGTCTCAGAGAATTAAACTTTATTAGTTAACTGTTAGACAAATGCGTGATCAAAAAGTTCTTACAGCTGGGCCTGCATGGAGATGTACTGTGGCTGCATGTACTCATTACCTCCTTCTCTCTGTTATTCATTCTGCTTCTCTTCTCTCTGCTTCTCTCTCTCTCTCTCTCTCTCTCTCTCTCTCTCTCTCTCTCTCTCTCTCACACACACACACACACACACACACACACACATACTCGCACACAACGACTGGCCCATTCACCTGAGTCAGGCTTCTTGATATTCCCAGATTGATTTCTGTGAAGACAGACACTCATTCCACAGCCCTTGTACAAAAATGCAATGCCATTCCTGTCGATGTCATCCAAAATGTTTCTCAAGGGCCTTTTCACTGAGGCCCAGTCAGCTGTGTATGCACAGTATCGTATGATTTCTCTATATCAAATCTCAAGTGTCCTCTGGTGTTGAATTTATAGCTCCAAATCAGTGACAAGTCTGTGCACAGCAGCCCACGTCTAACAGCATCATACAGGTACTTCAATGTTAACAATGTGCAAAATAGCTGTGACAGCATTATTGGATCCCCCATGCTTGAGGCAAAGCCCTTGGGCCCAAAGTCCAAGCCCACCACCGTCTCTTACCACCACCACCCCCAGTCGCTGAGGCCCTCTCGCTGGCCCACTTCCTCTTTGCATTACCTCCATCAGACCAAGCTGCTGACACACTTGTTTAATAATTAAGGGCATATCCATAATTTCCTCGTCCTTGTGGAAGTCCACAAATGGTCTCTGTGAAACTTAGTGCAGTTAAATGTATCTCTTTACTTTACTTCAGGCCACTGACAGCCCCACATTTCTGTGGTGATACAGAAGATCCAGCGAAGTTGGTGGCTCAGCCGCTAATCTCACGACTTTACTCAGTTTCCATTATTCACTCATCGTGTTAACATATAGTTTGGCACCCCTAGCTGTTCCCAGGCCAGCCTAAAGACACCACCTCTCCAGTGTGTCTCATAATTTCCAATACACAACTCATGTTTAAAATTATTTATTACAGTAGATAACTGCATTTAATTTGACATCAAGACAGACGTAATAGACATGGAAACTTGGGAGTGATGAGTAAATATCCCCTTGGAATCTACAGGTGGATGCATGAAAGAGGCACGTTATGTGTATATGTCTAAAAATGAATAAATTAGTTATTAGTCTTTAACAGTCTGTCTTTTGTCCCTTCTCCCTCCCCTCACCCCCAACAGGTTGCAGAAAACACTCCATTTTTTAAAAAACAAAAAAACAAAAGTGAATATTTGTTGCTTTTAGCACCTCAGAATTTGGGTATTAGCACTAGACACAAAGTAGAGCTGAGGCTTCATTAGTTTTCCAGGTCATATAAGGTCTTCAAATGTCCCTCAGGGGAACTAGTCTGTAAGCAACATGTTGATAGAGTTCACTCTGACCCATAAAAGTAAATGTTGTGGTGTTGTTAAATGAAAATTCAGGGGATCATCAAAACCAATCCGTCCAATACCTGTAGTAGCTTTTCAGTTTGGACCAAAGTGGTGGACCAGCGTGCAGCTCAAAAAACATCAGTTTAAATACTTGTTGTTATGGACATTTTCTTTAAATCCTCTCAAGATTTGGTAGAATCCGTTATCAGTGCTCACAGTGTGAATATGTCCTTGTGGTATTGGGTGATGTGGATCTCATTTCACATGCTTCTCCTGCCCAGTGTGCAGCGTCAGCGTACTTGTCTGAGGGAGAAAATTCAAAACTTAACATCAACAAAACTGCCGCTGTGACCTTCCTGCTTCAATTACACCGCTGCACTCAAGAAGGTTGGCAAATACAAAACCACAAAAGGATATCACCATGTGAAGCACTGCTGAGATACACACAACCTGACAACCCTTTGGGCATGCTGAGTCGGGTCTGAGCCACCAGAAAAGGTCACTGCAATGCTGGAGATGATGTTTGGTAGATCATACAGACAGAAGTGCTGGATTATTTGTTGGCTCGATACACTCGGTTCAACTTTCTCATGGTGGTGACAAGAGAGCCAAAAGTCAGGACGTCTACTTCACCTCTCCCTTATGAAAAAACACTCTGAGTTCAGCTAAATTCTCAGTCTTAAGTCTCGAGTCAACTCTCATTTCTTTATATTTTGCCAGAAAAATGGAAAATAGGTGCAGTGGTTTATTGAAACATGCATAAATATACATGGAAATACAGTATATAAGGCAAAAACAGAGTTTGTATGATTCATTCAATCATTTGAATGACCACCTTTATTTTTCAACACAGCCTGAACTCTCTCTTATAATTTCTTTACGTAGTCTTCAGGAATAGTTTTCCAGGCTTTTTGAAGGATATTCAAAGCTTTTCTTTGGACGCTTGCTGCCTTTTATTCTCTTGTCTGTCACTAGGATCTCACACTGTTTCAATAATGTTCAGGTTTGGGCCCTAGGGAGGCCAATTCATAACCGATAACATTTCATTGTTTGTTTTTCTATCCAGATATGCTTTTACTGGGAGTGTGTTTGTGATCACAGTCATGCAGAAAAATGAAGCTGCTGCCAATCTGACGCTTTCCAGACAGTATCGCATGATGGATCTTAATCTGATCTTACTTTTCTACATCTATAATTCCATAAATTATAGATACATCATCTTTGGGAAGATCTCCAACACCACTGACTGAAATGCAAGCCTACATATGAATGAATGATTTGACCCACAAATTTTAAAATTGGATCCATAAGACCGGTGGCCATTGATTGTTATTCCAGTTATTGTGTAATTTTGCATACCTTAGTTGTTGGATTTTCTTGTTTTGTTTTGTTTTTTACAAACAGTACATGGATCAGCTGAAGGGCCAGATGCTTCTCTCATCCCTGTGTCAGAGCTTTTTGGGGGATTATTTCTATTTTTTAAGGAGATGACTTTCAGGTACTGCTCATCATTTCTTCAGATTTATTAACCATGCAGAGAAATACCAAAATATCAGCTAGTAGCTCTTTGGGAGTCCACTTGTGGATGCAAACATACTGTTTTACTGTTACATTTTCTATATTCAAGAAATAAGAAATAACATGTTTTTGTGACAGGCTGCCAGTACCAAAGTGCCCAAAGATTAAATTCAAAATAGGTTCTTTGCTAAATTGTCTGCTTTGTGTAGACAGACTGGTCCAGCCTTTGAAAACTTTACTTGCTAATTAACTTTTGGAAACTCTGGGAAGCACAAGTAAGCTGTCTCTATGAGAGCGACGTTTTAGAATGATATTGTACTGATACTGAGGTAACAAGGAACCAGTGAAGAGCATGGAAGAAATAAACCCCAGCACATAACTTCTTGTTTTTAAACTTTGTTTGTAATACAGATTAAAGCAGAAATGTAATTACTGCACTTGAAAGTGCTGGGTGGGAGTTTTTCTGCATTAGGCCAGAGAATGTGTCTCCATTTTAAAAAGTAAGTTGCTGACTGATATTTACCAAACACATGAGAATGTTAACTGACCAGAATCTTCATCAAAATGGCAAATTATTCCTTTAACTCAACTACCTCCATCTACCCTTGCAACTTAACACATCTTATTGTGACAAATACAGTTAGGTTCAATTCAGTTTCAATTCAATTTTATTTATACAGCGCCAAATCACAACAACAGTCACCTCAAGGCACTTTATATTGTAAGGCAAACCCTACAATAATACATACAGATAAAATTCCAACAATCATATGACCCCCATTAAGCAAACACTTTGGCGACAGTGGGAAGGAAAAACTCCCTTTTAACAGGAAGAAACCTTGGGAGGAGAAGAGGAAGACAGGAGAACAGACATGCTGTGGAAGAGAGACAGAGGTTAATAACAAGTATGATTCAGTGCAGAGAGGTCTATTAACACATAGTGAGTGAGAAAGGTGACTGAAGAAGATATACTCAGTGCATCATGGGATGGTAAGTAATCCCCCAGCAGCCTATACCTATTGCAGCATAACTAAGGGAGGATTCAGGATCACCTGATCCAGCCCAAATCCAGCAAAGTGCTCTAATGGGGTGATATTGTACTATAAGGTAATTAAGTTAAGATGGGGCCTAATTACTCATGACCTTTTCAATTCTGGATTGAAACTGATTTTCAATTCTGGATTTAACAAGGAGCCAATGAAGGGAAGCCAATATAAGAGAAATATGCTCTCTCATCCAGAGTAAGAATCTAGTTAGATACCATGTTTCTAAGATTTCCAGGTCTGAGTACAATAACCTCAGTTTTATCTGAATTCAGAAGCAGAACATCAGAGGTCATCCAGGTTGTTATGCCTTTTGAACATTCTTGCAGTTTAACTAATTGGTGTGTGTTATCTGGCTTCATAGACAGATAAAGTTGGGTGTCATCTGTATAGCAGTGAAAATGTATGCTATGCTTTCTGATACTGCCCAAGGGAAGCATATATAATGTAAACAGAATTGGTTCTAGCACTGAACCCTGTGGAACACCATAATTAACCTTAGTGTGTAAAGAGGACTCTCTATTTACATGAACAAATTGAAGTCTATTAGATAGATATGATTCAAACCACTGCAGTGCAATACCTGTAATACCTACAGCTTGCACCAAGTGCTCTAATAAAATATTATGGTCAACAGTATCAAACGCTGCACTGAGGTCTAGCAGGACAAGGACAGAGATGAATCAGAGGCCAGAAGAAGATCATTTGTAACCTTCACTAAAGCTGTTTCTGTGCTGTGATGAGCTCTGAAACCTGAGTGAAACTTAAATAAGCCCCAAAAGACATTCCTCTACAGATGATCAGATGATCTGTTAGCTGTTTGACAACTACTCTTTCAAGAATTTTTGAGATGAATAGAAGGTTGGAGATTGGCCTGTAATTAACCCTTTCACGCATAGTGGAAGCAATTTCTGAACTAACTCAGAAAGTTTAATTGGAGAAAAAGACTCTAAATTAATATCAATGGTACTGAAAGTATAATGTTACATCTGTGACATGATTATGAGTAATTTTTTCTCTAATAATTAAAATTTTATTTGTGAAGAAATTCATGAAGTCATTACTAGTTATCACTGAAGGACTGGTTGGCTCAATGGTGCTCTGACTTTTTGTCAGCCTGGCTATAGTGCTGAAGAGAAACCTAAGGTTGTTCTTATTTTCTTCAATCAATGATGAATATTCTTGCTTTGTTATAAACTATTTTTCCAGGCTAAAAGATGTTCTTCTAAATTTTTGATTTGCCATTTCCTCTCCAGTTTACAACTTACCTCCTTTAAGGTGCCCATTTGAGAGTTATTCCAGGGAGTCGAGTACTTCTGATTTGAGGCTCTCTTTTTCACAGCAGCTACAGTATCCAAAGTCATACATAGTGAGGAGGTAAAATTATTAACAAGATAATAAAGCTCTGTTGGAGTGGCGTTCAGGTAGCTGCTCTGCTCTGTGTTGGTACAAGGCCTTGAATATGATAACAGTGGGTGAATTATACTCTTAAACATAGTTACAGGACTTTCAGAAAGACATCTACTGTGATGAAATCTACTCCCTACTGCAAGTGGGAGGTAGATTTTAGTGCATGTTTTTAGACAATGGCAAATTTTGGGGATCGTTTTTCCCTCTGTACACCATCGCAGTGAATTTTAAAGCAAACAAACAAGCTACAACAGAAGTGCAGACTTGAAGCATGAACTGTTTTAGGAATTAAAGCCACTTTTATCCACAGTCCCCCGTTTTCAGAGGCTCAGAAGTACTTGGACATTTGCAAGGTGTGGCCTTAGTTTGAACTCACAGGAGAGGACAAGCTGCAGAGACATTGTTGGATCTAAGCTGCTGTGCATGTTGCACTGCACACAGATCCCATATGGCGGAGCCATTACATACTGTGATGATAGAGGATCATGTCAGCTTTCCTGGCCGGGGCACATTAACTGGACTGCTGGAGGATTTACAGTAAAGGCTCGTGTGGGTCAGTCTAGAGTTGTACACACTACAAAAAGTATTTCTTTCATTAAACTGTTCAGCTAAATAAAATATCTCTTAAATTTGTGCACCAAATTTAAGCGATATAAAATTAAATTGTCAGACTTGTCATGTTTCCTTACATTGCTATTTGTGGTTGGGAAAATATAAATAGGCAACTGCTAATACATTCACTGAGTTATGAAAAAGTAACAGATTTTAATTCAGTCTAAAATATTCACCGTAATGTTTTCTTATAATTCCATTTTTTAAAAAAATATTTCATGTTTATTATTGATTAATTTTCCTGTTTTTATTTTTAATCCGTTAAATATGTTCGTTATGCTTTTGGAACACTGTACACGTTTTTTTCTGTATACTTTAGTCAGACCCAAAGGCAAATTATTTGGTTTTAAGACCAGTTTTGTTATATGAAGCTTTGTTTATCCAAGCATTAAAGGATTTTATGTGTATTGTGATAAATGTACAGAAAATGTATAACCTTTTGTCAAACAAGGTAACACAGAGTGTTACCTGGCCCAGTCATGCTGACTGTGGTGTCATCCATCCACAGGCCCATTCTGATTTTCTTTAAATGTTTTATCAAAAGTCACAGATTTCCTTGTTTTTTCATTAAAATGACTTATTTGTCCCAAAGGCCGTGGTCTAGTTTTCTGCTCACCAACTCATTTATTAGCCAATTTCAGATTTCTGCTCACTTTTATCAGTCTAACATGAGAGTAAACAGATTGTGAAAATGGTCATTTTTTGCAGTGCATGCAGCTCCACTGCTGAGAGGGCCTGTCAGAGGCTGACAAATGGAGAGAGTGCTTTCTGCTGAGAGCAGTCCCTGCAGGTTTCCCAAGTGGGCACCAGCCCAGGGGCAGGAAATTACACATGTACACTGACCATCATAATGCTGTCATATGAAAGACTGCATAGCCTAAAACTAAGTTTAGACTGTCCTGTCTGACACACATGCAGGGTTTGAAGACCAGTAACTTGGTTTCTGATATGCTGAAGACTTTGGTTGATTCAGGTAACATGAAGAAGACTAGCTGTACAGATGTACAGCAAGATCAGTATGCTGCTACCCCTAACCTCTGATGTCACTTCCTGTCAAATAAATGGAATTGACTGCTGGGCATTTTCCTGCTCCTGTATCTAAGAGAGACGCCATGGAAAACAATAAAAATTAGCCTTTTATTTTCCACACTTCAACACATCATTTCTGTACAGGCTTTTTCTGAGTTAGTATTTCATACTTTAGTATTTTGTATATATCTTTAAGTTTAAAGTTCTAATTTAGTAAGGGTCAATAATTTGTCAATGTCATACTTCACAGTGACTGCAGCTACTGTGCCCTCTGCACACATCCTCATATACTGTAGCTGCAGTCCTCAAGGAAAGCGAGGCTTCAGCAGTTTAACAGACTGAACCCCTGCAGAGGACAGCTCTGTGGAAGAGTGAAAAATCAGGGCTTTTTCTGCTTCATCCAGAGATAACACCTGAGCAGAGTTTCATGTGTGTGTGTTTTTTTTAACTTCAGTGCAAAATGAGTTGGTTTTGTAGAAAAAACAGACAAAAGAAACCTGGAATTTAAAGTCTCAAAAGCATAAATGTTCTTTTATGATCCAATATGATCTGCTTTGACCCAGGTGTTTTGCGATGTGCTGCAAAAATCGATACCTCTCTACGAATTACCTCTAACCTTTACACCTTAGTCATCCACCATCCTCTTTAGCCTTATGATGAACGCAGCTTCATCAAAGCAAGCAAATCAATAAACTAATCCGCAAGTCCATCGTGCCTTCTTCAGTGCCAATCTTTTTCCACTTGAGCAGAAACGGCGCCAAACGGCAGTTATTTTCCATAGCTGGAGAAAACAGATTTCTAAAGACGTCAGTCATGCATCATCGCTACGATCCCTCCATTATGTTTCATCAGTCTGCACGAGTGTTTGTTGGCCCGGGAACACTCACAGCAAGCCCCCCCAACCCACCCCCTCCATCTGTGTTGCTGCTGACTCATTGTCACAACCCCTGAATCTGCTGCCTGCCTGCATTATTTACACTCACCTTCCTCTGTTGGTGCCTCCTCAGCACCTGCAGCCTAAAACTAGAGGCGGGGCAGCTCCAAGCATCCCGGGGTGTTCATTTTAGCCACATGTCCACTTACTACCAGCCGACTCATCGATTAATCGAATGAAAGAAACAAAGACGTCATCGGCCATTTGAACAACTGAATAATTCTTTCCTTCGATTGATCGGCGAATACACCGAGTGTGTTTTGTTTATTGAAACTTTATCTGGAGATCATAGACAAATACGCTGAGAAAAAACAGTTTCAAGTGCTGCGTTTTCTCTGATTCTTCAGTGTGATTTGCTTCTGCTTTAGTTTTCATTATTATGATGCTTATTTTTATTTATTATTAAAGCATTCTCATACCTACTATTGCATTTGAATCTGGACAGTCTTCATAAAAAACTTGAAAATGATATTGTGATATTGATGATATTTTTGAACTTGAGATGTTATTGTACATGCTACAGAAGGATAGCGAGCTTGAAAGACTTTAAACTATGACAGTTATAAGTAATTTTAACACCTTAAACTGCCAAATAAAAACGTTTACTTCTGGTTCTAATTGAGACCTTCAGGTCCTGTATGTGTAATTAATCTCCCATAGAAACAATATTCAGAGTTAAACAGCATATTGGAGGCATCAGATTCAGTTAACTGACTGCAGAAATAGTGGAGACACTGTAAAGAGTAATAACTGTGCTCCTCCCCGTGTCTGTCAGAAGTCCTGCAGGACAAAAAAAAAAAAAAGAAGAGACCTCGCTGCAGCAGGTATCTACTGCTGCATTGGCCGGGGAGAGTGCAGAGCTGCAAACTAAAGGACAGTGATACGCACACATGCTCTGCTCCTGGCAGCAATGCTGCAATGAAAAGATGTTGGATTCAAAGAAATCTGACCAACGATTATGCCCATCAGTACTCTGCCTATATCCAATCACCGAAAACGCTTAGTGGTGGAAATGCGGTGTATTTGAAAAACTGTAGTCGGTGTTGTTCTGTGTCACCTTGTGTGCTCAGCTGAAGTTTGACTGCAGAGCTTCCTAGCTGACAAAAAGTGATCTGCCCCCCAGTGGAAGGATTTGGAATAATAGAGGAGCAACTTAAAAGCAAGCTTCCTGGGATTTGTATTTTCTACAGAAGGCAGTGATGAGAAGACAACAGCAGACAAACACCAGCTCAGAGTTTTTAGTTTTATTTAAGGTTCATTTTTCCAGACCTGCAGAGGACAGTTCACTTCCTTTAAGCGCCTCAAATTTGTCGTTTTGTTTATTTTTTCCTTGCAACATCATGTTAAAACCCATTGTATGACTCTGTGTTGGTTTCTCCTGGATGACTTTGTTCATTTTGTGAATACTGTTAAATAGAGAACAGCAGGGGGGGAGGATGGGGATCAGAGAGACAGAGCAAGATCGAGAGAGAAGAGAGCGGTAGAGAGAGCGAACACAGATCAGAATTAAGACTTCAAAAAGAAAAAAAGGTGGTGGTCAGAGAGGTTGATTTCAAATCCTAAAGGCTCCTTAAATCACTACTACAGTACTTGGTATCGTCTTGCGGCACCTTCCTTTGTGACACATGATCAGATACAGTTGTCAAAGTCATGTACAATATTGCATATTTTTCAGCAGTCCTGATGCTCTCCTTCCTATCGCTCAAGCTCCTCTCTCTCTCTCATCTGTCCATTTTAAGGCCTCGTTTAAGCCCTCGTGGGTCAAACAAAGGGACCTGTTAACCCCTTTATTACCCTCGTTAGTATTCGACATATCCTCATCCATCTAGTCATTGTCCTTACTAAGTGGTGGCTGTCCATGTTAGGGCTAGCTATTGTAGGTACCACACAGTGGCACTGTGAGTCTAACCCTAGTGCTCAGGATGTGTGCCACGATCTCCCAAAGCCCTGGCTCCCTGTGGTTAGGCGATGCTCTATCCTCTGATACAGAGGTTCAGCAAAATTTTCCCTCCAGCAGGACGGGGCCAATGGGAGTTCCCCTCGACTAAAGAGAATGTGAGCCAAGTGGCCTCTCAAAGCAGGCCATTTGTGTCCTTACCTAACAGGGAGCCCATGCATAGCCTGTGCCCTCAACTCCCCTGTCTCATCTGCATCTTGACCTTTACTAACCAATTCTCAGCTTCTTTTTTTGTTTTTGAGGTTTCGTTTTATTTATTCATTTTTAAACCCACTCAACAAAAAGCTAAGACCAACCCCTCTTCTCTCCAGCCCCCTTCAGACATGCGCTTCTTTTTGTTAACCTTACACATCAGCTAAACGTCTAGATGGTCACTTTTTCTGTATTTCAATCACCGTCTTGTACGGCTAGACCTGACGGCATTTACAAATCAATTTGAAGTTTGATTGCACACAGGCATGTTGGCGGATAGGCACGCACAGGATGATGATTCACTAGGAGGCGTCTCTAAACAGCAATTACATGTACACAATGATATTTTATCTAATCGACTCCTTTTCTCATTCACAATGTGATTACTACAATCCTCTTTGATGTGATTTGCCTATTTCCAAAGACAGATCTGTCACGATGCCTGTGTGTAAGAAGCAGGGTACGGTAGGAGATGCTGACAATATTTTTTGCCACCAAAGCAGCCAGTCTTTTCTTTTTTGTCTCCCTTCCCTTATTTATCTGAATAAACATAAATATAAAAGTGACTCAAGTCAGAATGACAACTCCCTTTGAACGAAGTGATGTCACGAATCCCATGTCTGAAAAGGGCTTCCCTCTATCATCTCTCCTTATTCTCGACACAACTGTAAGAATTAACCGTTTCACAGACTCCTGTTAAACTGGGGAGGATGAGGGTCTTTGGGGCAAAGCTTCAAAGAGCAGATTCACAGCTTGGTTCATTCCTCGAAAACTAATCAAGACTTCAACTTTCAAAAACACAAATGCTGTTCATGCTTAATCATTAGTTACTTTTAAAATAAAAAGACCTCACATCAGCTAATTTGTTTATTTGCCAGTTTGTGGAGTTAACTCTCATGTCACCACTGGGTGCTCGATCCTATATTGATTCTTGTGCTCTCCGTTAACAGTAAGCTACATAATGAATCCCATGTTACACCCAGAACTAGGTCTAAGGAGTGGTGATGGCAGCAGACAAAAAGGTACTGATAACTTGTGTGCCACAAACAAAAACAAAATAAAATGCCTTCAGAGTGGACAAAAAGGAAGGATGAAGAGAAAAAAGATGAAAGCATGTTTGTTACTTTGTTAATTTTTCATACTCTGCAGATTGGTGTGTATTGCATTGGGAGGGGGAGGGAGAGGGTACAAGATGAGTGGGTATAAAGTGGTAGTGGGGCAATGGATGGGTGTCTGCTGTAGTCTGTGTTCAGTGGCGGTCCACAGCAGCACTCTGTAGCAGCTCTGTGGAGGGCTGTCCTGGGGGTCTGAAGGCGGTCTGGAAGCCTGGGGGAGGGGAGTGGAACTGACTGGCGGGATTGGCTGTGGGAGGGGGAAGGTAGGGAGCCCAGCCGGCGGCGGCTCTGTGGTGAAGAGGGATGTGGGCATCGAGGAGGCTGCTGTGGAGGGGCTGGGGAGTGGGCATCGCTGAGCTGGCAGGGCCGTCCATCTCTGTGAGCGCCTGCAGGGATTTAAGCCAGTGTGGTGGGTTATCGTCCTGGAGGCAGTCTAAACTGTTGCCGGCTGAGGCTGGGATGCCTGCGGGGGGTTATGGAGAGGGAGGACAAGAGATGAGTGATGGCGAAAAAACACCACAACACAAATCTGACATAAAGACAATGATATTTGGGATTTTTGTGATCAGCTGCTTTGTTGAAACATTCAGAGTAGTGCTGTCATTGGTGACTTTCTCATCATTTCTATTCAATATAACAATATATTGCTTATATGACACATCAAAATGGAAAAGTTATGCAACTTCTTTTGAAAGGCTTTTCTTAATCATGTAGTTAAGACACTAAATCAGTTTAAAAAATACTTTAAAATGTTTTTTGTCTTTTCTGTTATCAGTCACAATAGCTGACACACATTTACGCTTTATGCTAAAAAAATGAAATTCTTCATACTTTCTTCATTTTGTCATCCAAAGCTGTAAAAATTTCAGAACTCCAGGGTTAGTCTTGTGTGAGATTGTCACTCGCGCTCCTCCCTCTGCTCAAAAATGTCATAAATGACCACATTGTGCCAGTTGTTTTTACCCACTTCTACAATAGTGAAAAGGAGGAAGCATTTTGATGCCTGTAAAATATTTATGGTGCTCTTTCCTTGCTATTATTCTGCTAAATACGCTGATGGAATTTCCCAGGATATGTTTGACATTCAAATCAAACGTCATACCAAACTACTCATCCTCACTACCAGACGAGATGGAAAATGACTGCTTACAATTATGACTTGGCAAAAGATAATAACAACTTGATTTTCATTACCACAAAAGACAAAACAAAAAAAGAATCTAATAACTCATCCATGATTTGTATACGCCCAGTTTTAAACTTGCTTAAACGTGTCAGCCGTTATCATGTTAAATATTAAATATCAAGTAATTTCACTAATAGTGCTGATGTTTTTACAGACCAATCTTTTAGGACTAAACTAAATAATTTCAAACAAACAAAAGCCCAAACCAGTTATTTTGGATTTTTGCTTCATAAAAGATGTGAAATGTTGCTGTGAACTAATTGCCAACCTGTAATAATAGCAGGGTCCATCCAACTGCCTGTGCCGTCCCAGCTCAGGCTGTGCGACATGCCTGCAGGTCCAGCTGGCCCACCAATGTGGTTAACACTGTTGGAGGATGAGGAGGAGGAAGAGGACGAGGAATTTGGGAGGCCCCCAAAGTTGATATTGATGTTGGGCAGAAGAGCCCTGAGACCATCCTGCCACTCTTTCACATTTAAGCCGTCTATAGAGCTGCTGTTTTCTACAAGAGAGAAGTAAACAGACATGTCAGCTCCTCAGGTGTTTTTGTGTTTAAGTACAAAACTGCATCTGCCAGCAAAAAAAAAAATCAATACATGCTAATCAAAACAAGTATCATAATGCCATGCCGCAGCACACATGTGCTGTGAAATTAAATAGCTTGTTGATTCTCTGTTTTAACATGCACTACTGCAATGTGACACAGAAAGGTGCCAAAGTGACCCACGGGTCTGGTACCTGAGATGGGGATCCCTCCCAGCCCTGTGTTGTGCTGAGGCGGCAGATTCAGGTCCAGAAAATTACTGTGTGAGGCAGCACTGGCTGAGTGGTTCAAGTGTGTGAGGTTATTCCGTGTGGGCACGCCCAACCAGGGGTGTCTGGCAGCTGGCTGCTGCTGACTGGCCTGGCTGTTGTGAGTGCTGGGGAAACTGAAGGAGCTGTAGATGGTTCTGTGGTGCTGTGGGACACGTGGGAGGCCACTGGGGAAGTGATGGGAAGCGCTGGGGTTAGGGTTGGAGGGTGGCAGGCTGGGTCCATGGTTGCTCCCCTGGGTGAGGGGCCCTGGGGATGAAGGGCTCTGATCCTGTACTGACAACTCCTTCTCTATCAGGTCGGCCAAAGCCTTGCGAGTCACATCGAAAGGATCAAAGCCTAGGTCGTCATCCTGCTGTTTGCTGGACGAGCCAAAGCCAAAGGCCGCCTGCCAGTCTGTGGAGGACGACACTGGTATTGTGTCTGAAGGGAGAGAAAACACAGAGGTTATAGGAGACACAAAACTTGGACTACCTGATAAACTTAGATGATAAAGATTACACCTGCAATAGTTTTGAAATTTCCTTACATGCAAATTAAACAAACTTCCCCTTTTTATTATAGTCTTATACGTTTGAGCTTGAATAGGTATTAGATACATTAAAATTTAAGTGCAACTTGTGCCTAAGCATTTTCTGCTTATTATTTACATTACCTGCATTAGTTATATTGGCTCAATGTTTAGAAAACAGAACATTTTTCAACAGAAAATTCAGAATACAGCAGATAGACGTAATCAAAATGTTTGACAGCTAGATTAAACATGGTGTTATTCTACCTGATGTGAAGAGGCTCTGTGGTTCAGGGGTCATAGGCCAGTCGGAACTGCCGCGAGGGGAGCTGGGGAAGGGTGGCAGACCAGCAGGGAGGGGGTTTGGATGTCTGAAGTTACTGTTGTCTGAAAAGAGTGACTGGGACTCAGCTGCAGCACCCTCAAAGGGCGAACGGGCTGTGATGTCTGACATGCTGATGGGCACTACCAGGCTGGGCTTAGTTAAACCCGGGGGAGGGGAGGGCGAGTCACTTGTGGGTATCTTTATTTAAAAAGGAAAAAAAAAAACAAGAAAGAAGAAAATGTTTGTGACGTTGTCCTTATTACTGCTGATTCATACTCAGATTTATATTCAAACAAAAGAACCACAGAGGTTGGTTAATGCTGTATTACCTGTTGTAAAGTCTCGCCATTTACCATGCCGATAGACTCTGGAGGTTTGTCACTGGGACTGCAGGTAGAAAATTTATATATAGACAGAAAAAAAGGTCATTGCAAAATAAATACACAATTGCTTTATTCAATAACATGCAAGTCCTTTTCCGGAGGAAAAACCCATGTACCTGTTACTGTCACAGTTAGAGGAGAAGGGGGACAAGGCAGTACGCTGGCCTGGACCTAGCTCTGTTTCTAGCCCATCTGAAGTAATAGCTTCTTGGTCTAGATAGTCTAGCAGTGGAGGGGACTTGCGGTCTTCTGAAAGCCCGTTGGACAGTTTGTTATGCCCTGACAGCGTCGGCCACCCATCTTTACCATTGCTACTGTTGGTTCTGTTACAAAGCAGGACAGAAATGAGCCTCTGCTGCACTGTGTGTAAATAATAAAAATACAACAAATCTAAATATCATTAAAAACCAACCTCTGTGTGGAGTTGGATTTACTCTTTGACTTTTCTGTTCCACAAGCTGGAGGTTGTAGAAAGCTAGGGTTAATTTTATAGAGGTCTTGGAGGAGTTTTTGCTCATACTCTTGATGTTTTCCTGCCTGAAGAAGCAACATAACATGAGTCAAAAAGGTGCTTTAAACCACAACTGACTCTCATTGTGGGAAGAGGAAAAAAAAGTGTACCTGCATCTCCTCTTTAGTAAAGCTAGCTGCTTCATCCCCCAACTCATGTAGGTACATACAATCAGGTTTGGGACACTGCATACTTTTGAGGAAGTAACTGCAGTATTTTGTTGTGCCTAAAGAAGCCTGCAAAAGAAAGAAATAGAAGAAGAAAGTTTTACATAGAAATTCATACTAATTCTTTTCAAAGAATTCTTTTCTGTGTAATCTACATTGTTTACAATGACGTTTGTGTTAAACAGCTAGAAGCAGAAAAGAAAATGGAGAATAAAATGACTAATTTTTGTGCACTTTAAAAGACTACTAAAATCACTAAAAATGAACAAAGATCTTTGGGTCAACTTCTCACCTTGAGTGTTCTGCCATCAACAACCACATTGTTCACACACTGTATTGCTCTTAAAGCATCTTCAGAGCGGATGTAAGTAACATAAGCGCTGGCACTAGGCCCCTAAAAAACAAAACAGGTAAATAAACATGCCATTGATGAGGTTGCATACTTTTATGAGCTCACTGTAGCTATGAAAGAGGATTTTCATTATTAAATTTCTGTTTTAACCTAATCCACCCTCCTCACCTGTGAACCTGCGTAAGATGTGCTATTGTTGATGACCACTTTATGGATTTTCCCAAACCTCCCAAAATACTCTGGCCGTTTTAGGACCTGTGGGTAAAACACAACAACACTTGTGACAAAGTGTTGGGGATACTGAGCTCTTTCAAACTGAATATTCAACAGAATCACGAATCAGGGGGAAGCTGCAGGTAAAAACATTTAAATATACATAACGATCATTCTCCAACAAAGTACATTTAAACTTCACTGCATCTGTCAAGCCCAAATCTACAGTGATACAGCCACTTCCTTAGCTGCATCAAACTGAATACCATAAGTTTCAACGTTCCTGTCACAGGTAGCTGAAGTGTAATGTCAGCATTACACTCACCTCTGGGTCAGCGAGTCGCTGCGAGAGCCCCACCACAAACACCAGATTTCTCTGGACCACTCTGACACTGGCCAGATGCTTGCGGTTTTCTGTCACCTTTTGCTTCTTCTCATTCTGTTTCTGCTTCTTTTCATTCTTTATCCTTTGGATCTCCTCCTGTGACAGAGGCTTGTACACAGCAGGGTCCTCTGGATAAGGCTACACAAAAACACAAAGAACTGCGTTACAAACAGAAATATCTCCCATTCAAAGGAAAAAAAAATTACTAATTTAAGGCGTGGTTACACACAAGCTACACCTGTGTAATTCTAATTACATGATGTCTCCTCCAACAAGACTGCTGAGCCAGACAAATCATCCTCCTGTTTAATGAGCTTAATGGCATCTACATCCATTTCACCTTTCTGCATGCGGGGCAGAGGCCGTTCTCATCTGTACGGATGCGGTGCCAACAGAAGCGGCAGATCTGGTAGCCACAGGTGCAGGGGAAGAAGTTGACGTCATCAATCTCCAGCGGCTCCATGCACAGTGGGCACTCCATGGGGTCGTCCTTCATTTCAGGGCTGTGGGACATCCTATGGCGCAGCAAGGCTGAGTACTGAAGCGGATCACAGAGCACAGGGCTACCAAAACATAAATGAAGAGTATAAGAGCTCCACTCAGAACTGACTAAATATAGCAAGCAATATATTTACAATTTATTTAGAATGACTGAACTTGTTGTCAGTGCAGATGCTTAACAGCAGAAAGGTATAGCCCTTTCGATTGAACTTCCAACATGACAATATATCAGTGAACACGCCAAAATACTTTTAATTGCATTTTTAAATGCAATTTTTGAATCCCAAACCAGTTACTTAAGATCACCCAGCATTTTAAAACAAAGTTTTTTAATCAAATGACAGCACAAAGTAGAGAAGCACCACTATAATAGCTAAACATCAGTATCAGCCTTGTTGACTACCTGAAGATTTTTAAAACAATCTGGTCAAGATTTTTTGCTTCTTTTGTAAAAAAAAAAAAAAGAAAAAAAAAAAGACAAAAAGAGGGGGGGGGAGGGTATAAATGAAAACAACAACACACCCACCCCATCAGCTATAGGCCAAACTGTTATTTCAAACATTGTATCAGCTCAGGATTTCAGTGCTTCCCGAGTAATACTGCTGAAAATCATTGTGCTACACACAGAGCTGTAATATTTAAGTGATACATCAAAGATTAAGAAAAAGGTGTCAACAATTGACACATTTGTGTCTCAATACTATTTCAAACGGTCCTAAATAAATATATCCGACCGTTTTCTTTAGTCCTCAATAACAGTTAAATATATCTGAGTGTGCTACATCGCGCAAAGAGAAACACTCATCGGTAACACCTCTACAGATGACCACGAAAAGGCTTGAATAATAACGGGTCATTCTGGCCTCCACAGATGGAAGATTTGTTGCATTCTGTTGAGGTCTTTTCATTGGGCGGCACTGGTTTTTCTAGCTAGGTCTAAAATAAGCCAAATGGGTGTACGTACCAACCCAATCCTTAAAAAAACAGAACTGATGGTCGCAAAGTGATAATGCGGATGTTGTGGTATCTTTCTTGGGCTGACACGTCATGGTCGACGTTAAAGACAAATACAATAAAATAGGTTTATTTACGAATGAATCGCCTGTTGTTGGCATTTAAACACCAGCCTGTTTTCTACGTGACAACACCGCTGCCAGCAGACGAGCCCATCGAGAGCTCGATAAAAACCTAAAAGACTATAGACATACAATGCCGGGCAGCATTTTCGCAAATAACCCTACACGTACATGGCTATCGCCGTTTTGCGTTTTCACTCGCAGACATCCCCACTAAAGTCGTGAACAAATCGTGTTGGCCAAGCTGGTAACTTTAGCTGCTTAGTCTCCTGGATCGTACGTTATGACAGATGTTATTTGACTAACCACGGGCTAAGCTAACATTAGCCGCGAACTGGCAAAAGACGCCGGTCTGATTGAGACCAAGTATTCCGTGACAACTGCGATATTAATCACAAATATAATGCATGTGGACATGAGACGTTCCCCAATATTGACGTTCGTAGTTTTAAAAAAACGTATGACATAACGTTATGGTGCCCCCCTATATAAAAAGTGACAGCTTGCTTAAGCTAACCCGTAGTTAGCAGGCTACATTATCAGAGTGTACGAGGGTTTGGAGTTGAGCTGACGACGAGGCCTTACATAAGCTAACACTGAACTGGGAACAAGTTGTTGGCACTATAAACAACTGTCATTACTCAAACGACATTAAGATTAGCTGGGCAGAAAATCATGAAGAGTGAGAAAACTTTACAGTCAGTCAGTAAAATCGCAACAGACATAATTGCCCTTCATTTATTGAGGCAGAATGGAAGCTGGCTAGCTCAGCTAGCAGCTTGGCTAACGTTAGCGTTACTTACCCTGTCCGTATTTAGCTTAGGATTCCTCTCCAAGGGAGTCACACTAAATTGGGCGGGGACTGCGAGCCAATGTATCTGAAATGTCAAAATATCTATAGAGGGTCACGTAAGACACCAGTAGTTGTGTTGTTCTGTTGTAATTAAAAGGCTATAAAGATGTTTTGCCCCTTTCTTTTCTTGGTATTGTGGAGACAATTTACGCTCAAACCACCATCTTAGCTAGCATTATAGTTGGGAGGAGGGAGTGGGGCAAGTATTCAGTGCCACTGAGTCTGCGCAGATGGCCTGATGCTTTCAGGGAGATGTAGTTTTTACATTTTCCCATCGTTCCATTACGTTCAATAGGAATGTAGTTGCCACTGCAACGCACTTACGAAGAAATTTAGTTATTATTTTCTAAATTCAAAATGCATATATTTTAAATCAGCCGTCATTACTATGTTAGTTATATTCAACTTTTTACATATTATTCATTTGCACTATCTATCTATCTATCTATCTATCTATCTATCTATCTATCTATCTATCTATCTATCTATCTATCTATCTATCTATCTATCTATCTATCTATCTGTGTCTTCTTTTGCACTGAGATAATTGCAACTCAATTTCGTTGTTCAATGTTTGTTTCACTCCTACAATGTCATTAAAGATTCTGATTCTGATTATTTAAGCTTTTTTTTTAACAGATTTTATTTAATATATAGTTGCTGTGACACAAAAATATAAAGGAATATCTTACCCATCCAATATTATAGAATCTTGTTTTTATATGTTATTGTGTAAACATAATTAAAACATAAAAAGAAAATATTTATATAAAAACACTGGTTCATAATAACTTGCTTTCCATCTGTCCTTAATGTAATGTATTTTATAGATTCTTTTGTATTTAGTGCCTTTCACAAAATCATCATAGTAATTATTCAACTGCAAACCACTGACTGTGTCATTCTTTAGAAATCAAAGCACCAGAATGCCCTTGAATTCATAATTTTTATAATCTGTTTATTGAATTTGGTTATCATATGGCTGTATAAAATTAACAAAGCTGCTTGATATATTTTGCAAGATACAATTATTACAGAACATTAATAATCAAGGAAAATTAGAATTCAATGGTTTTTTCTTTTGTTCTTCATAGTTTCCTCGGTCACAATTCCATAAGAATATTAAAAAGCTAACACAATTTTTTATTATTTTTTAATCAATCCACACAAGGCTTGGTTTGGGCCAGGTCTGAGTGTGGACTTTGTTGGGGTTTACAGCATCTAAAGTGAGGATTGGAGCGATGGGGTGCGGGGATGCCAGAGATGTCCTTGCAGCCAAGAGTCCCATCCGAACACAGCTGTCTGTGTCTTTCCCCAGGAGAATCCCTGCCATTAAGGCACCTGCAAGACTGGAAACAAAGGGGGGATGAGAGTCTTTTGTTTGAGTGTTTCACCCTCATTTTGTGACTCAGTGAAAGAATGCCAGTGAGATGGGGAGAGAAAGAGGTCATGGAAATTGAAAAGTGGAAAAACTGCAGCAGAAGAAACAAAGGAAATGAAAGTCAAATAAGAACAAGATGTATGAAGTAGGTCAAGCAAATTTTTAGCACCTATCTCCAGCTCCCGACACATTCATTATCTCCTCTGGGGTCACAGCAAGTGCTGGGTAGTGGAGACCACAAAGCTGCCTCTTCTGCAAACAGAAGCAGGAAAAAAGCCATTTTCACCACTACTGTCAGAGCAAATCGTTACAGGCTGGCATGAAGACCATCCTTACCCTTTTCTGTTTTCTTGGCTGCAAGTTGACTGTGCCTTCATCGTACTCTCCACACAGCAACACACCATTAGCCCCTAGAGTCACCACCAGGCAGTGAAGATGCTCCAGAAGAGGGCGCGAGAGAGCCACAGCAACACTGAGCGTCTCGTCGAGTGTGCTCGGCAGCACTGCCGCAATACAAAACCACATCCTCAACTTCCGTCAGAGTATTTGCATTTTTGACAAGAGCTCTAACATCAATAGCAGAGGGTGTGAGTTTGTTTTTTGATGGCTTTCGCTGATAAAAGAGGAGTAACATAGTTTACCTTCAGGTGTTTTGACACCCAGTGTTTTATTCATGGTGCACAGCTCTGCCAGGTTTGGAGATGAATAGGACAAAGACTTCCAGGCATCTGAAAGGAAAGGCTTACAAGCCTTTTCTGAGTCGGTCGGTTCATACCAAACTGCGATACGCATGAAAATCTTAGTGTTACAATCAATAAAAGCACATTTTTGAGATTTTTTTAGAATCATGTCTTTCCATTGGTTACCATTTATGTTGCGCTTTTCAGCAAAACAACAAACATAGTTGATGGTTGAGGTGGGAATGTTACCATCGAGACACACGAGTGTGGCTGATGAAAGTTGCGTCTTGAATTGTGACACCTACAAAAAATTATTCAGTGACAGAATATTGAAATGGTAAGTACAGCGTATTTAGCATTTTGTAAAACCAGAGGTTCTTCACAGGGGCTCAGGGAAAACAATAGCAAAATGTAAATCAATAATTTCATAAATTTAATAAATCAGTCAGCAAATTGAGAAAATATACCTGTCCAAAACTGTACAAAACCGAAATACACTAACCAAGCATTTTATTAGGTACATCTTGCTACGGGGTTGGGCCCATCTGCCTTCAGAACTGCCTTAATTCGTAAATTCAACAGCTGATGAGAAGCTTTTGCTTCTCCACATCACAAAGGTGCTCTATTGGACTGAGAACTGGTGACTGTGGAGGTCATTTGAGTAGAGTGAATTCACTGTCATGTTCAAGAAACCAGTTTGAGATAATTTGAGCTTTGTGACACGGCATGGCGACCTGCTGGAAGAAGCTGAGAAAATATCTTAGCAGCCTGAGCCATTGATACAAGGCATGATCATTCAGTGGTTTGATGTTGCTTATTTCAAATGCTGGCTCCAAATCACCACCAGAAATCGAGACTTATCAGACCAAGCAATGTTTTTCCTGCTGTCCAATTTAAGTGAGGCTGTGCAAACGTTAGCTTCAGTTTCCTGTTCTTAGCTGATAGGACTGGAGCCTGGTGTGGTCGTCTGCTGCTCCATACTATTCAGAGATGCTCTTCTGCATACATTGGCTGTAACCACTGATTATTTGTGTTACTATAGCCTTTGTGACCCACACAAATATGTGGTCAAAATTGTGAATCAAGTCTTGTTAAATATGTAGGCAATCATGGATGCTTTACTTTGTTTACTGGTATGACAAGGTTCAAGAGGTCCTCCAAGTTTTTTGTTGCAAATGAATGCATATCACTTTGGACAGTAGATGGCAGTAGAGTACCTTAGGACAGAGTTGTGCACATAGTTCTGGCAAGACTGACCAGGCCAACTGCAGCGTGTTTCCTCTGCACTATTTCTCCTGTTTTACAGGGCAGTAATGTGCTCAGCCAAGTATACAGTTCCTGTATATACAGTTCCTGTATACTTGGGTAACTTTGCCTCTCTTGCAAGTGTTTTTGTGTACCATGTCTGTAAAACGTTCTTAGTTGGGGTCTGAGGTCATCTTAAAATTTATGTTTTAATCATGTCAGAAGCTAGCTTGTCTGAAAACATACAAAGCCAGAAAGCTAATATGAGTATTGCCACCACAAATGTTAGCAAATACATTAGAAATGAATGTGGAGTTCTTCCATAATAAGACACAAACACAGTGCAGTTCTGTTTTTGTCTTAATAAATGTCCTTACCTTTAGATCCTTTATCATATGTAATTTTTTTTAAATTTGTGTACTGTGGTCTCTCGTTTATCGCGAGAGTTACGTTCTAAACATAACAGGCAATAGGTGAAATTTGTTTTGCCTAATGCGCCTTATAATCCGGTGTGCCTTATGCGTAATGTCTACCTTACTTTAGCATGTCCAGAAGTCCAACTTTTTGTGCGGTAGGATCTTCCTCTGCCTTTTGGGTGCTACCACAGGTGCCTTTGGCAATGCAAAACGTTTCGTCGACATTGTTGTGTTTGTTGGGGAGAAATCTTACAAACATACAGTACTGCACTTCAGAGTCACACTGCTAGCGATCGAAGATTTATGTAAATTTGACAAGCTCAACGCATTCTGTACTGTACAGGAGACACGGCACCAAGGAGACTGACAATGGTCTACAGCCGATCAGGTCGCAGAACACAATGCGCTGTAAAAAAAAAAAAAAAAAAAAAAGCATGCAAAGCAGTGAGGCCGCAAAAGGTGAACCGCGTTATAGCGAGGGACCACTGTACATAAAACTGGTGTCAAAATTTGTGTTTGAATATGCTTCACAATATTGTAATAGAAACAAAGACAGAGCAATGGCACTCAAAGTCATCTATAGGAAAATGTATTTGGCTAACCTTTTGACTCTTGAGATTAAAAATGTCTTTTGCAAGACAAAACTAGAAACTGTAGCCATCATCATCATCATAATCTGACACCACACAGCAAGAAGAGTTTGGGTGTGAATCTCCTGACTTGCTCAACCCTTCTTTGGGGGGTTTCCATGTTCCCCTTGACCCTGTGTGGGCTCACTCTGGTTACTCTGGCTACCGCTCACAGTTAAGTTAATTGGAGGCTCTAAATAGTCAATGGATGTGAGGTATATAAAATGCATAGAACAGAGTGTTGTGCTAATTTGTGCATTAAAAAAATAAGTATAACGTGTATGGAAAAAAGCTTTTTAAAGTGTATTTTAGGGGCAAAGTCTTCATCTGTTTAAAGTAGATCTGTCACATTTGACTGAGGATTCTATATGTGCAGTTTTCATCCCTTTGTGCTTTATGTCTCTTAGCATGAATAGTGTCTGATGTCACTTACATGGTGCTCTGTGATTTGCTGATGAATATCCATGTCTCCCAAACCGAGACTCAGCTCTCCACTCTCAGTGATGACAGCACAGTAGGTTGCAGTGCTGTGCTCTTTGAGCCTGGCCACACCACTTGTGTTCTTACAAAAAGTTGAAGAGGAAAAAACAAATATATTATTTTCATCTTTAAATAAGATTTTAGTCGTGCATGGTATTGACTAAACACCAGTGTTCACATACCATATGTTTGCAGTAGTTTAACACTGCATCACTGTTTGAATCAGCTCCAGTAGCTGAAATGAACAGGGTTTCTTGGCCTAATCTGCTTAGAGAGTCTTTAAGGAAACAGAGAAACAGAGAACAGAGAAATCACTCACGAAACTCAGGAAACTATGTTCATGATGTAAAACATAATCAGATAAAAAAAAAAACAACCAGCGATGTTTCTTCCTACACCACCAAATGATTGACAGACACTTCCTGGGTTAGTTTGTCCAAACTGAAAGAGATAACGGGAGTTCTCAGAAGTCAGTCTGGTTCACCTCCTCTGCACTATTGTGGCTGATTCCATGTCGTAAATGAAGCTTACTTTAAGTGCTTTTGTTTTTCCCTTGGCGATAAAATCAACATTTATTCCTCCTATCACGACCTGCAACAGAATAGTCATTGCATGCACTGTTATGTATGACTGTTTGATTTTCACTATTTTAGAATTTGAAAAAAAAATGTGTTTATACTCACAATATTGGAATCTGAATTGGATGGAAATTTTGACGCTTTTGGAGAAGTTTGACATTTTAATCCTCTGTCATTCATCTGCTTTGACAGAGCACAGGCTATTTGACTGCCAACTTTTGCGTTGTTATGAATGAGAGCAATGTCTTGAAACAGGACACATTAAGGACACATTAGTTCTCATACATCCATCCATCCATCCATTCACTTCCGCTTATCCTTCTTCAGGGTCGCGGGGGGCGCTGGAGCCTATCCCAGCTGTCATAGGGCGAAAGGCGGGGTACACCCTGGACAGGTCGCCAGTCTGTTGCAGGGCCAACACACAGGGACAGACAACCATTCACACTCACATTCATTCGCACATTCACACCTAGTGGCAATTTGGATTATCCATTATCCAATTAACCTATCCCCACAAGCCGCACGGTGGGAGGAAGCCGGAGTACCCGGAGGGAACCCACGCAAACACGGGGAGAACATGCAAACTCCACACAGAAAGACCCCGGCCTGATGGTGGACCTTCTTGCTGTGCGGCAACAGTGCTAACCACCGTGCCACCGTGCTAGTTCTCATACACTGTAGGCCAAAAGTCTCCAACAGTAACATTGTCATGCCAATCAATCATCTTTGTACTCTCTCTCTTTTTTTCACCAAAGGGTTTGATACAATCATGTTTACTGCATAATTTTTTTGATGAGTCAGACTTTTGAAAGGATACTAGCCTGAAGGGACTTCCCTTGAGTCAGGGCATTGACTTTTTGAAGAATGAATGGCGTCACATCTTTTCCCATGACACCTTCAGCCCTTGAGAGTTCAAAGAGAGAACAGAAAATGATGCTAATACTGATATCAGTGACATTAATCAGTGACTTTATGATACCTGGCGCATCAGGTATCATAAAGTGGCCACATTTCTAATCCAAAGTTGGCTCCTGAGAGAAAATTGAAAACAGATTTTCCGTACCTTGCCTCTGCCACTGCAACTTTTATGGCATCTTCAATCTGCTGTCCAGATGCTGCGTGCTCCTCTGGGATGGGCACAGCTAACAGGACGCCACTTTGGAGTCCCAGGGACAACGAGCTTGCTGAGTGACCAAACAAAACCCCAAAACAATAAAATAAATATCATACAAAAAATAACAACCCAAAGCTGCTGTACAGTGAGTGTCTAACATTCTATTTGCTAAAATGTGACGTAAAATGAGACAGTAACTAGTACTGAATTTTAACGTGTGAGTGCTCTATCAGTGTTTATTAAGGCATAAAATTGTGATATACCAATAAGTTTTGCAGCCTCCTCAGGGTTGGAGACGTGGCATGCAGACCTGAATCCACTTTGTGGAGAGAAGAAGGCTGGAAAGTTCTTTGACTGTCCATAAGTGGCTACACAGACACCCTGTGTCTCCTGTTTATAGAGAGAATCGATTGTATATACATTTTAGATGAATTCATACAGGTTAAGGATTAGAATACACTGATTACTAATACATATTTGCTCTTCATACTGAAATATGCACCACTTTATTAAGCCTGCCAGAATGGGGGGGAGGGGGGGTGGTGTAAAAATTTCTTACAAGAAACTCCAGTGTGCGGCCGATGTCCAGAATGGACTTGACCCCAGCAGAGACGACAGCGATGGGAGTCCTACCAAGTTCTGTGAGATCCGCACTGATATCCAGACCTGGGAGATTATTAATCTAATCAGAGAAACTATTTTAAGCTTTTACTTAAATACAGTTTTCACATAAAGATACTTTATGTGAAAGGAGTTATCTAACTCCTTCACGTTTACATAAAATCTCAGGACAGTAAGCGACCTTACTGTTGTGACATCCTTCCACATTTAGACCTTAAACAACTGTAACCAGATGTGTCTTTACTTTACCAACCGTGTGCACAGCACCATCTTTGTTCCTTCCTTTGTGGCAAAATTAACAGAAATGTAAAATTTGCCCACCTGACAACATATTTTGTTTACTCCAAGCACAGCTCTTTGTGAAATGATATAAAAATGTGTAAAAGGTATTTTTCAAAAATGTGGGACTCAGCTCACTGTTCTCTCCATCTCTGTGAACTCCTCCAATACCCCCAGTGACAAAAACAGGAATCCCAGCTGTGTGTGCTGCTATCATGGTGGCTGACACTGTTGTTCCTCCAGAGAGTCCCTGAGAAAAGAACATACATCTAATACGTGGATGACACTCTGGCAGTATTTCATTTAGAGTGTGATCAAAGTGTCGAAGACTCACTTTGCTAATGACGTAGGGCAGATCACGCCGTGACACTTTCTGGGAGATCTTGCTCTGGGCGAGGTGGTCAAGCTCCTCGGACGACAGTCCAACATGGACTTCCCCACTGATGACGCCAACCGTGGCGGGAGTGGCTCCTTCAGCTCGTACAATAGCCTCCACCTCCTTGGCTGTCCTGTATAACACTCTAACTCATCATTTAATCTTAAAACAAATATTACCTTCTGGTACCCAAGTTTGTTGGTAATTGAAGGTCATTTTTGGTACCTCAGGTTGTGTGGGTAAGGCATGCCGTGTGTGATAATTGTGCTTTCAAGGGCAACCACGGGTTTGTTTTCTGCCATTGCCTGTGACACAGATGGGTGAATTCTGAGGAGGCAATCTGAAAGAAGAGGTAATCATCATTATTTCCATAAACTGGTTATAAACTGTGTTAACATTATAGCTTTTAATGTCAGTGATACAGTGCATTTACCCTTTTTGAGCATTGTCCTCTGGCATGTTGTTATTTCTCTTCTTAGTACAAGAGCAGAGACTTGCCTCAGTATCCTCATTTTGTTTGGGTCAACCCTGAGAGCATGAATGATTTTAGTGTCAATAAAGTTGTATCAGGTGATCTTCTTCTTCTGATCAACTTGCATGAATCAAGATGGCAGGTGCTTTTTAGTTAGATAGTTAAAATAACATTTGTACTACAGAGCTGCACAAAAGTCGTTAGCCACCTATCATTTTTTTAAAAATATTTTACATGTATGAAGCCAGATTCTCTTTAGTTTGTTAAGGTCAAACATAAAAAAAACCCCATTAAAAAAGGACCTAATTCGAGGGTTGAACCAGTGTTAGCAAAGAAATAATTGTAAATTATATCTTTGGGCACATTGTTACTATCAATGTGCTTTACTCTCACAAAAACACATAAATTATACCAATTTCTTTAGTTGAATATACAATAAATGTCAAAGAAAACAGTTTGACAGGCATAAAGTTGTATATTTGCCCAAAATGTTGCCATGAAGCAGTTTTCATAGCACAATGCTTTGACATGCCATCCCTGCCACACTAAATCAGCATCAGTTCACATATCATGCAAACAGGTCAGCAGAGGAGCCCATCAGTATCACCCTTTACATCGCCCTGCGCTTGGAGAAATCCATCTCATATTGCTCTTTCTGGACTTCAGTTAAGTCTTTAACACCATTTTACCAACCAGTCTAACTGTGTAGCTTGGGCCTGAACTTGAACATCTGTAGCTGGATTTTTGATTTCTAGTGTCAGGTTAGTAAAGCACACAACCTCAATCATCACTCTGAACACTGGTCTTGATGCGTGTGCAATCATCCAGGCAAGGAAATCCCCCAAAATTGATTCATTATGCAAATGTACTGTTTCCCAAGAATGTGTGACGAACCCTCTCCTGTATGTTCTCTTCCCCGATGATTGTCAACCCATCCATGTGACAAACTCCATCATAAAGTGAGAGATGCTTCTGGCCCTTCATTTGATCCATCTACTGTTTGCAGAAGCCTCATTAGAAATGGTCACAGTGAAAGGGTGGCTGTCAAGGAGCCGTTTTAAAGGCAGGGAAACAGTGAGGAAGGCTGAAGTATGCCAAATTAGAAAAAACTTGGACTGCAAATAAGTGTCAAAAACCTTATGGAGTGATGGCTACAGTTTCTAGTTCTAAACATCATTAGTATGTTAAGAGACAGGTACAACAGTGAGTTTCTACAGCCATCTATAGAATACAATAGAAACTCTGTCATGGTTTGGAGCTGCATTTAAGCCAGTTGGGAATCTTGGCAAAGTTGAAAGTGGAAAGCGTATGTTTGGCACTGGCTTCATTTCTCAGCATTAAACACATTGACAATGCAGTAAAAGCATACTTGGATAGAAAAACAGCTGAAAACTATATGTCATGGACTGGGCTCCCCTGAGCTCAGACCTCAACATTATTGAAACAGTGTGGGATCATCTTGACAGATAACAGAAGAAAAGTCAGCAAGAGTGTTGCACAATACTGAAAATATTTAATGTCAACTTATCGAAACAAGAAAGAGATTACAAGAGAAAGCTGCTTCAAAGTTGAGAAAGACACGTTCTTGCTGTTGAATCAAGCGTTACACACACTGCATTTAGTTGAGATTTCATGGTTCTTCAACACAAAATGCAAACAGTGACATTAAAAAGGGACTACAGAAAAAATCAAACTCTACTTTTTTGTGTCTATAAATTAAAAGCAATAAACTTTACCTTGTGTTTTTGAAGGAAAAATTGTTTAGCCTCCCAAATTTATTCTACCCTACAGTGTGTTTTCTGCCAAAGCAGGGCACAGTGCCTGCACAGTCATTGTGAGACATTCTGTGTACCAGAAAGTTGGGATAAATTCCCAGCACCCTGACCCAATTTTTTTGACACTAGCACACTGTGAGTATTCCAGCATAGTAATGTGAAAGACTCCCTTTAATCCAAAACAAAGTAAAGAAATACTGCTGAGTTAGAAAAAAACACATAATACTTAAAACTGAATACATTTATAGGGCTGTCTTGATCAAAAACATTCAAAATGAGAAAAAGGTCTAATATATAGAAAAAGGTTTGGGTCTTACCTTCTCCACTGCAACAAAAATGCTACAAACTTTGCCCACAAGGTTGAACTTTGACCCTGTTAACACTGTTTACACAGCCCACAAGCATCAACAGCACATTTCAATAGTTTAACCTTCTCTGTTACTGTCTCCTGGCAAATCAAATCAATGCAAAACCACACAGAACAAAGAGCAAGCAGATCATGCACAATATAGTACAACACACAGTAAATAAGAATATTTTTAAATAAATGTACAAAAATGTCCTTGTAAAAATACAGTTTTTATGGTTTGTAGTGGAATGATACATGTATTACTTAGTTTCTGTTCTCCCGTGTACATATAAAGACATGGTTATCACAAGTATGAGAAGGTCTTGATGCTATTCTATTTAACTTGTTAAATGAACTACATTGTGGTACAGTGGTTAGCACTAAAAGGTCGCAGCATGAAGATTCAGTAGGAAGGTCCTTTTGTGTGAACCTTGCATGCTCTGCCTGTGCCTGTGTGGGTGTCCTCTGGGTGCTTTTGTTTTGTACTATAACCTAAATACACTCTTGCTGGATTAACTGGTGATACTAACTTGGTCATAGATGTAAATATAAGAGTTTGTGGTTGTCAGTTTCTCCGTGTTGTCACCATGATGGACTGGAACGTAGGAGTATCCACAATGAATAAGTTGCCCTACTTTAGTCATCTAAACGTAACTTAGTTTTTCTACGACAATGAGATTCCATAATTTTTTTAAGTTCTGAGAACTAGTTACATTTCACAGTGTACCTGCCTTGCAGTCAGTGTTAGCTGGGATAGGCTCCAGCCCCTCTGCCACCCTAAGTTGGATACGAGGTTAAGAAAATGGATAGAAGGACGGTCACGAGTTCTGAACAATTAGTGGGTGGAAGTGCAGTGAGGAGAACATTTGAAGATTTTCTGACAGATAAAGTTTTGTTTCATCTGCGATGAAGTCATCATTTGTCTGCACATGATGACTGATAACTTGCACTGGGTGAAGAACATAATCTGTTTTAAATTTCGGGTATATGGGAGGGTTTTTATAGATTTCATATGAAGTCTCCTCAAACTCCAGTTCTGAGCTTTCCAGTAGCTCCTCTTCAAACCAGCGTGGATGCTTCATCTGGTATGCACGGAAAGCCTCTATAGCATCATGCAAGGCTCTACCTGAAGGACACAGATGGTAAGTGTCTTCTGAAAGCCCTTCAACTTGCTTCACAATGCCTGGTTCATGTTTTTCTAAGTCCAGGATTCTGAAAAAGACCTCCTCGAACTGTTTCATCAGCTTGTATCGTACTGTAATGTTGAAAGGCGAAGGAACGTCTTCTTCTGAAGAAACGCCATCAAAGTAAGCCACAATGTACTTTTTGAACGATGCAGATCGGATAAAATGAGGAACCAAGAGGCTGAGGGACGGTGTGAGCATGTCACCTACAGATGAGCAAGCATCTTCTCTCATGAAAACCTGTTTGTCACCACACATGGCTCTCCACTTGGCTTGTACGCCTCGTGAGCACAGGATTAGTATCTTAGCAGAGGATTTCTCAATTTGCTCTTTGTGCCAGTCCAACCACTGGATCTTTCCAAGCACTCCCAGTCTACTGGAATCCAGCAAATCCAGGACCACCTCAGTACCACATTTGTTCATCAGGAAGGCACAAAGCTTGAGAACAATATTTTTGTATAAAGGGTGATCAAGGGAGTGGATGATGAGGACGCTCTTTCTCTCTTTGACTTGCAAAACTTGTGGTTGGTCTCTGGCAGTGGGTGAAGATGTGTCCAAAGGATCTGAGAAATAAAGAAAATTGCAAATTAACTATTTATCTATTCAAGCTTCTGTTTAATACAGTGCATGTTTATAAGAAGACAAACCTTTATGAGATGCTCTCCAGAGCAAACAAGCCAGACAAATACTAATTAACAGCAGTCCAATGCCGGCCTTTATAAGATAAGTCCTTGTTGGATAATCTAAAAAGAAAGAAACTCATACTTACATACTTTGAAATAGTTTTTCATATAACTAAACATACGTAAAATGAATTACAACATGACTATAGGTTAATGTAAGACTTCTGATACCTACAATATGATTGGTAAAAATTGCACTTACACTGGCAGTAATCAATTGTTTTCTTGGGGCTCCAACAATTATTTTGGCATTGCCTAAAGAATGGTTGGACCTTCAAGACAAGCAGAGTAGAATGAGCTCTTGACATATTATCTCTATACGAAAAATTATTTTACTAACTGTTAAGATTGGTACACTAAGTTAACTCACCATTACTGATATTTCACACAGCCTGAGTTGCCACCGCTCAAACTCAAATGTCACGTTCACAGTCGTTGCGTTTTCCTTGTTATTTACGGGGAATTAAAAGAAAACAAAGTCATGTCATGATTACTCCTGTCATGACTGATATAAAAAGGTGTCGAGTTTAAGTAGAACTACCTTTGAGACATTCTTTGAGCAAAGGATGCCACTGTTCAGGATGGAAACTCTGTATTTCTCTGAATACCATGAAGCCTTAAATGTTACAACAATGGACAACATTTTGATGTTACCATTAGTCAACACTTCAGTCCGCATGCTATGATCCCACAGGCTGCCTGAAATGAAAGACGAAGAATAAGAACATGTTTCAGTGTTCTGGGTCTAAATGAATACTGAAATATTTAAAATTCAAGAGAAGCAAAGAATGTGAAATTTACCGTTTTCCAGACACATTCGGACCTGTTGGATTGTTTTGTCATCACATCCTGGGAATCGTAGTAGATGATGTAAGAAGGGAACCAGGACATATTAAAGTCAAACATGAAAATTACAGCTGCAAAAGTGATTCAGACTACAGAAGAATCAGCAGTGAGCCTGTTGATTTCTTATTATTGATTATTATTTTAATTACTCTTATTATAATTACTGTTTCATTGATTCTTGTTCTTCTTACTGTTTGATGGTATTGATTGCAACATTTTGTGGCTGTAACTTCCACATTAGCCCATATTGTGCTTACACCTGGATTAAAATCAGCTACAGTTCTGTGAGAAAACCGAGTACTCCCTTATTGCATCCTTATGATTTAAGATGGTAGGCAGCAGCCGGGTAATGCTGATCAAATGCATTTGATTAACTGACCATCAGCAAGCGTGACAACGTCTATAAAAGTATATATTTTGGCATCTTGCTTGTTTGCAACATTTAGATGTTCCATAATCTTCCCAGCAGTCGATGCCCTAGGAAATTCAGCAAAAGGTCAAATGCTCAATGCTTAGAGAAAACCCAAGAGCTATATCTCACACTCTACAGGCCTCAGTTAGTCTGTTAAATGTTAAAGTACATAATGGCACATTTAGAAAAAACAGGACTGAACTAGTGCGCCCAGTTTGGAAAGCCTCTTCTTTCTAAAAAGAACACAGCAACACAGCTTAGGCTTGTAAAGTTGCATTTGAAAAAACCCCCACAAGACTTCTGGAACAATGACCTTCAGACAGATGTTTTGTCCATAATGCAGAGCGTCATGTTTGCACAACATATCAGCACAAACACTTCACACTGACTGTAATAAAAAAAAAATGGTGCTTGTTTTGCAGACACAGGACGTGGGCACCTTGCAGTCACTGAGTCAAACATGAACTCCTCTGTATGTCAAAGTACTCTAGAGTCAAACATGAGGCCATCTGCCAGAACTTGGCTCAAAGTTAATCATCCAATAGGACAATGCAGCTAATCTATAACATAATGGGTGAAAAAGGAAGTAATCAACGGGTTGCAATGGCCCAGTCAAAGTGCAAACCTCAACCAAAGCTCAATGATCTGCAGCTGCAACTCCTGTCCACAAACCACACAGCAACAGTAAGCAGGTTTCATCCTTTAAATGATTACAATTACCAAACATCTTAAAAAATTGACTGGCGTGGACAAGTATTATGTGACATGTGAGACTGAAAAAGGTCTTCTTCTCCGGTTCATCTAGATCTGGTGGTAACTTACCTGGAATGGCAATTGACTTCCCTTTCCTCTTATCTCCATTCTCAGGTTCTGGCAAATTAAAAACAGTCACCATGTATGTGTGGCCGAAGTCTACCTCAACTTCATCCAAAGAAAATGTCCACTAATAAAGAAAAAAGAAAAAAAAATCACGCATATTTAAACTTCTCATTGAATGTGTAATAGTTAAGTAAAGGTTACGGAATCAATTATTTCTCCTACCTTATGGTTTTGGTTGTGCAATTTTGTACAACCAAAACTTAATTGCACACAAAGACTTTGATTTGTAGTTTGATCCACAATATTAATTTGAGATCCCTTAAGCGCCCATATGGATGCTGTGAACAGAAAAAGTGGTATATTTGTTGCCATTTTTAATATTTCATTTTCTATTTGCCTTTAAATGAAGCACTAATAGGTTTTCATTTTTCTCTTGACATATTCAAAAAATGTGAACTACAGTAAATATTAGCTTTACTTACAGTCAATATGTATTTTCCACGTCACATTCAAAACAGGAACAAGCTCATGTTTGCCCTTCCAGAGTTTCAAATCCACCGAATCTGGGCCGGTAGGAGCTTCTGTATTAGGTACTTTCTGTTCATCTGAGCAGTTATCTGACATCGAGGGATTTCTATATTATGATGCTAAAATATATTTCACTGATGTGTGCAGTGGTGGAATATATAGCATATTTACTCTCCTTTACCTTAAGTATAATTAAGTATAATTTTAAAGTACATACATTTTACTTCCTCATAGTTTTCTTGCTTTCAAAAAGTAGTTTACGTTCTACCGTGCAACATTTTATGGATGATTTTTAGATAAGATTCTATTAAGCCTTCACAATAATTAACAAGATAAAAGGTAATATGTAAATGTACAGCAAAGAAAGCCATCTTTTCACCATTTATTTAAGTAGCATGTATTTTAATGCTTGGCATACCAGTAATATGATGCTTTCAGCACTTTATTCAATTTTGTTATTCAACTATATATGGTTGAACTCTTCCTCATTTATACAGCAGTATGTCAACTTTATTCAACTGGTTGATAGATAATATACTTACTAATTGTGCAGTTGTTAAGGCCCTGCAAAGATAAGACAAAAAAAAAAAAAATGCAAAAACAAACAGGATAAGTTCATGAAGATTATAAATCCCCAACCTCTAACCTTAATCAGACTGCTTAAATTGTTATGTAGCATAAAATTCTCACTGGCTTTTTGCAGTCCAGATGGTTGTCCAGCATCCTAAGACCAGACGAGTTTGTGAGTCCAGCACTCAAACAGAAACAGAAAAAAAGAAAGTGGCTCATGCTGGTGTAGATCCTGATCCTGTAGCTCAAGTTGGAAAAGCTTTAAAAGCAACGGAGCAAATGAGAAAGATAAATGAATACAATAAAGATCCCCACTTGAAAACATGCAAACACAGCGAACGCTATCTGTGGTGTGAGTTCAGCAAGGATTTTCTTCAGTTTTATCAGACATCTAAACAGGAAGCGGTATGTCGTAGTTTCCATTCTAATGCACGACACTTTTTTTTAATGTCACAAGCTGCTTGTAAATTAGATAGTGCAGTGTTTTTGAATGCTATAGATTAATAACAACAACAACAAAAATATTAAAACATCAAACAGTCACTAGGAGGCAGCAGTGGCCAAATTTACAATTAGGAAATGACCCCTGTTTCAAGACATTTAAATTCCAGTTACAAGGTTAATACAAACAACCAAAAGGAACAAAAACTTTTAATTTAAATCTTTTTTTCATTTTCTTTATATTTTTTAAACTGCTTTTCTTTCTTGGGCACTTTGAGCCTTGACCTGGAATGAAGACTTGAACTATAAACCTCTCCTAGCTAGTGAGAACATCTCTTAAATCACATAAAGCCAGGAGACAGTCCAGCATTGTGGGGAACAAACTTAGAGCAATGCACTACATGGTTACCAGCTATAACATAGTACATGGCTATGTGATAATTCCTGTTGTATTGTCTGAGTTACTGTGCCTCCTACTGGATATTGAGCTCAACTGTATCAGTTTACATAACACTAAAGCAGACAGAGAGACAGACAGTCCTGTGCCACTGAAATCTGACCAGAATAGACCGTAGATATAGCGTTTGATCCGACCTCTGTGTGTGAGTGCAGTCATGGCAATGATTTATAAGCCATGGTGGCATCTTAGTCCAAATATAAAAATACTCTTTTATTGAGTACAGCAGCCCCAGGCTGCGATATGAAGTTCTGTGTTCCTCCTTATCAAATACCTTAGTGTAGCTGTGATCAGAGTGTGTGTGTGTTCATCTCTATACTTCCTCATCCTTAAAATGTATCATTCCCCTGATATATAAACTATAAACTGCATATGTTTTGCTTGATCATGCTTGCAAAGTAGATCAAAATATGTAAATGTTTTTAGTGAATGATTTTTATTGATGAATACACTTTAATAAGTACTTCATAATACTATAACCATGAGAGTACAGACATGAGTTACACCATGTTTAAAAATGGGTTTTTAAAACACTTTATAAAAGCCATGCTTTAGAATTAAATAATCCAAACACTTGCTTACTCTGCAGTCTATTCTTTACTTACATACACTATAAATACACTTAAAATCACCTAAAACATGGTTTTGAGTGTGTTAAAACCACGTTTTAACACACTTAAAATGCAAACTGAAAATACACTTAAAACCCTGTTTTTAATGCCTCTACGTACAGATTCAAAGGTTAGGTTGAAATAAACTTCAAGACTTCAACTTTTACAAACTCACATTAGCATGCACCACTGAAATAACTGGTCTTTAATGTAGGCCTCTGCCGGCAAACAATGAGGGCTCACCGTGGCGCATATTTAAAAAAGCAACCATGCTTTTAGTGCCTGGCATCTACAAAGGATAGCTCAGCTGTCAGCTAGGTGAGGGGGGCGTGAGGTGTGCCTTGTGCAATGCAATCACATGAAAATAAATGGGTCATGGGTTGAGGGCAAATCAAAAATGGATTGTGCTGCATGGTGCAGCAATTGTCAGGTGGACAGAGAGGGGGGGGGGGGGGGGGTGTCTATTTTAACAAGCCATCCACACAATACTTTGGGCACATAAATCTTTGAGCAATAACCATAAAGTGCTTTTCCTTTTCTCAGCACACCACTACCTTGTCTGATTTCCCGTCAACGCCAAGGTAAGTTTCACACAATAATAGAAAATTAAAGTCAGAGATTTTTAACATGGATATTAAATTAGACTTTTTGACCTAGCAATGCAAGATTAAGTGATGGCTCATTAAAGGTGATTCAGTGGACTATAGCTATTAAACTATAGTTAAAAATATTTTTTTCTATTGTTTCTTTTTAACAATGGCATTAAAGGTCCATTCTGTTTTATTTTCTGAGTTGTTAAAGTACCTGCATTTAAAGCCCTTTGGCTGTCTCAGTCGAGCTGAGTCTTGTTTTAACTTAGGGGTAGAGGAATACTGCATATCTACATGCCCCTGACAGTGATACTGCAGCCGGTATTTATGTGACAGGATCACAGCTATGTGGCTACTTTTGTCAAGGTCTTAAAACTTTTTGAACTTGGCAGCCTAGCTTTTACTCCCACAACATCTCAGGCTTCTTAATGATGTCTTCACCCTTTGAGTGAGGAAATGTAATCTGAGGCTGAAACTGCGCAACTGTGTTTTGGCTCTGGTAACAACACGTTTGATCCTTCACTGCAGTTAAAAGCTGATGTAATAAGTGACGAAAGTTTGCTCATATGAACTGGTAACCTTCTAGCTAAGGCTGAAGGCTTCCTTAAACCACCTGTAACTTTGCTTGTTGACTTTGACCTTCACCCTCTCTTAGACTGGCTTATTTTAAACTGGATAATGTCGTCAAGTGAGGAGAGCTTTTTATTTTTAGAACTACAACTGTTTATCACGATTAAATTCACTTTAATACAATGTAGTAATCAGTAGTAAGTTTTTGCAGGTAAAGATACAGAGTAAATAAAAACATATAGATAAGGAGAAGGCTACGTAATATGAAGGCATATATATCACGGAGAGATTATTCAAAGACATTAGCCAGCTAAATTTAAGTGTTGGTAACAGAGAAACAAAATAAACAATCTTCTAAGATAGAAAATGTGCCACAATATGAATCTGGATGAGATCTACTGATATATGCTGGTATGGTGTTGTTCCACTTTCTGTGCTGCCAAACTTTTTGTTGCTTGGCTGTCTCTCGCATTATCAAGGCCACAGCAGCTGATGGGACACAGTGCAATGTGGCCAAATATAGCTGCGCAACAGGCAACTCCTGGGAAGAAAGCTGAAAACTATCTGAAAGCCCCTGAGAGCTATTAGACTAAATAAATCTGTTTAGCAGATCTCGAACTCCCTAATCTTATTATCAACAGAGAATACTAGGAATACTAATAATTTGTGCTTTTTAAAATTGTTATTATCTATTAGTTTGCACATGTTATGTATGTTACACATAGTTGATTGCTTTGTGTAAACAAAAGTTTTTTTTATTTTAAAAAAGGATAAAAGAGAGCAAAATAAGAAAATAGTTGTTAGTTACAAGATAATATATTCCAGTATTTTTTTTTCTTTAATCACAAATCCAAACCCCATACTGTAACTAAAGGATGGCCTACAGGTCCCAAAAACCTTAATCATGCATTCTTTTTAATGATCAGCAGGGGGCAACTCTAAAAAGAGGTTTTAAAAACAATTCCAGCTGATTTGAAGTCTATGGGAAAATAACCATTGAGCTTATGTGACCCATGACCTCAGTAAATCCCTCATAGGTTTTTGGTCTCAATCACTAGTTTTACATTTTTAAATAAAAATATTTTAAAAATACAAGATTCTGTTCATTTTGTCAATTATGGTCATAGTTGCAAGTTGCTTTTGTATGCATATGCACTAATTTATTTCTTGCTCAGTTCCTCCCTTTGCTCTTAATATGCGGTTAAAAAAAAAAACAAGACCATGGGATTCAGCCTTCAAAATAAGAGTCCACAAATCAGGTGACAACGTCACCTGGATTATAAATGTAGTTTGCATCCAAAGCCCCCCAAAATATTAACTTTACACCAAGATATGAGAAAGAAAAGCTTCACAGCATCATGTTCAAAACCTTTAACCTTTGAAATGTTTGCTTGAACATTAATTTAAACTAACCTGAAAATCTGTGAATCTATATTTGTGATACTAGATGTTAAAAAATGTATTTCTCTTCCAAAGGCACAATAAGCTGCAGCAATGTCTGAGGGGTGAGTATTTTCCTAGTATAATTTGTTTAATGTGTTACATCATTCACCTATTTTAAAAAAACTTTCTCAAGTTAAAAAAAATAAAACAAGTGATCTGTGTGTGCATGTGTGTGTGTGTGTGTCTGTGTGTGTTTGTGTGTACTCATACCACCATTTTGATAATGAAGACCGGTGAGTAAAAATGCCAATGTTCACAACGATTACTTAATCTCTAATCCAAATTCGAAGTTTTATACACTTCATATGATATTTATCATCTACACTGATTTACCTCCTTTGGTTTTAGTCCAAGAGAAAGCGAAAGTTTGCTGTTACACGTCGACTCCTTTTGAAAGTAGGTCTTATAGATTCAAAGGAACTTGTGTTTTGTATTTGTTGTGTTTGGTTTTTTATTATCATTTTAATTTTTTATAGTTATCATCATTATTATTCAAAAGAGCCATTGTTTTTAATGTTAAAAAGAGTGATTCAATTCTTACTATATTTTAGTCCAAACTGCTGAAAAAGGCCGCTGCTATGCTGGTGGTAGAAGGTGAAGAGAAGGAAAGGGAGAAAGAAAGAGTTGTGAATGAGTCATACCCTCCACTGCAGCTGTCAGGAATGTCAGTCCAGGAGCTCCAGGTACTGACCAAACAAATTTTAAATGATCGGTAATTAATAAATTTATGTCATTTAAACATCTTTATTTTTCTTCTGTACAGGAACTTTGCAAAGAATTACATCGTAAAATTGACGTAGTGGATGAAACACGTTATGATATGGAGGCCAAAGCAGGCAAAAACGAGAAAGAGGTACAAACAATTTGAATCACAGTGTAAAAGTACTTTTTGTATAGTCCTGCGTGTAAAAAATGGTGGTAAAATGCTGCCCCTAGTGGTGAATGGGTTGGTTAAAACCTACAGCGGTTAATAACAGCAAGTACTTTCATTGTCAGAATGTAAACGTTATACACATGTTTGATGTTTGCTGCACAGATTATATCACTCAATCAGAAGATCATTGAGCTGAAGGGTATAAAGAAGCCCAATTTGAAAAGGGTCAAGAAAACAACAGACGATATGCTGGGTGCATGCACCGAGACCTCCAGACTAACAAAGGCTGATTTCAAGGCCAACCTCAAGACAGTAAAGAAAGAAGATGAAAAGGTAAAAACTTCAAAATGGCAACAAAAATTACACAAAAACGAAATTAAACTAAATTAATGAGTGATTTAAAATCTGTGTATTTTTATTTTAATTATCATAATTAATATTTAAACAGAGGGAAGAAGTGACGGACTGGCGGAAGAATGTGGAAGCCATGTCCGGCATGGAAGGCAGAAAGAAGATGTTTAATGCTGGACAATAAAAATTTTGCTCATGTTAAAAATGAAGCTATATTAGCAACACATCTTGCTAAAATAAAGCTTTAGTTTGCAATGCATAAGCTGAAGTGAGTGAGTTTTTATCTGAGTGAATCAAAACTTGTCAACATGACTTAATGTACACTTGTAAGTAGAAAAAAAACTGTATGCTTTGAATGCAATAATACAAATTACTAGGGGTGCAACGATACCCATATTTAACCGTTTGATACAGTGCTTTCGGTTCGGTACACATATGTATCGAACAATACAAAATTTTTAATTTATTTTATCAACTTTTCTTCTGACCATGCTGTCTGTGTTGAGAGCTCAGTGGATCTGCGTTGGACTACTCCGCCTAGGCTGCACTGTCGAGCACAGATCCACTGAGCGCAGCGCAAGCTAGCAAGACAGAAGTTAAGCTCGTTGCAACATGGCAAATTTAACCTCCCCCACCCTCATTCAGATCTGGCCTTTGGAACTATTTTGGTTTTCATGTGATGTATGACCCTGAAGGTAAGCGCGTCATGAACAAAAGTAAAACAGTATGTCGGATGTGCCGCAATGCTCAATTACATGGGTGGGAACTACTGCGTTAGCGCAGTTTGCTCGTTAACATGTTGACGCTGTCCAGTCCCACACATGGGGCGATCCGCAGTAGCTCGTTAACGGAGATTTGCGGTGTTGTGGCATTAACGTCATTTCAACGAGATTAACGCTGACAGCACTAGTGGGAACAAAATGAATATGACTGCATTTACACCGACATCATCCTAGTGCAAAGACAAGTGGAAGCAGACAAAAACAACAACCACGTATGCTACAAACTTTACCCGAGTCATTTAGACAGCCGTTAGCACATGATTCTCCTTATGGGGACCTGATATGTTTAATATGCTGCTGAGAATATAGCCCAGAAGAAGCGTATAGTATAGCTTTTCTTTCATCTGCAGTATGTGTGATGCCAATTAAACAAATGTGCCTGTATAAGTGATTTTGTTTTTTTTAAAAATTGGTTTTCATTTTTTTCCTATTTTTAAATTTTTTATATTTTTGCCTGGAAAATGGGAAATCGGTGAAGTGAATTACTGACAGGTGTGTGCAAACATACATGGAAATACAGCATATAAAGGAAAGCACTTTGTACAATTTTAATGGGCTTGAAAGTAGATGTGGTACTGACCAAATATTGACATTTAATCTTAAACACAACCTGAACACTCTTAGTAATTTCTTTAAGTAGTCTCCAGGAATAGTTTTACAGACTTCTTCTTGTTTTCGATGTTGGCTGCCTTTCGTTCCACTCTCTGTTAAGATGATCCCAGACTACTTCAACACTGTTGATGTCCAGGCTCTGGGGAGGCCAGCTCGTGACTCCACTGTGTGTTTTTCTATCCAGGTATGCTTTTACTGCATTGGTAGTGTGTTGGGGATCATTGAAATGAAGCCATTGCCTCAAATGCTTTCTACGTGGTATTGCATGGTAGGTAAATCTGATGGTACTTTTCTGTTTTCATGACTCCATCAATTTTTAAAGCTCTCTAACACCACTGCCTTAAATGCTTCCCCAAACCACGACAGAGCCTCCATCGTATTTTACAGATGGCTGTACACACTCATTGGTTTACCTCTCTCCTGACCTCCTCTGTACATACTGATGATAATTTGAACCATAAATTTCAAATGTGGATTCGTGAGAGTTTTCGTTGATTTTCAATCCAGTTCTGGTACAGTTTGGCCTCAGCCTTTTCTTCCTGTTTCACTTCCTTAACCTCTTAAGCCCCAAGCCTATCTGATCTCCTGCCTTTTGCCCCCGTATCAGGGGGCGTTGGGGCTTAAGAGGTTAAGAACTGCTTTTTGACAGCCACCCTTCAACTAATGCACTTTCTCATGAGACCTCAGTGAACAGTTGATGTACCAACTTAAGGGCCAGACGTATCTCTCTGGTCCTGTGTCAGGTCTTTGTCGGATTGTTTTCTATTTCATAAGGACACGACTTTCAGGTACTGTTCATCTACTGTTTTTAAGACCGCCACTCCATATTTTGTTCTCTACATGTCCAATTTCCTTTTTATTTGTAATGCACACTGCACATCATGCTGGGATTTAACAAGTTTTCAGCTAATACTTTTTGGGAATCACTTTGCTGGTGCAAAAATACTACAACACCTGTGAAATGCGTTATCTTTTGTAGGTTTTGTAGATTCAACTAAAGAAATGTGAGCAGATCATCTGCTAAGCAGCCTGTCATCTGTAGACACAGTGTTGGTTCATTCCTCGAGTTAATTACCTGGTATATACTTGAATCATTAATGATTATCAAAGAAATTAACAAACAGCTTCTGAAAATGGCCACGACTGAGAATGAGTGAAAAAGCAGCCAATATTCAAAGAAACACTTTGACAGACAGAGCTTCCGAAAGCCCAGAGAACTGCTGCTTAAGACCACTTTTGAAAACATTACAAAAAGATCAGGCTCCTTTAAGCAAAATACAAAAACACGAGAGGTGGCTCAAGATAAATGCACAGTGTAGATTCATCAGTGATAATGGCTCAGTGTTGGACATATTTCTACTGCTGGGGGATAGAAGTGTAGTGATATGCAATATACTGGCTGTCAGGATGGAGGAGGCTATTTTGGGTTGGCCACTCAGAGAAGGCAATAGGAGTCATTAAATTTGACTTGAGTTTTCTTGCAGTCGTTTAAAGACAGAGACTGATCACACCAACTGGGTGTTCTGCAGAGATTAAAAAAGGTATGTTTAATATATGTGTATAAGTGATGGTAGTGGGGGTTAAGGGTTTCTTTTTCTATTATGATGTTACTACTGACAGGTGCCTTATTAGATTATGACACACACAAAGCTATCCTGAAAAAATGTATAAGAAATATAGTATTTTTTTAATGTGTCTTTTATTTATTTGCAATACTGAGTAGAAGCTATATACATTTTCTACAAAAATCCATCTTTGTAGATCTATCTTTTTAAAAATTAAATTAAACTGATTAAAATATTCATATGTTTATTCTGATCTGGGTTTTATCAAACTGGACTAAAAAAGGAATATCATTCAAAGTATCTGTGACCCTCAAGCATGCAGTGTTGGTAATTTAAAAGTTCTAACTTTTATAACGTTTATATTTAAAAAAAAAAAAAAAAAGCAGTCCAAGGTCTGGATTACTTTGACTTGTCTCGGTAAAAAGATGTGACAGCATGCGAAGAAGTATAAAAAACAGGCTAGTGAAAATAGTTTACAAAATTGAACCATAGCCTAGAAGCTTGTTAAAAAGTTATAATACTGTGATCATGCATTCATACGCTGCTAATAATGCTACTCTTACAACCTTTTTACCAAAAATAGATTTTCTCACTTCAGCATTAATTATTTTACAGACAAAAGTCAACCATGGCTGAAGCGTAAGTAATATATTTTTTTAACTATTTCCACAGGCATTTAAAAAATATTTTTAACATGTAGAAACAAACTCTTATGTTATTTCTTATCCCTTTCCACACCATTATACCCACCACAGATCTGTGAGTTCTTTTAAGTTCTTAACATCTCTAAAGAAATTAAACATTTGTTTAACATTATTATTTGAAAAATGTATTTTTGTCTACTTTTTATTTGTAGAGAAAATCAAAGATTTCTGCATCCCACAGACTTGCCCTTAAGGTATTTTCTTCTTTGTTTTTACTAAAACAGATGAAATATGCATAGCAAAACTAGAAAGCTGTTCATTCAGGAGTCCATATTATCAGTTATTTGAGTCATTACGTGCATTTTCTACAATTTAGACCAAGCTGCTGAAAACAGCAACTGTGATGTTGGAGGATGAAAAGAAGCAAAAGAAGCTGAAGAGAGAGACGACTTTGAGGGAGAGAGTCCCTCCACTTCAGCTGTCTGGTTTGTCTCTGCAGGACCTTCAAGTATGTGCAGGTCACTGCAGAAGCATCACTGAAATAACACAGTAGAAATGCCCCACACATAAGTGTACAGATGCCATGCATATACACCATTTTCATGGGTATGCATTAGACGATAGGTGCGCTGTTTTCTCCATCTTATTTTTGGTAATTTATGACACTGGAATGAGCAGGAATATTTTTGTGCATGCTCTTCTGTTTAACGATTTGATATTACTCTGTTAATGTAGGCTCTATGCAAAGAACTGCACCAAAAGATTGATGTGGTAGACGAAGAACGGTATGATACTGAAGTGAAAGTTGGCAAAAACAACAAGGAGGTTTGCATTTCAAAGTATTTCATTCTTTATGACCTTCAGAAATGGCTTTCTTAACATTACATGTTTTACTTGTCCTTTTTTGTCATTATATATCAAATGTTGTTATTATTTAGAAACAGGTTCTGCACAACAGCATAGTTCATTCTTATAATTTTAATGTGTTTCCTGCAGATTGAAAATCTTTCTCAAAAGGTCTTTGACTTCAAAGGAAAGATGAAGCGGCCTGCTCTCAAGAGGGTGAAGATCTCAGCTGACGCCATGTTGGGTGCTCTGCTGGGATCCAAGGTCAAAGAGTCTGTGGACTTTAAGGCAAACCTGAAGACAGTGAAGAAAGAGGAGGAAAAGGTAAGTGCCACAGTCAGTGTGTTAAGATCACCTCAGGTAACTTGACCCCTTGGCTTAAAGTGTTTAATCTGAAATAATGGTTACATTCGAGTTACAACAAGTTGATAGTATTGCTCAAATGATTTCAGGGTTATTTTAGGAAAACAACAGAATTATTTTCTTCCTGTGAACAGAAAGAGGAGGTGACTGATTGGCGTAAGAATGTGGAGGCCATGTCTGGTATGGAGGGCAGGAAGAAGCTGTTTGATGCCGGACAATAGATTCACATTTTGGACAGCACTTAAAATAAAATCTTAATGTCACGGTGCACAATGAGTAACTACAAAGTGTATGTTTTAGTGTCAGTGTGTTAAAAGACTTGCAAAAATATTAATTGGAGTGAAAAAGTATGTTTTGCAAATACACAAATTGCACTTTGTTGAAGTTTTATCTGGTTTGTATGTTCACCACAGTCAGAAAACAGCTGAATTTGCTTTAATTCTTTATCTTAAAATGTCTGCAAAATACTATCATCATCATAATAACAACAACAATAATTATAATAACAATAAACTTCTGATACAGAAAACTGCCACTGTACTTTTTCTTTTACATCTTTCACGTACTTTTTTTTAAAGCCACAGAAGTTGTTATAGCACATATCATTGCCACACATCAGCACCAGCAGAGTTGGGGGAAAAAGAGTCTGTTAACTGAGTGAGAAATTGGAGTAAAGCTGTTTTCATTCCGATTTTTAACTATTTCATTCAAATATTACAAAAAAAAAAAAGATTCTTGCAACAGCACCATGACGATAACTGAATACGTTTTATATTTGCAAGATGAAAAAACACGCAGGGTTGCAACTTTCCCTAACTCGACAGAAATTTAATGTAGCAAATGCAGTACGATTGTAGATTAGGTGGTGCACGATGGCAAAGATACATAAAACATATTAAATAAAAACTCAAATAGACAGTGGGAGGATTATTATTATAAACCTCAATAAACAATCTAACAAAAAGGTCGTTTTAATTCTCACTTTCTACAACTAATGCACTGAGAACCTAAAATGAGGACAGGGAAACTTTGTGATTATGGAAAGTAAATAAACATTTTAAGTGTGGTGAAGATCGCAGCAATTCATGCGACCAGCACACTGTCTGCTAGCCTGATATTCACATCATTAGAAAGTGGAAGTAAATGTAAATGTAGAGGTTTTTGTTCTGGTCGGCCAGGCAGAGAGAGTTTACGGAAAATATCCCACTGATCACATTATATGAAGTGCAGGATGAAGGATTTTGGAGCTTTTTCTGTGCTAAGGACCACTTTGAATTTTAGTGTACCACTCTCAACGTTACTGTACCACTAAATCAGTGAGATGCTACTTCAAAACAAATATTAAGAGTCTAAATATAGCATTTAACTATCTCAGACTTGCACTTCAGCATTCTTATTTAATTGTTTGCTGTCTACCAATCCTTGTGTGAGGATGTGAGTTGCAGCCTTTTGAGTGAACATAACTCCCGGTTACAACACTGACGTAAACTGAACTCTACACTGGCTCAGTTTACCATCAGCCCTGACGAGCACCTGTCCTCGTTTCTCCATTCCCCTAAATAAAGCAGGACAAACCTTTGGCATTGTTCTAACTCCAAGCTGTTCCTGTAATGTGCTATCACAACTTGCAGATGATGTGCACTAAATATACTATTTCTGACTTTTTGCAATGAGATTTTAAAACCCTAACAAAGCAATTGTGATGTGTATCAGCTGTGCCCACTAGAAACTACGCTGTAGGAAAGTATTTTCGATAGTGGCACTATAGACGGACACGTTAGTTTGATAAATAAAGCGGCAGAGCAAATACATGACAACACTCTTAATTGATTTCTCCCTGCTGTTTGACTTCTTAACAGCTGGATCTGATCTGACTCTGGTGTAATGTGAATGTGACTGACCTGACATAAGTTTAATAACTTCTTTAAATACTTCCTGTCACATCCACTAACAGGTGGACACCCAAAATTCTGAGCCAAGAAATTAAGTTTAACTGTCTTCTATTCGAAAATTGTAGTGATGCATTAAACAACAGTAAATTCTTCTCTTGGTGAACAAACAGTAGCAGCAGCACAGACAGGACTCTATTTTAGACACTCGTTCAGTAGTTAGTCATTAGTACAACACTATAAAATGGATTGACTGCCTGTCAAATAGTTATTAGTGCTTGTCTGTCTTACTCACTGACTCATGCGTGCAGTTTTGAGGTGCATCTAAGCGAACTGTCTGGCATCATGTAGGGACAGATTCCTGATCAATATCCAGTGCAGTGGATACACAGTTATTGCTACTACTGTCACTAACATAGAGCACTGTCTTGTCCTTCCATAATGTTATCCACTAAGAGCAAATTAAACACTGTTGTCTTCCATGTATGTCTATCCACCTCTATATTACAACAGAGAAACAGAATAATAAAAAGCATTGAGTAAAATGCTCAAATTCATTGATCTGCTTTAACAGGACAATTAATGTGTGGGGTGGGTATATCAGAATCAGAATCAGAATACTTTATTAATCCCGAAGGAAATTAGGGTTACAGCAGGCAGCACGCTAATGGCGCATGCGCACTTACAAAGGAACCTTCTGACCAACTTTACACAAACATCACATTGGGGAGACATGTCAGAAAGGTAGGCTGATAGGAAAAAACAACAAAAATACATAACATGAGGTAAGAGTAGGAGAAAAAAAACTCCACTCAGACTGAGATTCTAGTGGGAGAACAGTTTGATAACAGAAAAAACACCTCAGCACAAAAAGCACATTTCTATCAATACAACATAGAAACACAAGACAAGCAACAGGGGCGGGTAAAGGGTAAGAGAGAGCCGGTGTAGACAGTGCATCCGGTCCTGCAGCATGTCTGCGCTGGTCCAGTCGACTGCCATCTTCCCCGGTATGGCACAAGCATCGAAGGCGTTTGGAAAGGGCCCCCTCCCTTTCCAAACGCCTTCGATGCTTGTGCCATACCGGGGAAGATGACACACACACACACACACATACACTGATATGCACACACTGATCCCCCCTGATAAGTGTGTGCATATCAGTGTATGTGTGTGTGTGTGTGTCCAGAGTTCAGCTGAGACAGTGTCCTGTTTACTTAGCCCCGCCAGGCTAAGTAAACAGTCTTCCAGCCAACCCAGGTGGCCTTAAATATTATAAACATCATATCACCAATACTCAGCATACAGCCCAGCTGTGCTAAACATGCAGAGAATTTACTATATTTACATCCGTCCCAGCATCACAAACATCCCAGCATCACATTTGTAAATATTGTTTACAATATTTAAAATATTAAATAACATAATATAATATGTGTATAGTATCCTATAATGTGAGAAAAGTCATGTTGCGTGTAAGAATCATATATAAGAATTATATTTAATATTTTTTTTTTTAAAAATGTATCACTCTTGATGCATTTTTCCCCATTCAGATTATATTGTTAGCAGGGGGAAAGTGATCAACTGAAGAGGAGAGAGAAGCTGCTCTGACAGAGTTCCTCCTCCAAATCCGTCTGGTAAAACTCTGCTGAACTGCAGAGCTCCTTCAGTGACAGACTGCTGCATCCTAGATGCATGAAGGAGCATTTCCACAGGTTCCTCCTCCCTGAGCTGTCAGACTGTACAATCAAAACTGCTCCCAACAAACATAGATGTTTACATCAGTGCTGTAACTGTTATAACTTGCACATTACTTTTCTCAGTTTATATATACACTAACTTATTGGAAGTTCCATGCCTACTTTTTAATGCACAGGTGCAATACACAATCTGTACTTTTCTGATTATTCTAAATATTGTTAACTATTTAAACATCTTTCAGTATCCTGCTCTGTTTGCACACTACAACCTGGGTTTTCCACTTATCTGTACTCAAATTTTAATAACTGTACAGACTCTGCTTTGGTAACTATTGTCCATGATGTAAATATGTAAAAATTGTGTTTCCGTTCTGTGTCCTGTTCTGTTTGTATATGTGCTTTTTTGCTGCTAATACAACCAAATTTCCCCTTGTGGGACAATTAAAGAATTATTCTATTATTCTATTCTATTTATATATTAAAAAAAATAAACGTCAAAAAGGAGAATAGACAGAAAAGGGTTTTTTGAAATGTTTTAAAGGTTACTGTAAAATTACGCTGTTATGAAGGCAAAATTTAATAAATGCTACCTCCAAGTGGCAGCACGGCTCTAACAACTTAACCACATATAATAGAAGCATAAAGCCCCTTTTTAAAAACTTGGTCCTGGCTTCATAGGTTCCAGTATGACTTAATATACAGCAATATTCCCTATATTCACCTTCCTTGAATTCTGGCTTAAGTCTTCATTGTGGTCTTATTCCCGAGGGAAATAAAAGCAGCCAAAAATAGTGCTTTGAAAGAGGTGAGACTGAAACAAAACTGTAATACTGCAGGTTTACAGCCTGCAGTTAAACAATATGAAACAACAGATTCTGTGAAACTGGTATTAGCTAATGATTCAGAAAATTCTGCAAATGTATAATCCTGAGCAAATGCTTTCATGTGTGATATAAAATATCTTTGCCGTTCCAACTATTCTCTCCCAGACTTTGGAATAGCACCGTACAGTGTCTCTATTTATTTTGGCATCGGTACTTTTAAAAATTGTGGTGTGCAAGATCAACAGAAAGCTGGGAGCTAATTGGAAACAATTTGGCTGTGAGATTGTGGCCTTTTCCTCAGTAGCCCATGGGAATTTTAAATGTGACTCAAAGGTTGCATTATTCAGCTGGTTTAAACCAAGATACAACACAGCTGTAAATTATGGACATCTTATTAGTTTGGAGCCAAACAGCTATTATTCTGATATAATGACACTCAAAATAACAGACATTCACAGACATTGTAGACTCTAAATTATAGTTGGAACAATAATAAATTGGATACATGTCAAAAATAGGGTGTTGCGCAATCGTGAGGTTGAATGCCAGTAAAAGAGATATTATTTCCTAACCACAAATTAATCTGTTAAAGTAACAATTAAAATAATTTTTGCTGGGTGTTTTTTTTAATTTATGTATTTATGAAAGTGTGTGTGTGTGTGTGTGTGTGTGTGTGTGAGTTTGCTTGTATCAAAATTGGGGACTTCTATCAGCTCACACACCAGTCAATTGGGGACACCTCTCCCTTTGGGGACCAAAACCACCGTTCCCAATTAGATTTACCTCTAACAACGTTCAGCATGCTCTAAAACATATTTTAATCCAAAAATCTCACCTGTCCCCAAAAATGACATTTTTTAAATTTTTTGTGTATGTGTATGACATTTCCCCCAAAATTTTTCGCAATCTGTGTATAACTCTATGTTGCCCCCTAGTGGAAGTGTGTGAAATTGCAAAGATTTCCACTGTCCCCAAAAGTGACATTTCTTGGATTTTTTTGTGTGTGTATTACCTCTCCCTAACCCTTATATTATTATAGTGTAAGATTTCTTTTAATATACTGATCTTTGTTGAAAATCTTATTCAACATTCTTTTGTATGAATGGTTTTATATAAACAAACATTTGTTCTCTTGACTAAATAATAGAAATCAGTAGACTATTTGTTAGAAAGTAGATTATATTTTCAAAGGGTAAAGAAGACACTAGAAAATACAAAAGAGTCATATTTCACGTAATTATGATATAAATAGTTTTAATATTTTTTAAAGAATTATTTGGCATGATGTGAAGCAGATGCATGAAATAATGGAGCACTTTAGGTTCATATTTGTTTTCTGAACTGCAGCTTGACATAAATTACTCTAAATTCTTGATACTTGTATTGCAACATATTTAAGATGTTTCTTGAATTTGTGTTGAATGGTGCAGGGATCCAAAATTTGGTGAAACAGCTGAGCTAAATTTAAATTTCAATGTTAATACCTTTTAGGCAGTATGTAAAATACTGCCTAAAAAGCATAAAAAGTCACAAGCATATGGCATAAAACTTAATTCTCACCAAAGTCTCTTTAAGAGCTGATCAAAAACTGTGTAAGACTATGGTCATTGAATATGGATCATGACAGAAAAAAAATTATTTCCTCGATACAAGCGGGAAAGATTAGCTTCTGTAGCATGGTTGACTGGGCCTTAGAGATATGTGCAGAGTTTGACTCAAGTCAAATTCAAAGTCAGCTTTATTGTGAAAACCCATATGTACAGATGATACACAGGAATTTTAAATTGTAATGCTCCCACGGTCTACAGTGTACAGTGAACAACTTAAAGATAAAAACAAAACAAAAGTCCTATGTACAACATAATACAATAAACACTAGTGTCATACAATCAGAGTGCTTTCGGGAAAGAGTTTGTGTGCAAGTGGGGGTGGGGCAGTCAGTCAAAGGGTGATGTTTAGAGTTTTGTATGTCTGTCGGGTGGGGGGGATCAGAAGAAAGAGATGAATGCAGGTCTGGAGATCGTGTGTGTGAGAGTGAAGAGGGACACAGGAGGGACAGCCTAAAGGTAGGGGAGGTGAGGTAAGACCTCTATGTCACCATAGGCCTTGATCGCAGCCATGGAGGTGTGTGCAAGCAGCAGCATGTAGAGCAGCTTTAAAGGTATGAAAAGTGATTAAAACTTTTTTAGTTTCTTATACCTATATCTTAAGGTTTCTGCTGAAAAGTTTCAGCATTTTCTGTTTGAATGTAAGAAAGTTATTTAGTAATAAATACTAATACTGGTTTGCTAGATGTGCCCTTGATAATTTGGAAAAAAAAGACTTGAGCTAATTATCCCGAAAAAGCTAACCACGTATAAATCACACATTCAGAGATGTCTTGGATTAAAAATCAAGGCATGTTTGAATGAACCAAACTTTCAATATTTTAGGGGACTTCATTTTTTTTATGCTTTTATGATTCTAAAATAAAAAAGGATGTTTATTAGAATCCTTAAGTTTTTCATGTGCAAGCTAACAATGAGGACTATCTTGTTAATTAAGAGAGGCTAATGAAACGGGGGGGAAAAAATTAGCTTCATAAAGAGGAATATTATGTTATTTGTTTAATTTATTTATTTATTATTCTGAAACAAAGAAACATATATAAGCTGCAGGATTTTGAATGTCCCCATTTAGGTTAAAGCGGAGTGTATTTGTGTTAGAAACGTCCCCAAAAGTCATAAGAATATGGCATACTAGTGACTATAGTTGGATATGGTTTTGTATTTTTTTTTTTTAAATGGTATCATGTCCCTATTTTCTGTATAAACCTACCCATGAAGTCGGAGAACAATTTATCAATGATTCCCACACTCAAGTAAGGGTTATGTTGTAAAATCTTTCATTATGTCTAAGATTTGTAAATATGGAACAAATACCAATCAGAATGAGGACTAAGAAAAAGAAATCCATCCCCCAAATCATTACACCTTAACATATGCATATGTTTCATAATCAGAGTTCATTGTATTTACCAGTTCCCTAAGGAAAGTTTCCCATTGAATGTCCCCATTTAGGTTAAAGCGGAGTGTATTTGTGTTAAAAACGTCCCCAAAAGTCATAAGCATATGGCATTCTAATGACTATAGTTGGATTTTATTTTTTGGATTTTTTTTCTAAAAATAGTATCATGTCCCTTTTTCAGTATAAATCGATCCATGAAGTCTGTAAACAATTTATCAATGATCCCCACACTCAAGCAAGGGTTATGTTAAAAAAAAAAACCTTCATTATGTCTAAGATTTAAAAATACAGAACAAATACCAATCAGAATGAGGACTAAGATAAAGAAATCCATCCGAAAAGTAATTACACATACCTTAACATATGCAGATGTTTAATAATCCGAGTTCATTGTATTTACCAGTTCCCTAACAAAAGTTTCCCATTGAATGTCCCCATTTAGGTTAAAGCGGAGTGTATTTGTGTTAGAAACATCCCCAAAAGTCATAAGAATATGGCATACCTATGACTATAGTTGGATATGTTTTTGTATTGTTTTTTAAAAATAGTGTCATGTCCCTTTTTCAGTATAACTCCATACATGAAGTTCGAGAACAATTTATCAGTGATCACCACACTCAAGTAAGAGTTATGTTGTAAAATCCTTCATTATGTCTAAGATTTGGAAATATGAAACAAATACCAATCAGAATGAGGACTAAGATAAAGCAATCCATCCCCCAAATCATTACACATACTTTAACATAAGCAAATATTTAATAATCAGAGTTCATTGTATTTACCAGTTCCCTAACTAAAGTTTCCCATTGAATTTCCCCATTTAGGTTAAAGCGGAGTGTATTTGTGTTAGAAACGTCCCCAAAAGTCATAAGCATATGGCATACTAATGACTATAGTTGGATTTGCTTTGGGATTTTTTTTCTAAAAATAGTATCATGTCCCTTTTTCAGTATAAGTCTATCCATGAAGTCTGTAAACAATTTATCAATGATCCCCACACTCAAGCAAGGGTTATGTTAAAAAAAAAAACCTTCATTATGTCTAAGATTTAAAAATACAGAACAAATACCAATCAGAATGAGGACTAAGATAAAGAAATCCATCCCCCAAATAATTACACATACTTTAACAAATGCAGATGTTTAATAATCCGAGTTCATTGTATTTACCAGTTCCCTAACAAAAGTTTCCCATTGAATGTCCCCATTTAGGTTAAAGCGGAGTGTATTTGTGTTAGAAACATCCCCAAAAGTCATAAGAATATGGCATACCTATGACTATAGTTGGATATGTTTTTGTATTGTTTTTTAAAAATAGTGTCATGTCCCTTTTTCAGTATAACTCCATACATGAAGTTCGAGAACAATTTATCAGTGATCACCACACTCAAGTAAGAGTTATGTTGTAAAATCCTTCATTATGTCTAAGATTTGGAAATATGAAACAAATACCAATCAGAATGAGGACTAAGATAAAGCAATCCATCCCCCAAATCATTACACATACTTTAACATAAGCAAATATTTAATAATCAGAGTTCATTGTATTTACCAGTTCCCTAACTAAAGTTTCCCATTGAATTTCCCCATTTAGGTTAAAGCGGAGTGTATTTGTGTTAGAAACGTCCCCAAAAGTCATAAGCATATGGCATACTAATGACTATAGTTGGATTTGCTTTGGGATTTTTTTTCTAAAAATAGTATCATGTCCCTTTTTCAGTATAAGTCTATCCATGAAGTCTGTAAACAATTTATCAATGATCCCCACACTCAAGCAAGGGTTATGTTAAAAAAAAACAACCCTTCATTATGTCTAAGATTTAAAAATACAGAACAAATACCAATCAGAATGAGGACTAAGATAAAGAAATCCATCCCCCAAATCATTACACATACTTTAACAAATGCAAATATTTAATAATCCGAGTTCATTGTATCTACCAGTTCCGTAAGGAAAGTTTCCCATTGAATGTCCCCATTTAGGTTAAAGCGGAGTGTATTTGTGTTAGAAACATCCCCAAAAGTCATAAGAATATGGCATACCTATGACTATAGTTGGATATGTTTTTGTATTGTTTTTTAAAAATAGTGTCATGTCCCTTTTTCAGTATAACTCCATACATGAAGTTTGAGAACAATTTATCAGTGATCACCACACTCAAGTAAGAGTTATGTTGTAAAATCTTTCATTATGTCTAAGATTTGGAAATATGGAACAAATACCAATCAGAATGAGGACTAAGATAAAGCAATCCATCCCCCAAATCATTACACATACTTTAACATAAGTAAATATTTAATAATCAGAGTTCATTGTATTTACCAGTTCCCTAACTAAAGTTTCCCATTGAATGTCCCCATTTAGGTTAAAGCGGAGTGTATTTGTGTTAGAAACGTCCCCAAAAGTCATAAGCATATGGCATACTAATGACTATAGTTGGATTTGCTTTGGGATTTTTTTTCTAAAAATAGTATCATGTCCCTTTTTCAGTATAAGTCTATCCATGAAGTCTGTAAACAATTTATCAATGATCCCCACACTCAAGCAAGGGTTATGTTAAAAAAAAAAAACCCCTTCATTATGTCTAAGATTTAAAAATACAGAACAAATACCAATCAGAATGAGGACTAAGATAAAGAAATCCATCCCCCAAATCATTACACATACTTTAACAAATGCCAATATTTAATAATCAGAGTTCATTGTATTTACCAGTTCCCTAAGGAAAGTTTCCCATTGAATGTCCCCATTTAGGTTAAAGCGGAGTGTATTTGTGTTAAAAACATCCCCAAAAGTCATAAGCATATGGCATTCTAATGATTATAGTTGGATTTTATTTTTTGGATTTTTTTTCTGAAAATAGTATCATGTCCCTTTTTCAGTATAAATCGATCCATGAAGTCTGTAAACAATTTATCAATGATCCCCACACTCAAGCAAGGGTTATGTTAAAAAAAAAACCTTCATTATGTCTAAGATTTAAAAATACAGAACAAATACCAATCAGAATGAGGACTAAGATAAAGAAATCCATCCGAAAAGTAATTACACATACCTTAACATATGCAGATGTTTAATAATCCGAGTTCATTGTATTTACCAGTTCCCTAACAAAAGTTTCCCATTGAATGTCCCCATTTAGGTTAAAGCGGAGTGTATTTGTGTTAGAAACATCCCCAAAAGTCATAAGAATATGGCATACCTATGACTATAGTTGGATATGTTTTTGTATTGTTTTTTAAAAATAGTGTCATGTCCCTTTTTCAGTATAACTCCATACATGAAGTTCGAGAACAATTTATCAGTGATCACCACACTCAAGTAAGAGTTATGTTGTAAAATCCTTCATTATGTCTAAGATTTGGAAATATGAAACAAATACCAATCAGAATGAGGACTAAGATAAAGCAATCCATCCCCCAAATCATTACACATACTTTAACATAAGCAAATATTTAATAATCAGAGTTCATTGTATTTACCAGTTCCCTAACGAAAGTTTCCCATTGAATTTCCCCATTTAGGTTAAAGCGGAGTGTATTTGTGTTAGAAACGTCCCCAAAAGTCATAAGTATATGGCATTCTAATGACTATAGTTGGATATGTTTTGGGATATTTTTTTCTAAAAATAGTATCATGTCCCTTTTTCAGTATATGTCTATCCATGAAGTCTGTAAACAATTTATCAATGATCCCCACACTCAAGCAAGGGTTATGTTAAAAAAAACAACCCTTCATTATGTCTAAGATTTAAAAATACAGAACAAATACCAATCAGAATGAGGACTAAGATAAAGAAATCCATCCCCCAAATCATTACACATACTTTAACAAATGCCAATATTTAATAATCAGAGTTCATTGTATTTACCAGTTCCCTAAGGAAAGTTTCACATTGAATGTACCCATTTAGGTTAAAGCGGAGTGTATTTGTGTTAAAAACGTCCCCAAAAGTCATAAGCATATGGCATACTAATGACTATAGTTGGATATGTTTTTGCAATTTTTAAATGGAGGTATATTTCTGTATTTAGTATTAATATACCCTTGAGATCAGTGAGAAAACCGCTAATGGTCACTGATCGTTAATGACGATCAGTTAATGATCACTGTACTCTGGTACTATATCAATTCAATTCAATTTCATTTATGTATATCCTTTTGATTGTCCTCATTCAGGTTAACGCAGTGCATTTGTTTTAGAAATGTCCCCGGAAGTCATAAGAGTCACCTTCTTTGGCAGTTTTCAATTGTCTCTTGTCTATTTGTTATTCATGTTAAATGTACTCGTAACATCAGTCAAAACTAAAATTAAGATATCCATTCTAAAATCGTACAGCTTGTCTTATCACTCACAGATCTTTAATACTGTACTTATTGGTGCCCTGAGGTAAAGGATAATTTGATTGGTTCTAATGTAGGTTAAAGCAGTGTTTATTAATAATTAAATTAAATCTTTTATGATAGGTTTGCTTCAACGTTTGGATAGTTTCTGCAAATCAAATGAACCCTTAGTAATTGTGTACAAATTATCTGTGTTAACAATTCATAGTTGAAATTAGAAATTTCTTTTTTAGTTTTAATAGAATATAAAAACTAGTTTAACTGTCTAATGTTTGTCTATTTAACTTATGTTTGGAAGCAAAGTTCTTGCCTTACAATTTGCTGGTAACAAACACTTAATAGTACAGATTATTTTTTTTTATCCAGGTTTCTCTGCATTAATGATGTGCATATAAACTCCCAAAACAACACAGTAGTAATAAATGCAGTCAAAAATTTAAATTGTTCTGTGGCCGAGACGTTGGATATAGTTTTGATTTCTTCAAGATAAATGGAGACCTTAATTATTGTTTAGATTATTGTTAGATTGGGTAGTTAACCTTACATTGTACTTTGAAGGAATTTCCTTTAAGGGAAGTAATATCCCCAAAACTGACATAAAATAACTTGTGTATGTGTGTATTGCTGAAGACCCAAAAGGGAAGTATGGTCCCCAAAACTGACATAAAATAACTTGTGTATGTGTGTGTGTTGCTGAAGACCCCAAATGGAAGTAAGGTCCCCAAAAGTGGCATAAAATAGTTTGTGTATGTGTGTGTCGCTGAAGACCCCAAATGGAAGTAAGGTCCCCAAAAGTGGCATAAAATAGTTTGTTTATCTGTGTATCGCTGAAGACCCCAAAGGGGACATTAAAAATCCCCAGTCCCCAATGGGAAGGTAAAAATACTGTCTGAACAAATGTTGCTTAAAATGAAAATCTCAAGTGATTTTTTATTTCTGTGGTCTTGGAGGAGTAAAACTGAGTTGCCAGCTTGCTTCTAAACCATACAGAAAGTGGTGTCCCCAAAGGGTGGGAGTTAAGATATGCGACCCCAAATGGGACTTACGCGAGTATGTGTGTGTGTGTGTGTGTTAAAAACACAGATGGTTTGTTAAAAATCTAGGACAGTTTAAAAGCATGAGAAAAGTACAGTGAACTGTAACAAATGTGCCACTGGGGAATCTAAACAACCCATAATAATAGTTACCGTAGGAACAGAGGCTATTCCGCAAAAAGATGCAGCTTCAGCTTTTCAGGTCCAGATCCACTTACTAGCACTCTGCAGCAAAATCTCTGTCTGCTGAGCAAGACTGTCAGGCAGAGAATTCAATTATCATAAACATAAAACTATTTCAAAAGCAAAGTATTAACTTCCAGCAATGATTTTAAAGTAAATTTCAGACTAATAACTTAGACGATATTTAAATGTATTATGATTTTAGAAAATATAGAAGCAAACATGTGGTCGAATATGAATGTAAGAAAATGGATGGATGGATTTCTTTACACTATTTGTTATCTGTATATTATCTTGTTTTGTGAACTGCATGAAAGACAAAGACTTACAACCAAGTGACTCCTGGAATAACAACACTTGCTGACTTTTTAAACTTAGTTAAAGTTTTTCTTCAGTTAGAAAAATGATCAGCTACATCATTATTAACACCTTACTAGTATTGTGTTGCTCTGACCTATCAGGGCATGGACACAACACCACTAGACTATCCTGTGATGTCTGGAACCATAGCACTTGGAGTGGTTCCTTTGGATCCTGTGGGTTGGCTTGAGTTTGGCTGGGGCCACCGATGATGAAGTGTGCTCTGGCAGATCTTGTAGATATTCATTTGGTTTGGCATCTGAAGAATGTGGAGGCCAGACTCAGGGCCTGGGGTTCTTGGTGTTTCTTCTGCTATTTTTGCCATGCGTTGGGATGCATTGCCCTGCAGTAGAAGAATGCTGCCCCATGTTAAGTTGATAGTAGAGGTCAAGGTAACAACCACACGAAAGCCAAAAGTTCACCCAAAGTTCACTTCTCATAGGTTTTGATGTTCAGACTGTTGTTTTAAGGCAGTAGTTTATTGTAACATAATGCTCATTCGAATATGCTTAAATCATATTTTTTTTCTTTTGACTGCTGTGTATTAGTGATGCATGCGACTGTTTGCAGCAGTTCTTCTCTGCAACCTTGTGATGGCAGCATAATTCTTTGAAATCTGCACAATGCCCTGAGCTTCATAATAGAGTGCAGATTGTGGAGAAATGCTGCTTGTCCCTGATAAACTACCACCTGCTAGTGAGTTAGCTGTTACCATGAGAGATCATGTTATTTCTTAGATGATCGAAATGCATTGGTTATTAGAGAAATCTTAAAACAAATGCAAAATTATCCTTTCTTTGTTTGTTAATGTTTTTGCTGTGTAAAGTTATATGTCTTTGGTTTATTGGCTCCAATACCAGACAGAAATTCTGGCATTCTTGTTTTAAACTGTTTACCTAAATGTCCACTTTGGATTGGAAATGGGATCAACTGTAACTAAACACATATAACAGTGGACTAAAGCTCCTTCAAAATTCACTCCCTTCCTCAGCATGTAGCCACTAAGAAAATCACAGACGGACAATCCCTGCAAGAACTTTCACACCTCTTACACATGTTATATGAGAGACGCAGTACAAGAATGGGGTGGACTGAGGATCTATTTTAGTGAGCCACTCACATGAGCACTGGAATCTATATATCTACCCTCTTTCTTTCCTTCTAGTCTCAGAAAAAGACGCCTGTGAGTGTTTGTCACCTGCTGTAGAAGGTAAGGATTTTATTTTGAAATACAGGAGAATCAAGGGATAAGGAAATAAAAAACATGTGTTGTAATATACTCAAACTGTTCTTGCCATTCTGAATTTATCAGTATTTTTAAAAATGGATATAATAATTATTACTCTATAACAGTATTTACGTTATGATATTATGTTGTCATTTACTAAAACCAGGTTTCATATTTTTTATTAAAACGACAAATATACTTGTGAGTCAAAGAGGGGCCTTTTTTTTCTAAATCTAAGATCTGTGGCTTCTCACAGATGTCCGAGTTGAAGTTATGACTAACACACAACAGTGTCCATTTGATTTATGTGTTTTACTTTTACAAATCTTCTCCTCTTTAGTCTTTGTGTATGTTTCCTTTTTTCAGAAATAACCTGCCAGGTTATTGTAACCTTTTTTGGATTTGTTTGAGTGAGGATTTTTTTAAGTCACACGTTTGACCTTTTGACAATGTCATACACTGTTTATGTCGCCTTCTATGTATACCCAACCCACAGTAGCTACAACAGTCAATGGGCTGAAACGTGAAAAGTGTCCTTCTGAAAAAAAAAAATACAGATGTTGTTCTAACTTTGTTTTTCTTATATTTGCAGATTAAACAAGGGGGAACACAAGACTGCAACCATGTCTGAAGCGTACGTATAACCTTTAAGTTTCAGTACACGTTAGCATTTGCTATGTGAGATTCCAATCTAACCAAAGCATCTCCTCTCCACTTATTTGCATCCTTGCTCCAAACTTTACAGGCCTCCGGTGAGTTGATTTCAGTTGTCAGTAATGTTAGTTGTCAATGAGATGGCTTAATCAATTGGATTAAAACTAGGCAACACACCAGCTATGCCTTCAGCACTTTAACCTTGTCTTGAATGCTGACATTAATGAGTGAATTCTCTAATCTAAATATTAAAAAATAAGGAAAATAAATGCAAAACTGAGCATTTAACAACAATTCATTCAATACATTCAAGGCCAAATGAATAAAATTAACATTGTCTTCTTTTCCAGAAACCAAAGCCAAAAATCTCTGCATCTCGCAGGCTGTTCTTGAAGGTATCTTATGTCTAACTGTGTATTAATCTTAGGAATTCATATTCTTGGAGCGCTGTAAACCATATACTGTGTGTTTGACTGAGGTGTCATCCTGTATGTGCACCAGACAAAACTGATAAAGAAGGCCATGACTATGTTGGAGAACGAAAAACAATTCAAAAAAGACGAACGAGAGAGGATCCTTGCTGAGAGAGTGCCAGACCTCCAAATATCCGGTCTGTCTTTGCAGGACCTACAGGTACATGTGTCAAATAGCAGGAACTTTATTTGGATTGTGGCATAACAAAAATTGACATAAAATCAGGAAACTATAAAAACTCTGGTCATTTTTTCCCACCTACTTTGGGTAATATCTGGCCACAAGGAATTACTGATAATTTATTTTCTAAGGTCTTGTGATATCTATAACCGAGAATTTTGTTGGCACACAAATTCAGTTACTGTGTTTATAATTTAGTTTGTGGTACTGAGGGCATTGGAAAATTACATTTTAAAACTTCAACAGCAATTCAAGCAATGCCTTGCTTGAGCAGAAGTATCCACAGACCTCAATGTCAACAGTTTACCATTATGACCATTAGAAAGTATTCCCAGTGAAAACTACTCACACAGAGTCTTTATATCAATCTGTGGATCAAACAAACTTATATAGATGAATTTATTTTGTATTTTATCACCAAGGCAATGCACATATATGTGTTCCAGTGTCACTTTGTATCATTTCTTGTCAGTTTTTCCATTAAATTATCAAAACCAATTAGATAAATTGGTCTAATACACTTAAATCTTCTATTCACAGAATTTTTGCAAGCAGCTACATCAGAAGATTGACGTGGTTGATGAGGAGCGCTATGATATTGCTCTTAAGGTGACGAAAAATGACAAGGAGGTAAGTAATATTTGCAAATAACCAACCAAGTATTTTAAGTACAATCTTATAGGATGCATATGGTCAATATAAATTTCAATAAATTAATCGTGAGGATGGGGGGGGGGGTTTTTGTTGTTTTTTTTAAATCTGTGTTGGAAAAAAGATACAGGATCTGTCTCAAAAGATCTTTGACTTGAAAGGCAAGATGAAGAGACCCAATCTGAGGAGGGTGAGGGTGTCTGCTGATGCAATGCTGGGAGCTCTGCTGGGCTCCAAGGTCAAAGAGTCTGTGGACTTCAAGGCCAACCTCAAGACTGTGAAGAAAGAGGAGGAGAAGGTAAGTGGAGCAATATATATGTTAATTCACACTATTTTTTTTAGAAGTCCCAAATGTAAACAACAATGTAAATACACTATTAAAGTATGCCCATATTCTGCCTTTGAAACTAGTGCATGTGAAGTGCTACAAAGTTCAACAGTGTGCTAGGCACTAAGATTTAGTGCAATGAAAATAAAGACATACCTGCAGTGTTTGATATTAAAAAGCATGTATCCCCACCTCAGTATGAATTTAACTGCACTAACTGTACTATCACCCTGCAGAAAGAGGAAGTGACTGACTGGCGTAAGAACGTGGATGCCATGTCTGGTATGGAGGGCAGAAAGAAGCTGTTCAATGCTGGACAATAGATTTAAAATGAATATCTGGGTTAAGATGTCTGTTAAGAAACAGGTGGATGCAACAAACTGCATTAACTTTATAATGATTATAATTCTGACACAGCTCATTTTGTGAATATAAAGACAGTAGTGAGGCATCAGTAGTGTCTTTAGGACAATTGTCTCTTAATATATATATTTTTTCCCATAATGAAAAAATGTGTATTAAACATATTAGAGCACTACATTGCTTTTTTTTTAGTTTTTTTAGCCTATATCTGAATCAATATTGATTGCCTGTGTCACTTCAATAATATTGCCATGCTTTTTGACTTTATTTATTTATTTAAAAAATCATCCATATTTACAGAAAACCAGATGAGCATATGACAAGAAATCTTTCATGTGTCCTGCTTATGTTCTGCCCATGTTGTCTGAAAAAGCTTGTGCTCTTTTGCTATACTGAACTGATTAAGACCATGAATGCACATTCCAGGGGCAGCTAATACTGGAGTCAACTGTTCATGAAGTCCTTGTATGAATGTGGTATTAATTAAACTAATGAGCAAAGCATTGTCATAATCAATCGAATAATAAAATCTCTTTAACATTAATCAGAAATCATTGTTCTCCTTTCAGTACTGTTTGAGAATGAATCACGCTTATAGTCTGTGTGTTTATCAACATAAACTTCAGAATAGTGAATTGATATGTTAGAAATTTGCTTTGTTCAGTATTTATTGTAGTGTTAAAAAGATGTCACGTGCAACTCATAATTTTTAACAAGGTTTTCTGGAAATTGTATTAGCCTAATGGTTCTCAAACTCTAAGGCTCCTCTCCAAGTTCATGCATCACACCCAACAATTTGCATCAGTCATTAACAATAGAAAAGAACCCAAGGTCAGCGTGATCGCATCCAAACTTCATCAAATACTTATTTTTTCTTTAAAAATACATTTTTATTCATATGCAATGATGTGCAAAAATCTTTTCCTCTAATTTCTTTAAATGGTCATTGGAAACTCTTCCCCAGCTTGAAGGACATTCAAAGCTCTTCTTTGGAAGTTGGCTGACTTTTGATCTGTTCTCTGTCAATGTTGATCCTATGCTGCTTCAGTAATGTTGAGCCTGTTCTCAATGAGATGCTTTCTAGGTGATATTTATGGCAGTTCAAAATCTGCATTTCTTATTCCTTCAATGTTGAGAAGATCCCCAACACCACTGGCTGAAATGCAGCTAGAAACAATGACAGAGTCCACCGTACAGATGGCTGTAGGCACTCACTGTAGTACTTTGCTCCTGACTTCCTCTGTACAGATGGATGTCTCAGGTCCTGTGCCAGGCCAACTAAAGAAATTGGAACAAATTCTATGTTTTTCCATCAGACTGGAAGTAATAGAGTGCCTAAAGATCCATCACAGGACTGAATGACTACAGACCTGTCGCCTTGACGTCTGTGGTCATGAAATCCTTCGAACGACTGGTGTTAGCCCATCTGAAGGACATTACAGGCCACCAGCTGGACCCTCTGCAGTTTGCCTACCGGGCAAACAGGTCGGTGGATGATGCAGTAAACATGGGGCTGCATTACATCCTGCAACACCTCGACCGCCCGGGAACTTATGCCAGGGTCCTGTTTGTGGACTTTAGTTTGGCTTTTAACACCATCGTGCCTGAACATCTCTCCTCCAAACTCCCTCAGTATTGGTGCCCCTCAAGGATGTGTCCTCTCTCCACTACTGTTCTCCCTCTACACTAATGACTGCACCTCCAAGAACTTGGCTGTTAAACTCCTAAAGTTTGCAGATGACACCACCGTCATTGGCCTCATTCAGGATGGTGATGAGTCTGCATACCGGCAGGAAGTTGAGCGGCTGGTACTCTGGTGCAGTCAGCTCAATCTGGAGCTGAACACTCTTAAAACTGTAGAGATGACAGTGGACTTCAGGAGACATCCCTGAACTCTGCTCCCCCTCACCATATCAGACAGCCCTGTGTCGACTGTGAAGATCTTCAAGTTCCTGGGTACCACCATCTCCCAGGACCTGAAGTGGGAGACCAACATCAACTCCATCCTCAAAAAGACCCAGCAGAGGATGTACTTCCTGAGACAATTGGGGAAGTACAGTCTTCCACGTGAGCTGCTGATCCAATTCTACACTGCGGTCATTGAGTCTGTCCTGTGCTCCTCCATCACAGTCTGGTATGGTGCAGCCACTAAACAGGACAGGAGCAGACTGCAGTGGACTGTACGGGCAGCAGAAAGGATCATTGGCGCCCCCCTGCCCTCCATCCAGGATCTGTACCTCTCAAGAACCAGGAAACGGGCAGGGAAAATTATTACAGACCCCTCACACCCTGGACACAGACTTTTTGATCTGCTGCCCTCTGGCAGACGGTACAGAAGCCTGCAGAACTACACTTTATTCTGTAGTATTCATTCCACTTCATTTCTGTATTCTATGTATATAAGTTTAGATTGGTTATTTATAGTTGGTTTACACAGCTTTGTGTATGTATGTGTATGCATGTGTAATGTGTGTGTGTGTGTGTGTGTGTGTGTGTTTATGTGTGCGTGTGATTTACATTGCTGTGCTTGAGAGCCTCCATCTGTGTCTGCACATATACTTGGCCAATAAACACGATTCTGATTCTGATTTAAAATTGGTTCTGTGTTGTACCCTCTGCTCAGACTCAGTCAAAATGCAGCAAAAAAAAAAAAAAAACAAACTCTGGAAGGTTCATCACAGTGGAAATGGAAAATTACCAAAGCATACTGCAAAAGCAACTGTTTCCTGTTGCAAAGAAACTCGATTGTTTCAACTGCCATTGAAGCAAATGAATTGAAGGAAATGCAGCATACGGTGATGTCAATGGCTTCTAGACTTTAGGCAGTCAATGACTGCAAACAGTTTTAATCTGAATACTAAAAAGAGCCCTTGTATTTAAAATTTTGTTAGCCAGTCAAAGTTAGTTAAAGTTTTGTTAAAACCATTTATCAATCAAAGTGAAAAGTCTGCACATTAATCACAACTTTACTGTTTAAATTAGAATCTACTGTGTGGTGTACAGTGGATGCCACATTATAATTTATGTCACCTTTCTCTTTGTTTGAACTTCAGCAGGTCATCTTTACCATGTCTGCATACTCATACATACATACTACATACTGAGTTGCTGCCATCTGATGTGTTTATTAAATATTTGCATTCAAAAGCAGTCAAACATTTACATCTAATGACGTGGACAGAGAGTGTTAAAAGGCCTATACAAATGTTGATACGCATTTTGCTTATCAACAGCAGGAAACAGATCAGGGACATTAATTGTTTGGTCCCAAAAAGCTAAGTCATTACATTTTGGAGCATGAGTTGGGATATGGCTAATAATTTTTGGTCAATTTAACCATTATCAGACACTGTTTCAGGAGTAAAATTAATACCCATGAATCAAATCCACTGAACAACTACCCTGAGGTACCCCTGAGCAAGATACCGTCCCTACACACTGCTCCCCGGGCGCCCAAAGTTTGCCGACTACTTCACAGAGTGAATGGGTTAAATGCAGACAGGGATTTCCCCACAGGGATCAATAAAGTATACGTTATTATTATTATTACTGACATGACAACAATGAGAAAAAGGCACCAAAGAGAAGCAAAATGACAGGAAAAGTAACAAAAACTATGTGAAGAAACAACACTGAAACACACAATTATGACAAAAATCAAAACAAAAAAAACATCTAGCATACAGAGATGTCAGATAATGGAAAACACCTATATGATGTATAGGTGAATGCACAAAATAAATACAAATTTCAACTTCCTCACTGTGGGTGTGTCTGCCCTGTAGGATGAGCAGGGGCTGCTTTTATCCATCTGTACCCAGTGCCTGTATTTTTCATAATCTGTCCCTGGCTGCAACCTGCAGAGGACAACTTACACTTTTTAGCAAAATCCAGACTGAACCATAACAGCTTCCCAGTAGGCCAGCTTACTTTATATAATAGAGCTTGAAGAACCGAATAGACCAAAGAACAATCTCGTTGCTCTTGAGTAACTTTAAATTTGGTCTGTTTTTTCACACGGACATCGAAACACATCTACGGTTGTGACACAGGCAACGCCTCCTCCCAAGTTCTCCATCCACAGTGAACGAGTCTGACGCTTGCAGCTGCTCCTTATATAGACATAACGTTCAGCAGTAGTACCGCCTGTGTGTGATATTCGACGTTCCTATTGGACGGCTGGACTGTCAATCGACAACGTCCAGGGGACGCTACCGTGCTTGGCCTGTGGTGTACTGCTGTCAACATTAACGGTTGTACCAGCTACATTTAGCCGGATATAATATTCTAACGCGGTAAGATGACGTTTTTTACAGTGTTCCCATCAGTTTGGGATGAGAAACCTCAAAGTTTACAGTTCTGTTTTTAAATATATTAATCCTCTCTTTATGTCGGTTTAAGCGGCCATAACAGGCAGGGTTAGGGCTCTTTTAGGTATCGTCGCCCATCCTTTGAGGTTAGCGTTAAAGCTTTACAGTAACATGACAAAAAAAAAAGTGCTTATATGCTTGTTAGCTATCATTAATTGTTGTTTTATCTTCAGCAAATAAAGAGTGAGGGTTAATGAGTGCATCTGCTGTAGCTAACTACTCTCAGCCAGCTAAAAACAACCTGTGACCTTTTGCTGGCTCTCCCTAAAAGAGGTCCCTGCTCCACAAACGTGTGATTCATTAGGATTTACATCTCAAGCTGGACACAGATCCTTTGGCATCTGTGTCAAATCTTTACTTTGCTGTCTACATTGCCTCTTTGTTAATTTCTGTTGAATTTGTGCAGGTGCCTGCAGCGAACTCTCCGGATGTCCAAGTACAAACTGTTTCTGCTGAGACATGGAGAAGGGGCCTGGAATAAAGAGAACCGATTCTGCAGCTGGGTGGACCAGAAGCTGAGTGAGAATGGGGTGAAGGAGGCCCAGGACTGTGGAAGGCTCTTGAAGGAGCAGGGATACAAGTTTGACATCGTGTTCACGTCCATACTTAGCCGCTCCATCCAGACAGCATGGCTGGTGATTGAGGCTATGGGTCAGGAATGGGTCCCTGTTGTCAAGTCCTGGAGGCTTAACGAACGACACTACGGCTCTCTGATTGGACTCAACCGGGCAGAAATGGCTCTGCAACATGGAGAGGAAAAAGTGAAGCTGTGGAGACGGAGCTATGACATCACTCCACCCCCGATTGATGAATCCCACCCTTACTTCCATGAAATCTACAACGACCGTAGATACACCACATGTGATGTCTCGAAGGAGAAGCTTCCCCGAGCTGAGAGCCTGAAGGAGGTGTTGGACAGGCTGCTGCCATACTGGGACAGCACTGTGGTGCCAGTGATAAGGAAAGGCAAGACTGTCCTCATTTCTGCTCATGGAAACAGCTGCAGGGCCCTGCTGAAACACCTGGAAGGTATGCTACCATAACCTACCATAAACAATGCTCGCTGAGGCTTTGTCTCTGTAGGGTGAATGCATTACTGCAATACTGTAGTTGAAATCAGCAGCTGCCTCTGAACTCTACAGTCTTCTGCTTCTGGTCATCAGAGTCAATGAATTGGAAAGGACCTATTTCACTTCCAGAATTGGAAAGTGGTCGACCTCTTGTCAAAAGGCCACTGAGTTTGTGTTACATTTGCAGTGACTATGACCTTTTATCAACCTGCTTGTACTGCCCGCTCTGTAACTTGACACATATTGGGTGTTACCGTACCTGTAGATAATTACACGAAGCAGAGGATACATGCAGGCTGGAGCAGACTAACATTACAGCTTTGCTGAATATGATCTCATTCTCTAGCAATGATTCAAACTAAATGACTGCAAACTGTAATTGGTCATGGTTGTGAATTAGGGCTGTGCGATATGAACAAAATCTCATATCCCGATATAAGAATATATATATATATATATCCCGATATAAGAATTCTATCGTCCAATAACGATATAAATCACAAAAATGTAACATTTTCTGTAAATTCTGTGAATCTCGTGCAGCTCGACTTGCGTGAAGTGTTTCCAGCTGCGCGTCATGTAGCTGGAGTCGAGTGTTTTAACCGATGACTATGACCTTTTATAGTTAAATGATGTTTTAACTATACATTTTTAGACATAAGTTGTAACGCCAGCCGTTTTCTTTGTGAGTATTTATTACACGGCGTGCTGCGTGGAAAAGCCTGTTCTAACGTTTGAGTCTAGGGTTTATTTTTTAGCACCTGGCGGCTCTTTTTTAATTCTCATCCGTAAATAATCTGCTCTTTCACGTGATTCCGTTTATTTTGAAAAGTCTCAACAGGATGTTGAGCTTTATTGTGAAAGGTTTATGTGGAACATAAACAAGCGGACACACGATGGTGTTACCGTCATTGTTGCAAACCATAACGCATAAAAACAGGCGCTTGTCCATCTGTAGTGTGGTTATATAAAATATAAGAGAAAGAGAGAACTTTAAGAAATTAATATAACCACTACAGTGACCATCAAAACGATGAAAAAATATTGCCGTAAACAGTTTATTTTGCGACACCACGAAACAAACAATAGCGTGAAATGAAACGATAGACGTTTTTATATCGTCATCCGATATATATCGTTATATCGAACAGCCCTATTGTGAATGGCTTGTATTGGATGAATATTACTCCTTCTTTCTCCAGGTATATCAGATGATGACATTGCCAGCGTGACTTTACCTACAGGAATACCTGTGCTGCTCGAGCTGGATGAAAACCTCAAGCCGGTGAAACCTCGACAACTGCTGGGAGACCAGGAAAAGATTCAGGCAGCCATTAAAAAGGTGGAAGACCAGGGAAAAGCCAAAACAGCAACTTGAACGCATTGCAATAGTTGTAAGACATAATATAGTTTCATTCTTGCTGCCTCTGAGCACTTTTTTTTATTAGCTATGGCAAATGCCAATCTCAACAAACTTGAATAACTTCTTATTTAATAACAGACAACTGCAACAACAGATTGTCATTCTACTGGGACACGGAGAAGTTCAGAGATATGTGTGTGTGTAAATGTTTTAATGTTGTGATAAATGTTTTTGTGTAAGCACTGAGAAAACATTTGGTCTGTAGCTTGAATGCCACTGTGAATGCCAGCTTGGTAACACTTAAGTGTTTTATTTATGTATTTATTTAGTTATTAGGTTTCTTGCACTGTAACTCTACTTTACAGATTCATAGCAATGCACTGATGCGGCAAAATCTTAAAATGCAAAATATATTTCCTCTCTTAAAGGTGTTTTTGTGTGACAGGGTTTTTAACCTGTGCCTTCAGTCTTTATTTGGCACCTGAAACAGGTCTTTTATTGAAAGTGGACCTGTTATGCTTTTCCTTATTTACCTTCAGGTGTGCGCTGTTACATTGATGGATGGAAAAAGCTCAGGCTTCACTTGTTTGAAACCAGTTAAACACTTGGTTTCAAACAGTTTTTTTTCTCTGGCCTCTGTGTGATGTCATTGAGAAGGGATATTCTTTATACAGCCATCTCAGGCGGACGGCTCTAGCGCTGACTACTTGGTTTAAAGGGAGAGACACTAAAACGTCTTGTTTCATACAGTGGATGAACTGAGGTGTGCCACAAAGGCCAGCTGTGAGATAAACGGGGATTATTTTGAACTGTGAATCATGCAAAGCTACTCGTGTAGAGTCCAAGAATATGAATATGGAGCTGGAAATCAGCAGAACAGGTTCTCTTTAAAAACAAAAGCACTCCATTAACAAATCTTACCTCAGAAAAATTACAAACCAGCCCATTCATTTTAAGAATTGGGTAATTATAAGCCACTCAAATGCTGTGAAATGCTGAAATTGAATGTGGATAAGTTACTGATACTTTTTAATGGCCTACTCAATGCAGCAGAATCTGCTTTAAACAGTACATCAACTCTGACACATAACAGATTGAGTTCAAAACACTTACACTCATGGATATATTGGCATGACAACTAGCTATTTTTATTTCTTTATTACAGTCCTACATGGGCCATTTGATGTTCTGTAATGAGAGAAGATGTCACTGTTTGCACATTGTCTTACAGCAGAACTATTTTACCGTTGTATGTGGCTCACACTGCTTTAATGTTTTTAATATGTTGTAAAGTGTGTCTTGTGTGTAAATGTAAATGTTGTGTCTCTTTTTTTGTTTTTTGTTCTCAGTTTCTTGCGTTTCGCTGCCACTGTAAGGTGTAACCGGTTTGTTAGGTCAACAGGCGAAATGGATACATTTTGAACATTTCTAGGTACTAAAGGGTAGAAACACTGATATATTTGTATTTCCTGTAAGCTAGCTTAATGACTTCCCTGCTGTTCTCACCTTGCCATTTGAGAGTTTTCAAGATGAATAAAATGGAATTCTAATTTTCCAAAAACATAAACTTATTTCTGTGTTATGTTTCATTTTCAGCTTTGTTTTTATCTGATTGCTCTTTATTATTGAAGAGAAGGGCGTTCCAGATGTTGCCCTGATATACAGTCGACTATAAATTATGTGATGGAGCAACTGAACCAAATCGGGGAAATAAACAATAATGCTTGTTTTGGAAGTGCAGACATCCTCGTAATTTGGATTCTGGTCGCCTCAAGCCCGCTGGAAACAATAAACAACTGAGTCTGTTTGGCTACCGCACATGGATTCAGAAGAGTGGTTCTTCATTTCTCAACCCTTTCTGTAATTTGGCCAAACCACTGGGGCTGAGACCGGGAGAAACCCTCTAATTGGATGGAAATGCTCCTAAATGAAATGCTAAATGATCAATGTGATTGTTTTTATTCCAACTTATGTGGCAGGAGCAATACATGTATATAACTGATATGCTAATGTATGGACCACCGTGTTTATATCTATCCTTTAACAATCAGACAGGCTCATTAAGTACACCTGTCATTTAACTCAATACATCTAAAAGCCAAATAGTGCACTTCAGTCGTAAAGCTTTTTATACACAATAATGCAGCACTGCTAAACTGCATAGAAAAGAAAGCGCAAGTTAGAAAATTGAATCTATGTTTAATATTTTTAACCTTTATCAACCAGAGGAATCAGTTGCACTGCAATTTAAAGACATCCCTAAAGTTAACCTGTGTGCATGCACATGTCAACCCTGTGAAACTCAGTGAGTTTGCAGCTTGAGCAGGCGGAGCTGCACATTGCATGCTCTGCTTATAAACCCCTTGTCGCTCTGTGCCTGCTGATTTCCAGCCTCTTTGGTCTGCAGGCCTGGTAAGTTTAATCATAATGTGTGATGTAGCTTCACAAGGTCATTAGCGCAGGCTTAAAGGGATGTTGTGTTTTGTATTTAGACTGACTTGTGTGGAAAAAACTGTATAATCAGAGTGAAGTACATATTTACAGCTGCTAATGACTGTTGAATTTGCAGTGGTTTCATGTATCATTTGATGTGAGGACAAAAAGACAGCTGGTTCAGATTTTGAAACACCCCAAAGAAGACTCTTGAAAAGATTTGTTAGGTTATGTTTTATATGGATGCCTCACTTTTGTACTTCTTCTGTAGTACTAATTATTACATCTGAGCATGCCATCCTCAACCTAGATTGCTTGAAAAGAGATGAAACTGAACAAATAGAACATAAATATAAATGCACGGCATTCATTGTTAAAGAAACTAAATGTTTAGATCTCTATATGAGACTTTCCACACAGAGATATTAGGAGAACTTAATTGTGTTCCCTCAATACAAGTTTTTAACATCCTCAAGCAGAGACAAGAGTGAGAAAGAGGTTTCATGAAAACTGAAGTTGATGTGAAATATCTTTTTACACTGTGTTTATATTTTTATCTTTAATACTATTAATTTCATTGTTATAAAGAAAATTGATTCTACTGTATCCAACTGCATAGAAAAAGAACTCTAACCAGGAGTGACAGAAACAAAACAAGTCTCACAATCCCTTTTCATGAAGTAACTGTGAGCTTAATCATGTACAATTTGCTGGCGGGGACTTCTGCAAATAAGTGGTTTCAGCTGCCCATATTCTTGTTTTTCCTCCCTCCTTTCATGAAGCTTAGATACTTGCATCTTTCTGTGCAACAGAACGACAGAAGTCGAAGCCATAATTCAGTTTTAGTTTTCTGTTGCTCATTTATTAAGCGGACGTCTGGCTGTGGACACACTGTTGCTGTGGTGGACATGCCAAGTCGGCCTCTTATTCCTTAGATGGTATTGCAGATAAAGGCTGGACCACACTCGGTTGCAGTGTGCGAGTTTGTGACCGGAGGCTGATCTAGTCTGGGACTGGAAATGTGTTTGGATTTGAAGAGCATTCTCACTCACCCATCTTGATTACAGAAATTGGGATGACTTTGTATCCTGAAAGTGAAAACAGCTGTGTATGCACAAAATGTAAAATATATTGTTAACGCATTTGATTTCCAGTCTTTCATATCCAGTATGCACAAATACAAGAGAACAAATTCTCAGAAAGTAGAGCAATTCAGATATTTATGTTTAATGTTTAGCTGTGTATGACTTCTTCCTTTTACCCCCTTTTTAATTAGTACAGTCCAAACGCTATTGTCTGCATGGTGCCAACTGTGTCTGGATGCAGATGGAAATACAAAATGTCTTTTGAGCGTGAGCACATGGGAGCTGCTGCAGTTTGAGTTGAAAATCATCCATTTAAAAAGTTGTGAATCAAGTTTGCCAACTGAGAAAGTGATACGGGGAAAATTCAGCTGCTGGTGTTTTAATGCGAGCACAAATGGGTCTTTGTGCCTCAGCAGTGGAACGATTTGAAAGAAAAGCACACCGCATGGTCTCTGGTTGTACAGGTGGGGCACTCTCAATGGGAGAGGAAATGGTTTTCCACATGAGCAAATTACAAGAGGTTAAAGGGTGAACATTAATGGCACTAATGTTAATGAAGTCATTCGTCAGCGATCAGTCTGCCGTACAGGAGAAATAGCATTCCCGACACCAAGAGAAGAATGATTTGGAGTTAGGAATCATTTCAAGGGTCCTGCTTTTTCTCATGGTCTTTTTTAATAATCACCCTTCCAGTTTGGGTTTTTGCCTCCCAGCACTATTTTTGGAAAGCTTATTCACAGTGATCACAATGGAAATAAGTTATTCCTGGGTTACCACTTTGTTTAGCAGCAGGTATTTTCTTGAGTAAACTACGATCTCTGTCCATGGCAGGGACATTACAACTAACACTGCCTGTGTACTTCCTTAAAAGGAGGCCAAGTACGCCATCTGAGCTGATGGGATGTGGAGCAGGGAGTGCACGTAGCTGCATCTATTTCCATTGAGTGCCCGGCTGAGGATGAAGCAATAACTTGGCTTTGAATTAGGATTATTTATTGAATTGTGTCACCAGACATATTTCATTCCAGTCAATGATCGCTCCCACTTTGCAATGTTTTATCAGCAATCAAACAACAATTTCCATCAGCTGATTATAAGCTATTATAAACCATTTGTTTAATAAAACCAATCGGTGCTGCAGAGTCAAGAATTTACTAAAGGCCCCTGTCGCTTTGCACAAAGCTGATAAGATAGTTGCAAATCTTCACATCAACAGCCACAAAACAGCACAGACTCCTTTTCGTCTCTTTTTACAAATATTTTAATGAGCAACAGAAAAGGTCACCAGTACAGTATGTTGTCGCTTGTAAACTGTGTGTGATTTGTATCCTGGTGATGGACTTTTTTGAATGTGACCATGTTTGGTCATGTGGAGTAAGCAGCTGTGGCTTCTTGATTGATTGCAAACGCCTCTCTGGCAGCTGTTTATCTACATATAAATGTGTTGAAGTACTTTTTTTTATCCTTCAGTGAGAAACTTGTCTGTCTTTTTTGATTTAGTTTCTGCAGCGCATCCTATATGTGCTGTAGATATTTAGCTGATGCAGTTTTGGGCAGGTATTAAACAGTCATATGATCTCAGTTACCAACCTTACAATTAGCCAGTCAGACAAAATACAAGTCAAAGGAATCAATTAAAGAAATATTCATGTATAGTTATTCTGGCCTCGTGACTGTAGGCCCACCTAAAACACAAAGACTGGAAACAATGGGAAACGGCTACTTTACAGTATCTGTCACCCTCAGAGTTAACAATCTCAGCAGTAACTGACATGTAGCTATAAAGTCTGCTGGCATGTTTCTCTAAAATGATCATAATTTAGAAGAGTAGTATGCTGGAAAAGTTTATTTTCCTTTTTTTCTTGCATCCACAGTTATTGCTGGACTCATTGCAATAGAGACAGAGCTGTGCAGTTACTAGTATCCAGCTGTGTGCCTGTCTGTGGTGAACATTTCCTGATTGAAGATGTGAAGTTTTCTCTTACATGCCAAACCAAATGTTAATCACACATTAGGAACAGTGTTAAACAGAACAGAGTCTCTGTCTCAGGCTCTTTTTGATGTCTGACTGATACATTTGGAGACACTCTGTAAAGACACCATCAGTAAGGCAGTAATCACAAAGGCCGACAATATACAAACAGCACATGGTGTTTACACAAAACTGGAGAGCCAAAGGAGAAGCATGTAGCTGATGTAATTATGGGCTTTTAGTGAAAGGCTTATAAGACTTATTACGAGCTTCGATGGACTACTTGAGGGAGTCTCGGGCTAAATCCAAGTTGGCTTTCAGAAACGAAGAAGTCAAACGTGGGCTTACTGTGAATTAACCGCTTTGGATAAGGGACACTGGCATGGGTTACTATTGTGTTTTTCCAGGACTGTTTTTATTACTTAACATTTTATAGGTACATGTGTTCAGTCGCATCTGTCTGAATATGCCAGAGACCTGCAGGCTTTCTTTTAATGTACTTAGTACATTAGCACTGACTGAATATTATTGTGATGTAGACTTTATGCCATGTTTGCAAAATGTGCTTCCTCATGAACTGCAGCTGGTTGTTTGGCTTCCTTTAAAGGTGAAGTTTTGCCATTCATTGCTGCTTCAGAAAGCTCTCCAGTTATCAGGTTGAATTCCCACTATTGGTTTGGGTTTTATATATTAGAACTAGTAAGGTAGCAGCATGACACAGTGCTGCAGGGTAGCAGAAGATCGTGCTGTCATCATTTAAAGCAATAGGGTACCTAATAATGATTTGGGGGGACTTTTTTGTGAAAAAGAAAAAACCCAAATTATGATTAGCTTAGCTTGAAATGAAGGCTGGGAAAGGTAGGAGCTGTTGTAAGTTGTAAAAAAAATCTGTTAGCTACCAACACCTGTAAATGTTCAATAGACATCTCTGTACATGGTTTGACGCTGTTGACATTTTGGGATAAATAATAGCAGTGTAGACAGATATGACAGGCGCACTGAACAGATGAATAGTGACATATAAATATATAGTTAGTGGCGTGTACAGGTGATGAGAAGGGATTTTTTTGTTTAGGTGTAACCAGGCTTGCTTTAGCCTTTACCTCCAGTCTTTATGCTAAGCTAGCTAAGTACCTGCATATTCTGCCTGTCTTTGGTTTCGTTGGAGTAAACGCATTCCCTCAGAAGTCACAGTTTTGTTTAGCTTTAAATGTCAGTGTTTGATATTTTTACATCTGACTTAATGCAAGCCAGACATATAAGGCTAAATATTCATGAACAGTGTGTTTTTTGTGATTCTTTTGCTGCATGAAAGCAGTGTGCTCAAGTAGCGGGAGAAATATACCTAAATTAAAGGGCCAGTGTGATCAGTGCTTCCACATATTTTTGGGCCTTCAAACAAAATATATATAACAAAATATAGAAAAAGTTATTCCTAGAGGTAATCTGAACTATACAAATCATCTGTCCATTTGCAGATAGCACTGTTATGGGGAACTCGGAGAATAATGTCTGTGCTGTTAAGTGCATGTCTCTCAGTGCAGACAAAAGCTGGGAAGAAAGGCAATCACATTAGAAAGTTTAAACATTATAAAGTCTAAAAACTCTCAAGAGATTTGAAACTTTATAAATAGAGATCTTCACTGGCATCGATGGACCAGTGAGGCAATGTTTGCGTTAGCCCATCCAAACATTCCTGCTTCACCATTCAGACATCTCTGAGTTGTTCAGCTCAGTCAGTCCTTGCGTGATGCTCCATAGAATCCATAATTCAGACCACCTTTTATGATGCTCAGACCTCTTCTGATCCCATGAGGCTGTGAGAGAGGGATGAACAGGTTGTCACTTGTGACCCTGAGAAGAATTAAGTTAGTGAACAAGTGACAAGTGAGTCTAACAGTTAGTTCACACAGAAAAGAAAGTCATCCTCATTCACAATCCTGGCAAATAAGCTTTGGTCATTGTCAGTGTACATCAGCTGATAGCCCAACTCATACCCTGATGTGCATCCAATAGGTGAATCTTAATAAAGGGCACTTCTTTAGACAGGCCACAGTTTCTGAGAATCTCCGGTCTGCTTTGCAACCCACCTTCTCCCCTGCACTCCCTTTCATGCTGTATCTGACCGAATGACTCATTGATCTGACCAAATATCCATCATTTATTTCTTTGTATAGTACATGGTTTGCAAAACACTACAATGTACTGTAGTTGCAAACAAATACAAGGCCTTTTGCTTGATTGCTAACGTGTAGTATACAATATAATCATTGTGCATTGGTGCTGACAGAAAATAGTCCCCAACAAAAATGTGTTTTATGCTGTTTGAATTACATTTCCTAATAACTACACTTGCATGTGTTATTAAGAGAACATAATGTTAATTTTAGCTTTTTTTCCCCCCAATGCTGAATTTTAGCTTGTTCTTCCAGATTTTAGAGAAAGTCCTTGTTTAACTCTGGTCTCTATAGAGCACCGTCGATTATATGTATATATTAAGCAATCTATTAGAATAGCATAGAATAGAATAGAATTCAACTTTATTGTCATTGCACACGTCACAAGTACATGGCAATGAAATGTAGTTTGCATCCATCCTGAAAGTACTTTAGCAATAATATAGATATATTACAGAATATAGATCTATTAGAGATATGATACAATGTACACGGCATGAAGGTATGTTATGAATAAGTATGTACAGGCTATAACTGAAGTGAATGTACAAGCTATATACAGGCTATGAACAGGTTATACGTATGGTTATAAATATGAAAAGCTATAGCAGATTATAGATATACAATTGCAAGTATTAATAAACAGTTGTAAAACTATAATTATTGTATTGTACAGTATGATTGTCTATACAGCATTTACAGTAGTGCAATCAAGTAATGGGACAGTAAGATATATGGATAAATTATACAGTAGTTATATAAAGTGCCAGTGGTTGTAAGTGGTGGTTCAGTCCATCATCAAAACGGGGGTGTCAGTTTTTTGGTGCCAATAAATCTCTGTTCAGTTTCCCACAAGGGTAAAGTCTAAAAGAGTGCCATCCTTTTCCTGGGAAACTCAACAGATTTGGGTGTTTCAGGGAAAGGGACGCTTTTGGCTCGTTTTGTTTGTAAGTCTAAGTGACTGTATATGGTACCGGTCATAGTACAAACTAAACTGTGACATGCTTATGTCCCATTATGATGCACTGCTTACTGTTGGTGGGCTCCTCTGCAGATCTGAAAATCTTGAAACAAAAATACAGCGATGAGAGTGAAGTGGCCCTCTTTAGTATAACCTTATATGACCAAGAATGAAAGTAAAGCTAGCCGGGTTAAGCTTTCTTTGAACTGCCTTATAATGTATTGTATGATTGTTTCTAAGGCTAGAAAATAGAGTTGTTTGACCTTAAGTGAAAAAGTGTGATGTAATCTCCCAGTGCTGGCTCTTGTTCTGTTTCTATTGTGAAAGACAGGAATGCCTATTTGTCATGGGTTAGAGCTTCCTAAAGATAGTTGCAGTCTTTTTGGCTCAAGACTAAACTGATTTTATTTTCTATTTTCAGTACAGGGTGCATGACTTTCAGCTGCAGTCTCACAAAAAAATTGGTATGATGTTTCTAAATCAGCACGGCCCAGCGACCGACTAAGTGTTGCTGCTTGCACTACTAGCAGTAGGAGGGCACCTAGGAGCAATTGACTAGTTGCACAACTTCATGTTCATCCAAAGAAAGAGCAAACATTTGGAAAACTATAATTTTATTGCATGCTGAACACTGGATTTGAGCAGTCTTATTCCAATAACAAATGTGGGATCAGCAGCAGCCCATTTATAAATCTATACTTTGGTTTATTCCCTAACTTTTCAATAATTTGCTGTCCTTCAGCTATTTTAACCAACCAGGGATGTGATGACAGTGGAGTAGAAGCAGGATTTCACTAGACAGGTTCCTACAGGACTGGCAGACACTCACACACACAAAAGTTCCCCCTCACACTCACATTTTCAGCCAAGAACCATCAGTTACCTTAGCATCCATGTCTTTAGTGGGAGGACAGGGCGGTTTATACAGTTGTTTTTGTTAATGCTGAAAGCCTATACAATGTGTACATTATCAAGTAATGAATTTAAATTATGCTGAATGAGTTTGTTAAAATTACATGAGGAGGAAAAAAAGTGAATTTTGATTTATTGGCAGCTGTTTGGAGTTAGTGTTCCAGATGTTAATATAAGGTGGCAAGCTGTTAAAGTGCTATAAATGAAGGATTTTGTGTCAGCCTAAGAAGCCATTTTATCTAAGTCTGTGCATTTAAATGAACCCTCAGTTCTTTTCTCTAAGCCAGAAAGACTAGCAATTAGTTACTGGGCACAGGCTGTATGACTTTAGTGAGCTTTGGGAAACCCTGCAGGCCAGATTACAGCTTTATTATTACTAAAATGGGGGCTTTGGTTTTCAGTTGCTCTAGCTGAACAGTTGATTGTAGATTATAAGCTTTGGCAACCTTTTACAAGAATTATAATTTTATCTGTGATGCTGGAAACTCTAATGACCTTTTAAATGCACAGGAATGCCCAGCCTCTGTAGTTCAAAGAAACCTGTTTGTAGATTGCGTTTCCCACTGGATCTCTTTATCTGTTTTCAATGAAACTACAATAACAGCATAGGGAAACACGAGGAGTCAAACATGTTTGAATAATTTAATGAGAGAGAAGAGAGAAAACTGCACTCTTCTTCCTCTATTTAATAACAAATGTATGGGGTCCAGTACAGAGCCAGTAATTACAAATATTATTCATTATAGTAATTATTAGTTGGAGAAAAGTAATTAAAAGGCTAATGGCCATTTTTTTTCTTTGGCAACTGAAAACCAATGTCATGCCAGGCTAATTGCTGAAATATAAACCACTGCGCACTGCAAAGCTGTCCTGTGACCAGTAAGGGTTGTGCAGTGAGTAGCGTTTTAGAAGCACGGAATAATTCTGTAGAAACCTTTATAAATTAAAACCGACACATCTGACATAAGCTAGATAAAGCAGACAAGGTACAGTAAGCAGAATAAGACAAAGTCTAAGTCCAAATTCAGAGATCAGGGAGGGAAAAGTGAGAGTCAGAGGGAGCGAGCAGGAGTCTGCCTGAGGAGGAGGGAGGCTGAGAAAGAAAAAGAGGAGAGCAGAGAGGCAGGCTTTGCCTTTTCTGGTAGTTGTAGTCACTGCAAAGACAAACAGGAATTCTTTTTGCGCTGCAGAAGGACTGAGATATAAACCAGACTGTGGGAGCTGATATATGACAGGAGAGGAGTCTCTGTTGTCCGTGGACTAAACTTTCGCTATTGCTAAGGTATTGTAAACCAGCAGACACAGAAGTTTTTATTGATTTTTTCATATGTTAAAAAAAGTTGCCTTGGGTGGGCCCTTTGTTTTATTGCAATGTGTGTCTGTTAATCTGGACCCTACAAGCTGCTGTTAATTGAGTTTAAATTACCACAGTGATGAAATGTGGTAATTTTTTTTTGCATGTGCATTAAAAAATAAATGTCCATTTCATTTAACTTAGGATACTCATGCTGACATTATATTTGTGTCTTTTAGTGAAAAAGCGAGGAGAACCTTTTGGCCACCATGGATGACGACTTTGACCGCCGCATGGAGCTGAGGAGGCAAAGGAGAGAGCAGATGCGCCTTGAAGCCGAAAAGTGAGTAATCCTGTAAAACCTGTGCAAAACAACACATGCACACACACACACACACACACACACACAAAAGACACAGTCCTGAGCATGCAGACTTAAAATTACAAGTGAAACTCACAAAAAAAGGGTGAATGCACTGTGAATATCAGAACATCCTACACACATCATCCTAAATTAAAGTCTCATTAGCATTGTTAGCATGCAAAGCATTTGTGTCGGCTCACAAAACAAACCGGATATATTTTATATTTGATTAGCAGGGCCTAGTCACCCCCCACGCCCACCCCGAAACACACACACACACACACACACACACACACACACACACTTTTTTTCAGTTTTTAAACAGCAGCTGTTTCCCAGTCCCATCTGTGTTGACACTTTTAAACCCTTGGGTGCAGTGAACCATTCTGAAAACATTAAACAAGATGTTCCTTTTCTGATCGTTCTTCTGTGCCCTCCGATGATTGGTTCATCTCATGGACACATGCTCAGTGAGCAGGCCTTTCTATATATGCATACTATATGTTGTTTGATGTATGGAAGGATGCATGATGGAGCTCTTTGTCTCCACACGAAGCAGAAGGAAGAGCCGATAATGGCCCAATGATCTCCCCACTATCCTGAGCTCATTAAGGGGACCGTCATCTGTGCTGCTGTTTGGGTTTACCTTTCATTCTCTGTTGTTTTATTCAGTCTCTTTCATGTGCTCAGCAAATTAAACAATAATGTTTAAAAGATGGTGCTGATATCCACCCCAGTGGTGTAAAGTAGAAGGTTTGTACTTGCTGTGATCTCAGGTTGAGTAGAAACAAAGTGAGAGATGCTGACACTTAAAGATGTCAGAAGTGTTTAATCACAGAGCTAATTAAACGGATGATCAAACACTGCGGTCACTGCATTTTACTCTCTGAATGGATTTGAACAGATTATGATCACTTTAATCCTTTATGTGATCATATAATCAAGATGTCCAAACGTAGCCCAGCATGTTGTGTTTTTTCCAGTCGGGTGCTGTCATATCAGATGTGCCATCAGTGCCCAAGAAACGAAGAACATTCCTTGCAATTTTCTCACAGCCAGCCATGCCAAACCAGTCTGCCCTTCCTTTTATGCCTTCCAGTTCCTCTCCAAATGCTGCCGACACTGGAATGTTTTGACTGTAATTTTTATTCCAGTGCATAATAGCCTGCTCCGATGGCTTCAGACTTACACTGCTTGAGCTGAGCTTTTTAGCCTCGTACCTTCATTTCACTCAGCACCTCTGTTAGCCAAGTAGCTCCCATCATATTTCCCCTCATTTATTATGTTTCGTGTCCCCCGGGCTGGTTGTCTGGAAATGTAACTGTGACTTCAAGCTTTGGGTGGGGTTCTCTCTAATTGGATTGCTTCCTCACTGATTTCTCTAGGTGATCCGTGCCATTTGGAGAAACCTTTGCCTGTGGATTTATTGGATTTCCGCCTCATTTGGGTCTTTGTTGCTGTTTTAAAGACAGAAAGGATTCTTGTGGTTGCCTTCCACCTCTCGCAACATCTGTAAAAGATTGCCTCGCAGATTCAGGAAGAGCAGAGGGAAATAATACCCGTGTGCTATCAATGGACCATTTCAAGCTCCCTCTCTGTCTCATAAAGCCTGGTAATACTTAAAAAGATACTCCCAGGCATGCTGAAAAATTAACTGTGGAAGCATTCAAAGCTGGATGAAAGTCACTGACAGGGGATATGGGGTTGATGGAGAGGAAAAGCATTGTTCTGCATCCCTATTCTGTTGTTTTTTCTCCCTTTTTCATATATTACATGTTGTAGTATTAAGTCCAGTCTTAAGAGCCAGTCTTTTGAAGTACACGCATCTTCTTGGATGTGGCATTTGCATGTGTAGCATGTGTGTTTATAATTATTTCTTATAGACTATTTTCCTCTCAGTTGTGGTATCTCAAATCTTCATTGTGTCTTTTGAAATCAGCTTAGATGGTATGGCTTTAGCTTCTCATGTGGTCAACATAAAAATGTCACATATCACATATTTCTTTTGGAGGAAATTGTGTTTTTGATTTATGTGAAGTTTTTTAAATTTTTATCAGGAAAAACACTTGTTTTTTCACTTTAGGTTTCTTAAAAACATTAAATAAAATGTGTATGGGAAACTCCACTCTACACTAAAGCCTTACATAACACGTCATAGTGTGTCACAAGTAAAGTAGGCACAACCACGAGGTCCATGGAGCTCAAAGCCTTTACAGTTAGGTCCATAATTTGTTTTAATCTGTTCATCTATACAGCGCCAAAGTGAATTTACAGTCAACTTTTAATACTAGTACAAATACTAGAAGAGGAAAGTACCATTGGGAACGATCCAGCGTTCTCACGTAGGCAAACGTGTAGTAAATGGGCAGAATCCATGAGAAGCTTAAAGGGGTGGAAGGAAAATGCAGAACCGACTATTTAGACTGACAGTGCCAGGACAGGAGGGAAAAAGACAAAGAAAGGAAGTTAAACTAATAGGCATACACGAGCAAAGTGATAGGCAAAAAACAAAAACATGAGCCGAAACTATATCACAAACTCCAAACCAAGGCATTTACAGATTCAATAAAGGACTAGATGTTACAATCTCTGATAATGCATTGCTGCAAATGAAGAAAGTCTTGAGGGATGGCTACTATGAAGAAAGGCAGCCTGAAAGCTTTACCAGCGGGACACATCATCAGTTGTGGCTTAACTTCACAGGGTGTTTCGGGCCTTTTATCACAAATTATACCAATTTTATTTTCTGCTTCTTTTAACTTCCTTGGTTAGGTTTAGGGATTAGAAATCTGATCTAGAGTATAATTTTTAAAGACAGATCATCAGTAGTGGACCTTGGATTCATTGGGTGTTTTGGCCATTATCACTAGACAGTGATATTTTAGCACAAAAGCTGCCATTAAGCCAAAGTAGCTTTCACGTGGATTGACGTGTTTTCATGGTTTAACCCAAAAAACTGAAATGCATTTTAAACAAAACACTGTAATTCTGTATATGTGCTCTTTCAGGACAGGTAACACCAATGATGATGATGAGGAAGAGGCTCGGGAGCGAAGGAGACGCGCAAGGGAGGAGAGAAAGAAGATGAAAGACTCAGAGGAATCTGGTCTGACTGAGGTGATCGACACTAACAGGTAAGATGTGTAGACATCATCTAGAATGAGGTTAAATAAGTAACTTCCCATTAGGGGTTTTCTTAATGAAAAAAAAACTTTTTTTTGACGTATGAAAAATAAATTTGCACACAAGTTGAATTGTTGTGTATAAAAGCAGCACATTTTATTACCTTGGCCTATTGCACTGTGTCACAAAAAACAAAATAGTGTTTTTTCATTTAATTTTATTCAAATGCTTTTTTGTTCCTGCGTAAGCATCACTGAGAGAGAGAAAAAGAAAAACACAGCAGCTCTACAGCCTATCTAAGTGTTTGGCATTGATAAAGCCCTCCAGCCTTAATATTTGGAAAGCTCCAGCGGTTGTGAGGTTCTTGGATTGATGTTTTCGCTGGTTAGCCACAGGAGAAAATTCCACTCAGAAAGACTTGTGGGTTCATCACACTTGATCAGACCAAAACATTTGATAGCAGCCAAGATTTTGAGGTTCGACTTTGAGTGAATTTAATCTTTGGTGTTTTGTTTTTGTTCTTTAATTTTTCAGCGTGACAGAGACGGAGTCCTCCACAGCCGTAAACGAAGGGGCAGATGATGACCAAGCTTTGCTGGAGCGCCTCGCCAGAAGGGAGGAACGCAGGCAAAAGAGGATGAAGGAGGCCATGGAGAGACAGAAGGAGCTCGATCCCACAATTGGCACCACCAATGGCACAGACGTCACATTGGAAGAGCAGACTTCCATCAGCATCAGCAGGCAAGAAAATACAGAGGAGGAGGAGGAGGAGAAGAAGGAGGAGGAATCTGCCCAGGAGGAGGTGACAAGTACTGATACTAACTCTTGGACGAAAGAAGAAGAAGACACAAAGGAGGACGAGAAGGTAAGATGTGTTTCAGCCTTTTTGTTTGTTTTATAAATTATAATGTTTTTATATTGTGATTTTTTATTGATTAATTTATTTTTGGTGTGATTGTCAGGAATCTGTTGAAGAATCAAGAACACAAACAACAGGAAATGAGGTAGAGTTTTATGTCTTTTTACCTCTTTTAAACTCGTTAATTCAACTCTATAAAACTGACGGGAAGTAAATTTAATTTGTTTTTGTAGGAAGAGACTGAGGAGAAGGCTGCAGCAACAGAGATGGACACTGAGGAGCCAGATTTAGAAAAGAAAGATGCTGAAGATGAGCCTGCACCTGGTGTTGACAATGAAGAAGAAGAAGAAAAGAAGAGGCAAGAAGAAGAAGAAAGGCATCAAAAAGAAATGGAAGAAAAGCAGAGGATAGAGGAGGAAGAGAGACAAAAAAGGGAAAAGGAGGAAAAACTCAAGAAGGAGGAGGAAGAAAGGAGAAAGAAGGAAGAAGAGGAAAAACAACAGAAGGAAACTGAGGAGAGGCTTAAACAAGAGATGGAGGAACAAATGAAAAAAGAAGAGGAGGAAAGACAGAAAAGAGAGCTGGAAGAGAGACTGAGAAAAGAGGAAGAGGAAAGGCAAAAAAAGGAGCTGGAGGAAAAGAAGAAGAAAGAGGAAGAGGAAAAACTGAAAAGGGAAATGGAAGAAAAGAAAAAGAAAGCAGAAGAGGAAAAACGAAAGAAGGAAATGGAAGAGAAGAAGAAAAAGGAGGAAGAGGAGAAAAAAAGGAAGAAAGAAGAGGAGGAGAGACGAAAAAGGGAAGTGGAAGAGAAGAAGAAAGTAGAGGAGGAAAAAAGGAAAAAGGAGGCTGAAGAGAAGAAGAAAAAAGAGGAAGAGGATAAGCGCAAAAAGAGAGAGATGGAAGAGAAGAAGAAGAAAGAGGAGGTATTCATGGGATTTGTGGGACTTTTGTGTTAATGTAACTATTTGCAAAGTAAAAAAACACTCTTTATTTATGTGGGTTTGTTCTTGCTTTGCTGTGTGATGTGGTTTTGTGGTTTGGTCACAGATCACAGTGCAGTCGCAGTGTTTTGCTGGAGGTGGTGATATCAAGGATGCTGCAGTGTCATAGCGCTTTAGCTTACATCTGCTTTGCATTCACTACCAGTACTCTACTATTGTTTGATGGCCTTTGTCTTGTGTGTGTGTGTGTGTGTGTGTGTGTGTGTGTGTGTGTGTGTGTGTGTGTGTGTGTGTGTGTGTGTGTGGCAATGGATGTTTGCTGATCTTTTCTTTCTCTCTTATTTTCACATCTTCGTGTGAAGGAGGAGAAGCCGAAGAGATTTGGGTTTAAGGAGAAGGTAAAACAATACTAGCTGTCAATATTCAATATGTGTTTATTTTTCTTTTATGGAAGAAAAGCTTTTCTTTTCCCGTCTTTTTTGAAAGATTGAGCCAACCAAACAGAATGGAGCTGTCATTGAAAGTAAATTAAAGAAAACAGAAAAGACATCAAGGTAAATCTTGGCAAACTGCCTCCACAATGTAATGGGACTGCTGCTTATAGACAGTCAATGATTTTGATCACCGTTAAGTCTAATCTGCATGTTTTAACATGTGAATTAAATAAACTGTGCGTGTTTGCGAGCAGGGACAATCCGCCCTCCACTAAAGCAGAAGACCTGGAGCGACAGGAGGCTGAGCGAAAACTGCAAGAGCTGAAGCGCAGACGAAACAATGCGGAAAGTGAGGAGTTTGAGAAGATGAAGCAGAAGCAGCAGGGTGCCGAGGCAGAGCTGGAGGAGCTGAAGAGGAAGAGAGAGGAGAGGAAGAAGATCCTGGAGGAAGAGGAGAGGCAAAGGAAACAGGCACTAGAGGAAAAGAAAGCCAAAGAGCAGGCGAGGATGTGTTATTTGACATTCAGGGGTTAAATATACCAATTTAACACGGTGCATGGGTTTGGTTATGTGCTATTTATCATATGTGTGGCTACAGAAATGTGACAGCAAAATGGGGCTTTTGTAACAGGAGGAGAGAAAGAGGATGAAGGAGGAAATAGAGAAAAGGAGGGCGGAGGCTGCAGAGAAGAAGAAACAGATGGAGGAGGGGTCTACAAAGCCCACCTTTACTATCAGTCCCAAAGGCTCCTCTAAGGTGAGTGTCTGACAATTGGTTCGTACGGCTTAGAGTTGTCACAAAAGGTTCACTGAGTTGAGTTTACACACACAGTCTTGGTTGTATTTGCCCAGATCCTGCAAAGCCAGCTAAACATATGGCCACTTATCCACAGTAGAAACAAAAAACGTCTGTGTATCTTTTTAGAGTAATTCAAATAAATGCTTTATTATACTTTGAGCACTATAATAATAACAAACTTTGAAATCATAGCCAGATATCTGAAAACCCAGCTGAATAGAGAAAAATGCTTTTATTATAAGTTGTGTGAGTAAACTCTTTAAAATAGTGACACTGTAACAGTACAGGCTGTAAAATATAGCTGTCTTGTATTAATAATGTATCTGGTTTTTATAAACTTTTATGTAATTGAAAGAAATTCCTTGAGTTTTTTTGTCACCATGAGGTTGGAAGGCAACCAGAGACTCAAGGACATGTACTTAGCAAATAACACACTGTTTCATTTTCAAATCTAGGTTTTGTACGGTCACATACTGTGAGATGATTTGGAGTGCTGCCTTGTTCATTTTGCTACTTGATGACAGAGCCAGCCAAGCTGTTTCCCCCTGTTTCCATGCTTTGTGCGAAGTGGAGCACAGATATTGTTGTTCTCCCTTTATGGTCAAACATTTTTTCCTGGCTACTGTTTTTGTTAATTTGGCATTCCCTTATCAAGTTCTGGTTTTAATTCCACTGATATAAGCTGTATGCTATTGATTTAAAAAAAAAAAAAAGACACCTTGTGGTGCAACGCTACCATAGCTTTTTTTGTAGAGTGTGTCTTTTGTCGTGTCCCCCCACCTCACAGCACTGACCGGTCATGGCAGATTGCTGCCCCTCCCTGAGCCTGGATTCCTTCCTGTTTAAAGGAAGTTTTTCCTTCCCACTGTCGCCAAGTGCTTGTTCACGTTTCACTGTTGGGGTTTTCTCTGTATTATTGTAGGTTTTTACCTTACAATATGAAGCACTTTGAGGTGACTGTTCTTCTGATTTGGCGCTATATAAATAGAATTGAATTGAATTGCAGAATGTGATTTGTGGCTTTGAAACGCTACTTGGTGTAAAAATCCACATTGTTTTGTGCAGATTGGGGAGAAGGCAGAATTCCTCAGTAAATCAGCCCAGAAAAGGTAAGCTGCAAAAAAAAAATTTTTTCCAGTACAAGAGAAAAAGATAAATAAGTGGTTTGTGGCTTTTACTAATGCCCAGTTCATCTGTGCAGCACCACAGCCAGAGTGTCACACACTCCTATTGTCTCCAAGATTGGCAACAGAATGGAACAATACACTTCTGCCATCCAGGTGAGAGCTGATCTGTATGTTAAATATTAATCACCATTCTTAATAAAGGTAGCAGTAATAGTCGTGTTTTATTTGATCATATATTCTTTTAAGTTGCAACCAATGCAACAACCTTAAAATGGTCCATTTGAAGTCAGAGTTAGATGCATCAGCTACAGGAGAAACACATTTTTCTGGTGTAAATGGTTTAAATGGAGCAAGTCTCACATTATATGTATGGTTAAGTGTCATCGACTCATCTCTATTAATGGGTCAAACCAGGCTGAGAGGTGAAGTGTAGTGTTAGTTCAAAGTCAAGCATAATGACTCACATTCAGCACATCCAGTAGACCTATTTCATATGAAATAGAAGGTAAACACAGGTATTATTAATCACACCAATTAATACTCTCCACCTAATACAATAGAATCTACACATATTGAATTAGCGATGCCTGTTTATTTACTATTTCAAATCAAAATGATTACCTGGAAATAGTTCTATTGGCAAATCTCATTGCGGCCACTATTGAGGCTGCTTATCCTGTTTACTTGTGCTTTACAACCCACCTTCAGCCCAGCTCATCCTTCTCAAGTGTCTGACTTGATTAGCGTTTGTCTGTTGTAATTTTTTCCTCCTTTGCTCCATACCCTTTGGGAGATCTTTGCTGGTGGTCTCCCTGTCCCAGGCCTTTCTTACCCACACTTCCATGTATGCACATAGATGGGTGGGTAGGTCCCAGAACAGAGCAATACTTCCAAATATAGGTTGTAGATGGAAAGAATAATTTTTTTAAACTAATGTGAGTCTGACTAAAATGGTAATGGAAAAAAAAGCTGGACAGTAAATATTTGTTAAGACTGAGGAGCCATCAAGATTTAAATTTAGATAAGATTTAAAATATTATCAAAGTAAATGTAGCAGATAAAATGTTCAATGTTAGCCTGTGAATTCGAAATATACACACATGAAGGGTGTATATTTCAAATTAAATATGTGTAGATTAAATTTTTTTTTTTTTAAAGCTGTATTTTCTTCACTTGTTACTAAATGATTAAAAGTTACAGTTAGTTATATTGGTATTGCAACATAGACCTAATGTCAAAGCTCTGAAAAGTGCCGATCATTATTTTGAGGCTTTTTATCTCAGTAAATAGTAGAATAAAATTGATAAATTGAAATGAAGCACAGTTATCTTAAAATTGTGCTTAAGTACATGAATGTTCTTGGGTAAATTTAAATCTATGTTGTTATTTGCGTCCCTGAGCTTTAGTCAGCGTGCTCCTGTGTTTGCCCATGTAAATGTAACTAAATACATCTTTGGGTGCCTAGAAAAGCGCTATATAAATGCATTCCATTATAATTATTATTATGTTTTTACAGGGAAACAAAGATGTAAAATCTCCCAAGTCTCCAGTGGCAGATATTCCTACGGGGGGAACACGCAGCATCAAAAGTATGTGGGAGAAAGGCAACGTGGGCAGCACCTCTGAAAGTTCCTCTCCTGCAAACAAGGTAACGGAGAATGAGACAGAAAGAAGCTTAGTGTGGTTTAGTGTGTGATTGCATATTTAAAGTGTTTCTTCACCAGGATGTGGCCGGTATCAAAGGAAGTGTGACCGGACGTGTCAACAGTTGGACAGGAAAGCCGGCAGAAGGCGAGAAGACAGTAGCGCCAGCACCTGCAGCAGCAGCACCGGCACCAGCGCCATCAGCAGCTGCAAAGCCAGCACCAGCAGCGGTAGCAAAGCCCGCAGTAAGACCTGATAAATCCTTGCCGTGATCACACATCCACACACTATTGTAAATCAGACGCCAGTCTTCAGCAGAGTAATCCCTTGATATTCTGCACATGCTGATGTGCTCATTTGCACATCAACATGCCTGTCCTTTGTTGGCTGCAGCCTTTGGATCTGCACTCCAGGGCTGGACGGTGCTGCTGTCTTAAGTCTACACCACATGGAGAGTTTACTGAACAGCATATGCTGTCATGGCTTTCTTTGAGTTCTTGTACACATGATGGGAAAAGCTTAAATTAATTTATTTGAACAGAAGCCCATGAGAAATCTTTGTACAGAAGCACAAAAAAGTATTTATCTATTGCAGACAACAGAAGAGCCGTGAAACACCTGGCACTAGTTGATTGTCAGGTGGTTTAATGTGTGCTTTCTTTCTGCATTCCTTTTAACATCATTTATTTTGTATTTAAATCCTTTATTCCAGAAAACTGCAGTATTTTCAAACAGAAATCTCAGTTTTTTTCTGTTTGCATTTAACTCTCCCTGAAATGCATGTTTTAGTCCTACTGATGAGTGTCCTTTGGAAAAGGGGGAAAGGGTCATATCTATTCATAGCTATCACATATTATGACATGTCACAACAAGTAGATGGAAACTTAATGATTTAATTTGTTCTCTTTGTGGTTATATAGCATAAATAAATGTGTACTAGGGTAGTCAGTGAGCACTGTGTCCTCTTCTTAAAGCCAGACACCAGCTGCTAGTAAAAACTGTCTGGGGACACATTCATGGGGAGTAAAGTTGGTAGATGACGTGTGACATTGTTCTTAAGCAAAATTTATGAGCGAGATAACTTTGGTATCAAATATCTTGGCCAGAGAAGAGCTGTAACCTTGCTGTTACTCTTGCAGTAACACTTCCCCCTGATGGGTTGAAGCTGTACCACAGTCTGGTGCATGTGTGGATCTTTGCATCAAATCTTTACTGTGTCTTTACTGTGCTAGTGATATTTTTCAGCCTTTCTGTCCTCTTTAATTGTGCTCTTTCCTTCAGCTATCCTCACTCAAGCTTTTCCTGCTGCTTTTTGTCTGCTCTTCAAACTGGTAAAGGTTTTTCATATACTTCACCAATATCACCAGTAATAACCAGAAGCCTAATAAATATATTTGGGAACTGTATTTGCATCCATTGAAGGGAAATCATTTGGTACATTTACTCCCTGGACATTGATGACTCCATACTTCATGTGATGTTAGTTTTTAGTCCTCCTTTGCTTAAACATGTCACTTAAACCCTTTACTAAAAAATCCCTGTCTTCTCAGGATGAAAGCAGTTCTATAAAGCCCTTCAAATCTGTTTGAGGACCGATAAGGAAAGCTCTCCAATGTTTTACAGACAGTCCGAGTTATTGCTACTTTTTCTCATTCCTCACCATAAAAATGGTCATGCTTTCAATTATCTGATTTAATTTAAAGAAGGTTGAGGAGAACATTTGAGACAATTTCCTCATAGCACCTCTGTGCTTTCCGTTGATAATTTTTTTGGATAAAAGCTTCTTCTTTTCTATACTTTTTGCTTAAGTAGCTGGTCTAAATATTTCTTCTGACACTTCCCAGGGCTAACAATCTTTTTGTGCATTTTGTTTGTAACAGGATGTGAAACCAGCTGATGTGGGCAACAAGCGTGGCATGTGGGAAGCAAAGAAGGGCTCTACGCCTGGAAAGGTAAAGACACAGACACTGTTCTTTGAAGGGGCAATGTTAGGGTTTTAAAGGATTTACAATGATGTGGTAATAGTTGTTATTCTTTATTTAGTCTTTCTAATACATGAGTGAAAGTGGTCATTTGTGAAAATGTGACTCCAGGCTGATGTTACTGATTTGAAATCTTAAGTAAAAACATAAAATACACGTCTGCTCCAGTAATTCACTTGTTCCACATTTTGCCATGTTATAGTCTTATTTGTGTTTCACCTCAAAATTCTACACACAATACACCATAATGACGAAGTGAAAAAAGGTTGCTTGAAATTCTTGCAAATTTATTAAAAATTACAATAAATAAATAAATAAAAATACTCCAAATTGAGCTTAGATGCATCCTGAGCATCTGTCACATCTTTCTACAACTTAACTAGAGTTCACCTGTGGTAAATTCAGTTGATTGAATGACATGATTTGGAAAGGCACACACTTGTCTATATAAGGTCCCATACTGGACAGAGCAAAATGTCTGTAGTACTGAAGCTCCAAGGGAGCACAGTGGCCTCCATCACCTGTAAATGAAGAACTTTGGACTCTTACTAGAGTTGGCTGCCCAGCCAATCTGAGCAATTAGGGTAGAATGGCCTGAGTCAGCGACGGGACCAAGAACTCGATGGTGATTCTGACAAAGACAGGAGAACCTTCCAGAAGGACAACTATTTCTACAGCACTCCAGCAATCAGGCCTGTATGAGTGGCAAGATGGAAGCCAATCCTCAGCAAAAGGAATATGACCGCCCACCTGGAGTTTGCCAAAGCTTACCTGAAGGACTCTCAGACCGTGTCAAACAAAATTCTCTCTTCTGATGAAACAAAGATCAAACTCTTTGGCCTGAATGCCAAGAGTCATGACTGGAGGAAACCAGACAATGCTCTTGGCCTGGCCAATGCCATTCCTATAGTGAAGCATGGTGGTGGCAGCATCATCCTTTTGGATGTTTTTCAGCAGCAGGAACTGGGAGAGTAGTCTCCACAAAAGCACTCTGGCGAAGGTTCATTTTCCAACAGGACAACGATCCAAGCTTCTAACATCAAATTGAAAAAGACTTGAGGCTGTAACTGCTGCCAAAGGTGCTTCAATAAAGTGTTGAGCAAAGGCTGTAAATCCTTATGTACATGTTATTTATTTTATTTTTTTTTAATACATTTCAAAGAATTTCAAGCATTTTTTTCACCTTATCATTATGGAGCACTGTATGAAGAACTTTGAGGTGAAAAATGAATTTGATCCATCTGGAACAAAATATGGAAAAAAAGAAGCACTGTGAATACTTAGATGATAATTTGCCTGAATACCAGTGGATGATTTGTCCTCCCTCATTTATTTTGTTTCCTTTATTCCTCCTTCCTTCAGGTGGCTGTGGGAGGCAAGTTTTCTCGTTAACGGTAAGCTTCTGAAGTTACTGTATATAGTGGTCAAATGTAACTAAGTACCCTTACTCAATGCTGAACATTGATCATTGCGCAAGTAAAAATAAATAGCCTAACATACAGTAACACTCGTGCATAACTCGTACAACTATAATATACCACTAAAAGAGTAGAATAGTTGTTCCTTGTTTAATGTCAGAGAAAAAGTTTAACAAATACTAAAAAGATAGACTCTCTAATGGTAGAGTTAATATGAAGCGACACCTAGGTACTCGTTAGCTTAGCTTACAGAGATGGGAAATGAGGGCAAACAACCAATCATTTAAAAAACAATAAATAAATCTGCGTGTGATTTCAAGTGGGTTATATTGTAGACCAATGACCAGAACCCCTTTGGTAACCAAACCAACTGCTAGCTGTAGCTTTCTTCCTTCACAGACATAGTTGTAGTTTTGTATTTACAAACTCAAGTGTGGTATTGGTCACCACTTCCTTTATCAGAAATAGACAGCCTAGAATAAAGTAAAGGGCAAATGACAACACACATTTCCTAAAATATCAAATTAGTCCTTTCACTGGAGATATTTTTAGTGTCTCTACATTGGGGTTAGCTCTACTTTCACTCAGGTAACATGAATACTTCTTTTAACACTGTAAAGCTGAACATCGTACATGTTAAACCAGGGCTTTATGTTGGTCAGTCCTGGGGGAAGCAAACTTGAGATGAAGTGTGTCTGCCCTTCAAAACATTTTCTGGACAAGTAGGATAAGCCTTGACTGATTTATAGCCCAGCAAGAGCTCGTAACTACTACAACCCACCGACTTCTCTTTCTACCAGCGTAGCTGCTCACTGTAAATCAAATCTGCTGCTGGAGATTTTTGGGCACGGGCTCAGCTCTGTGGCACTGCGATCTATATTTAAAAAAAACCCTCACCCTGACCTTGTTTCCCAGTATAAAGAAAGTTCCAGACTCCTGGGATGACTGTCATGTTTTTGCTGTGGGCTGTTCCCCAAGTCCCACCTGGACTTGGGGAACCGTGCGGAGTGTCAGAGAGCTGTCAGACATACCAGAGTGCAGCTGCTTGATTGTCACATTACAACTGACTGCTGAAAAGGATTACTAGCAATTTAAGAAGCAAATCGGGCTCGATCACCAGGCTTATTCACTCTGCGCTAATGATAAAAACCTAAGATGAGCTACCACAGCTACTTGGGACAAGTTAAAACATTTGACTTTACAACATAAATCATGAAAAAGATATTGACTTTGGCATAATAAAGCTGCCTTGCTTCTTCGTGTTCAAATATCATGTTTCTTCTGACATGAAGGCATCAGTGCTTGGGCCAAAGTGTGAACAATAGGAGTGGAAAAGTGTTTGTCGAGTGTCAACTTCAACTCTAAATAGCACTCCTTGCTTGTAGCCTTCCAACTTCTTCATCAGAAATAGACGGCTGAGCAATGAAGTAAAGGGCAAAGTTACAGCTTTCAGTCACAAAGCAAAGTGTCCTAACTCTGAACAACAACAACAGAGGCACTGAACATGCATTATATTGTATTTATAGAGAACAATGGTCATGAAAGCATTGATTAATGATGCTGAGGCTAGTGGCTGATGATCTTTATGTTTTAAAGTTGTCACACTTGAAGGAAAATATGCACTGATCAGTTTTAAGCTGCTTTCCCCTCTTGTATCTGTGGAAGCGTTGTCTGTTAAATTGTCTGTTAAAATGTTTGATGCCCATATCAAACATGGCCAAGTATGTCCTCCTTCATTTCTTAGTTTTTTGCATATTTGGTACACTTTCATGTTTCAGATATTCAATTAAATTTTAACAATAAGCATAAATACAAAATGCAGCTTTTAAATGAAGATTTTATTTATTAAGGGAAAAGGTTAACCAAACCTACCTGGACCTGTGTGAAACAGAAAGTGCTCCCTAAAACTAATGATTGGTTGTGTGACCACTGGCAGCAGGAACTGCAATTAAGTGTTTGTGATACCTGGCAATGAGTCTTTCACATTGCTGTGGAGCAGTTTTGGTTCACTTCTCTTTGCAGAATTGTTTTAGTTCAGCCACACTGGATGGAAACGGCCTGCTTAAGATAATGCCAAAGCATCTCAATCTGATTTAAGTCCAGACTACTCAAAACCTTCATTTTGTTTGTTTTTTTTTATTTTGGGGAGCAATTCAGAGGTGGACTTGGTGGTGTGTTTCTTATCATTGTCTTATTGCATAACTTAAGTGAGCTTGAGCTTCTTCTTGACATTCTCCTTCAGGATTTCTGCTAGACAGCAGAATTTATGGTTCGTTAAGGTCCTGAAGTATGATCCGCTGGTATGATCTGTTTATGAAATGCTGTGTTCGTTTTGTGCCAGATGTAATAGGACTCAAACCTTCCAAAAAGTTCAACTTTTGTCTATTCAGTCCACAGAATATTTTCCCAAATGTCATCAAGATGTTTTTTGGCAAATGTGAGGCGAGCTTTTGTGTTCTTTTTGGTCAGCAGTGGTTTTCTCCTTGGAACTCTGTATTGTTGAATCATGACCTTAATCTAACGAGTAAAGTCTTCTGTTCTTTAGATAGTGTTCTGGGTTCTTTTGTGACCTCCTGGATGACTTGTAGATGTACTCTCAGAGTAATTTTCGTAGGCCGGTCTCTCCTGGGAAGGTTTATCACTGCTCCAAGGTTTCTCCATTTGTGGATAAAGGCCTTCGTCATGGTTCACTGGAGTCCCAAAGCCTTAGAAATGGCTTTGTAAGCATTTCAAGACTGATAGATGTCAGTGACTTTGTTTCTCATCGTTTTTAAGTTTCTTTCTTTCTTTAAGATCTTTTAGGCTTCTTCATTTTGTGGAAGGTTGTTGACAGGTTCTGTTTGATTTAACAGATCTGCTAAGAATCAGGCCTAAGTGTGGCAAGCTAAAGTGAACACAGCTTTCCAAAAAAAGTGTAAAAAAATTGTTTGATTGAGGATCTGAAAGATGTAAGTGTGACAATATGCAAAAAAGAAAATTAAAGAAAAAAGAAGAAATCTGAAAGGGGCAAATACTTTTTCACAGCATTGTGGAAATTGCTTCAGGTTGCTCTATAAAACACACCACTAAGGCAGAGTATACAAAAATAACGATTATGACCATGACTCGTGCAAAGTTACTTCAGTAGAGTGTAAGCATGAAGCGTGGTGTTGGAAACAAGCAAAGCATTTTTTAGTTTTGTAATCTCAAGGATTTTACTAAAGTTTTTTTTTAAAGTTTGTTTTAATACCATTTAGAGGCTGATATATATAAAATAGTTTATACCTTAAAAACATAAGGTATACCTTATACCTTTCTCTATTTTAAAATATTTTTTTTATTCATTAAGGGATAAAAGTAGATTTCCAACATCAAAGAAGATTTTTGTACCAACAAAATAAAATTTACATCATTTGGAATTTATTCATTGTTCAGATTTATATATTGGTTATTGGTTATTATGCACATTGTTGTCTATTTCGATAAAATTTCAGAAACTTGCAGAAGAAAAAGTAAATTTTTTAATGTAAATAATATTGTGGGATTTTATCAAGGTGATATCTGTTCTGTATATATTCACATATTCACCTGTGGTGTCTCACCTTACTCTAACAGTGACTTTATCAGCAATGGACACATCGAGAAACTGATCTTTAATGTCTTTCTGTTTCTTTTATAGCAGGAGTGAGACCCTAACCATTGACATCCCAGTTACACCTGTTCAAACTCACACTTCTGCTGCTCTACGTTCACACCTGTTCCCCTTCAGTACGCCCGTATTTTGCATGAGGTTCACATCACAATGAGGGAAAAGGGAATGACATAATGGGATTCCTGTGTCAAAGTCTTCCAGCTCTAGCTTTACAGTATCAGTACTTTTGCACTGCCACCTATTTTGACTTAGCCATGCTTCAAGAGTTTCATCAAAAATGAAAATATGATGGCTTGACTTGATATGTGACTATAAGAAAATTAAAAGAATATTACACTTTCTAACTGTTTTTACATGGTTAATACTCAGTAGTAAACTAAAACTGTCCATTAGCTGTTGCTGTCACTATTTTTCATTCAAGCATTCTGCAAGTCAGTTATTTTGCTTTCAGCTCTCATTAGCAGGTCTATAATTCATATGGTGCATTTGGGCTTTGACATTATGTCATATAGCTTATACCCAGTAATTAGTATTCTTGCTTTATAGTGATACATGCACACTGCTTTTTGTGATGAAAGTCATGGTTTTGATTCCATAGAAAGTATACTGTACTCCACAGCTGGATATTGGATGAAAAGCTTGTATATAATTTACTTGTTTTGTAGGTTTTAGTTTCTACTAAGGCATCCATCATAAAGGGTTTCTGACGTATTTAATAAGGCCTTTGCATGTACTAAATATAGATCAGTTAGACGTAATTAACAAGTCTGTGGTTGTGAAGCAATAAAGAAATCTCTTTGGCTAATGTTTACAATTTTGATAAAAGTTTTTAATATTTTTTTAACAATAATAAGTTGTGCACAAACACTCATAAATAAACCATTAAATGAATGACTTTGATGTTTGCAAAGGATGGCAGGATTCAGCTCTTCAAGAGAGAAATATATCAACATCTATGTAGGGGTGGGGAACGCCAGGCCTCAAGGGCCAGTGTCCTACAGGTTTTAGAGCTCACCCTGGGTCAACACACCTGAATCAAATGATTAGTTCATTAACAGGCCTCTGGAGAACTCCAAGACATGTTGATGAGGAATTTAGCCACTTAAATCTGCTGTGTTGAATCAAGGACACATCTAAAACCTTCAGGATACCGGCCCTTGAGGCCTGGATTCCCCAACCCCTGATCTACTGGGATTAATCTATTAGGCTTTCATGTTCTGTTAGTCATTTTTAGATACCTTGTCATGCAAACTTACTCACTAAAAATGGAAGACGTGATAAATATTTTTACCTGCTGAACATTGTAATTTATATTCCTAAATCTCCAAAATGGATGATGCACGATAATAGTTAGAAAGCCAATAAGCCTTGATAAAGGCGCTCTTATTAAAATTCTAATTAAAAAACACACAAGGATCCACACCTCAAATCATAAGTTAATATCATTGGCACATCCTGCCTAGGACTACTACAGCAGCGTGAAACATTTTCACGAATAACATCCAGCTTTGTTACTTTTATGGCTTTTTTTTGCAAAAAAAAAAGTCTATGAATACTTGAGTATGCAAGTATCTACTGTAACAACAGTTCAGTGAACAAATCTTATTGTATTCAACAAACAGGTTATAGTCTGGCTGCTTTGCTTATCTATTGTGCATTTACATGCCACCTACTTCAGCTTTTTATGCGTTGCAGAAACATTAGAGACCTGCAAGACAATCGCAACATGCATTCTGTTTAAAAAAAAGCCTGTAATTAACAGTGAATGTAACCCGGTGTTCCTGTCAGCAGTGCACGTACGTTCAATCCTGCCTAAATGTATTGTGACACTTTCAGCATTTTTTTTTTATTGATTGCCTTGTTTGAGTTGTTTACAAATATTGTATGTATGGCTTCAGCAATAAAATAATGGAGGAAAAAAAAAGTTATGGTTCTGTTTTAATTTTAACCAATGAAAGGAAATGCTGTCATTTGTAACCATTTGTGAAATTATGGCGTGTTGAAAACACAGTGGAGGAATCTACCTGCAAAACATGTAGTACGTATGAGTGTGTGTGTGTGTGTGTGTGTGTGTTAGTATTTAGTTCCTTGTGTGTCTGTAATGTCCAGCTCTCTAACAATAGACTGATCAGCCATAGGGTGTTGCAGTCACATGAGTCAGAAGGGCTGGACTATGTATCCTTGATGTTTAACCTGTTTGTTAAGTTCAAGGAGCTGGAGTCTGTCGCTCGCCTCTGAGCTCCTCTGTCTGGGTCACAGGTAAGGGTACGCATGCTCTGTGGGGGGAAATGTTATCAAATAAATTAAAGCCTTGTTTAACCTTAAATATTGAACTGAATTAATCGATCAGTTATTTTATCACTGAATGAAATCTGGTCTTGGATTGTGTTCGCAGCATGCTGAAATCTTTTTAAGCCACATTACAGATCCAACAAAACTGTCTCCATGGCATCTTTATAACATCTTCTGTGACTGTACAGCAGCTTGAACATGTACTCACACAGACACTATTGATAAATTCATCATTTTTACTTATTTTTACATTTTGTTATAATAAAAACTTGTTATTGGCAGAATAAAAAGCAGACGTAGAAAATAACACATTCTATACATGAGTAGAATTTCAATGTTTTACTTCAAACTTCAAACTTAACTGGAGATATTAACTTTACATTTGAAGCCGTTCTGCCTACAGCATCACCATCTGCAAACACTTTTTTATAGTTGTCATCAGTAATTTCAAACTTGTGACAGGACTTTGATCACATTTAGTTGAATAACTATGTGTACCTTTTAAATACACATACAGAAGTGTTTTATTTGGGCATACTGAGTAGGAGTGTTTTCCAGCTATTGTGTTGTTGCTGTTGTCCAGTTAAAGATCAGAATAGACATCTTCAACTCTGGCCAGGCTAAGATATCTGATCCAACACTGATCCTCATTGTAAACTGTGTGAACAGTTGCTATCTCAGGATCTACTATGCTGCTTAATGATCAGAAATAGTTGTTGGTGTAAATATAGGCTAATAGGGTGTCCATTTTGCAGAGCTCACCCTTAACAAAATGTCTGACACAGAGGAAGTCGGGGAGGAAGAAGTTCAGTATGTGATCAATTTTACACTTTTTTTTTATCTTCATGTTATTATGAGTGCAACATTTCTTTATTGTGTAATTAGGAGGACATTTTTAATTGTGTCAATGTTTCTGCACTCTTCCAGGGAAGAAGATGGTAAGAAAATTGCATCTACCCATTATTTTATACACCTAATTTCATTTCCAGTTTACTAATCATGTGTGCTCCTGGTCATCAGCACAAGATGACTCAAAGCCCAAGCCTAAGTAAGTTTCTTAACTTTCCTTACGTTGAGCAGTTTAAACTTCACTTAGGACGAATCATTCAACGATAAACTGTTCACACCTGCAGGTTTATGACAAACATTTCGGCCCCGAAGATCCCTGATGGTGAGAAGGTGGACTTTGATGTGAGTCAGCCTCATCAAACGTCTCTCCGTTCGAAACTGACCAGACACATTTCTCACAATGTTTGGTTTTTTTGACGCAGGATATCTACAGGAAACGTCAGGAGAAGGATCTAGCTGAGCTGCAGTCTCTGATCGAGGCTCACTTCGTCCAGAGGAAGAAAGAGGAAGAAGAACTCATTGCCCTCGTTAATAGAATTGTGAGTTGGTTGCAGGGCAGTCACAGTGTCTGTACCCGGCTGAAGTTCACCGTGACTGCGCGCACCTTTGTGTGTTTCTTGGCTGTTGTTTTTTTAGGAGAAGCGTCGTTCTGAGAGAGCCGAGCAGCAAAGGATCAGGGCGGAGAGAGAAAAGGAGAGACAGAACAGACTTGCGGTACGGACGTGGATTTACACCTTCAGTCTACAGTTTATTATTCCACCTGCAGCTAAAACAGTATTGAATGATTGGCTTGTGCTGCGTGCAGGAGGAGAAGGAGCGTAAGGAGCAGGAGGAACAAAGGAAGAGGATGGATGAGGACGCAAAGAAGAAGAAGGCACTCTCAAACATGTCTCAGCAGTACGGTGCTGGACAGAAGGTCTCTCAGTTTCCTGTGAATGACAGAACTAGAATAGTATGAAGCAGACATCTGCTTGCTTGACTTAATGAGAATGGATCACCTGAGTGGATAGTCCACTGTGATGCTCCTACTGCAGTAGCTTTGAATGATTTACAGTTAAAAGTACTGGGCCCCTCAGTTTATCCACAAAGCTGGTTTTATCTACTCCACCTTTACGACTCTTCTCCAATTAAGCTCTCGCTTTTGATTGGCTGTCTCTGATAAACAGAAGCCTTGAAGGTGGAAAAAAAATGTCTAAAACTGAGCATTCCCAGCTCTCTGAAGACTTTAGGATTACTTGTACATATGCTGGAATGCAGTTTAAAATAAGTTAATAATAATAATACGTAGAGAATGTTGAGGCGGACTCATGCTCATTCTTTATGTTATGTTATGCAGAGTGACACCAGAAGAGGCAAGAAAACAACTGAGAGAGAGAAGAAGAAGAAGATACTGGCTGAACGCAAGAAACCTCTTAACGTTGATCACCTGAGCGAGGATAAACTCAAGTATGACAACACTATGCAGGGCTTCTTCAGCATTCATAGTTCCTTATGTTTCTAAATATTGGCCACAGATAACTCGTGTTAATACTGCAACATATTTAATAGTAACAGGTAATTTGATACGTTTTTGGTATGAATTTCTTCTTTAGGGATAAAGCCAAAGAACTGTGGGAGTCACTCATGGGGCTGGAGGCTGAGAAGTTCGACCTCAGTGAGAAACTTAAAAGACAGAAATATGATGTAAGTCATGAACTATTAATCCGTTCTGTGATATTACTGTCATTATTTAATAAGACAAAATAGAACATTGAGTGTATTTATGACCAACAGCACGAGAAACACCTGAAGGCAACCATCCTGCATTTATCATTTATTGATATTTGTTGGTGTAGTTTGCTAGTTTCACAATTTACGTTAGACCCCATTGTGTAAGATTATCAGCCTTTTTATTTCGAAACACTGAGATGTTTATGTGCCGTTGCAGATCAACCTGCTTCTCTCTCGTGTTCAGGATCACCAGAGGTAAGCACACAGCTCCCCCGCTGGATCTCTTCCTATTTTGATGACCTTCTAAGGTTTCTTGTCTTACATAAAGCTTCTGTTGCTCCCTTTTACACTTTTCTAAGATACGATTTCACCACTCACAATCAGAAAATAGATCAGAGACCGCAGTTATGAGTGTATTATGTTCTAAAAAACACAGTGTCAGTCAACTCAGCGGATACTCAAGAAATCTATCATCTGTGACATTATTAGAAAAACACATCACGTACCCTGTTCTTATAGTTTGGATTTATTTTCTGTTAAACAAACAGCATGCAGCTTGACAGCATACCCCCATAAAGTCAAAAGAAGCCTTAAATGTTTGCGGTTAAAATTTCTGCACTTAAAATATTACCAACTTAATTATTTCCACATCATCTCATGGGTCCCACAGTCTTTGTATTTCCGTCTTTAACATCACCTGGGTAATGGTATGTCGAATTGCTGAATAATGAAACTATATGATATCCGTGTTTATTAAACTCATTGGTATCCCGAACCTTTTCAGTGCCAAAGGTCGTGGAAAAGGCAAGATGGGCCGGGTGAGATAAAGCTGCTACAAGATAGAGTCGAGGCAGACGGTGACACCAGCGATGGACCCTGGTGTCTATTGTCCATGTGTTCATTCTTCTATTGTGTAAGGTTATGTGTCAGTTGCTATGGTCATAAAAGTACAAAACAAGTGTTTCTGTGTAAATCTGTCCACTATAATAACTCTTACACAAAAATTCACACTGAACAGCAAATGTGTCTAATTTTGCATTGTTCTTGTGTCTCTTTACAAATAAAGAAATAATGAATGTATGATGTATTGGTATGTGGTATGTTAACAGTTAAAAAAAAGTACATTTCTTTTGCAGTGCACAAATTACTTCAAAATCCAATAAAGAGGGCATATACATGGTGTCACATGAGTCTTCATTTGTAGCTTTAATCAAAATCTACAGTTAGAGCACATATTCCTCAGCAAGGCTCCACATAGTGGTGATGTATAATATTATTTATGTACTGTTTTACTTACATTAAGAAAAACATAATAATCTAGGACAGAAGTATACGTGATGCCGATGGCGAGTGACTAAAATGTACTTCCCCTGATTATTACTTCCTTGCTGTACATTAAAACTACGTTTCCATATACACATATCCACACCAGTGCATTTCTGAGTTGTCTCTACAGCCTGAGCTGCTGCATGACTCGACGGGGAGGTGTGATGGTCCACATGAAGACGGTGAGCGTCCCCACAAGGATGAAGAGAGCTTGCTGAAGATTGCTCGTCCTCACCACAGGTGGGTTTCTCTGATCTCTGCTATCACCTGGCTGGCTTTCTGCAACGCCTAGACACAGAGATGAGAAGACAGATGTAATCTAATAACTAATTTTAATGTCGTCATCACACCGCATTAGGATCATACTGGGATATAGTTTCTCCATCAAGTCACACAAGAGAATCACAAGTCTGATTTACTGCGGTAAGTAGAGGGATTTTTATGCTAAAAAGATTTGAAAAGTCATCTGCTAGATTGATTCATTTCTCGTGCCTCATATTGGCTTCAAACAAATGTCTAAATGAACTTTTGTACAGACATTTCTTTGTCTTTAGAAAAAGAAGTTATATATTGTGGCATGCAGAGGAATCTTCACAAGGAAGCTCCACACACAGGTTGAGCTTGCTGTTTGACCCCAAGCTGGTAGGGGGAGCTCTTTATTAAACACTTGCTGGTGCTACACTGTGCTTCGAGGGTCAATAACAGCGTAACAGAACTCATTTATGGTACTGCATTCTTTCTATGAAACAATAACTGTCAGTGACTTTGTACCGCAGTATAAACACAACATTTAAGATAACAGTTAAAAGTAACGTAACCATAAACAATAAAAGAAGAACATCTAAACAGCAGCACATGTCCTAGAGCATGATGAGAGAGAACTAGCTGCTCCCTCAACACGCCACAATATTATATTTACTGGATAAAATATAACTTTGTATGACATTGGCTCATGCTTTTTTGTGATGAATCTGTCACCTTGAGCATGTCAGCAGCCTCATTGCGTCTTTGAGCCATGTCCTCGGACTCTGTCAGCAGGTCGCTCAGCAGCGTCGTCTTATATAACTGACCCACCAGCTCACTCTGCAGGCAGTCCTTCACATGGTTCACCAGGAAGTGCATCACTGCCTTTGGTACACTGAGGCCAAACACAGTAAAACGTATAGTAAGGATTAACGATGTTAACATTTACTCTATAGCAGATGAAAAACCGCGAATCCTTACTTGTCTTGGATGTTTTTCCGAACAATCAGGAAATATGACTTGATGAGCCTCTCAATGACCTCACAGTCTCTCTGCTCCCGAGCAGACAACTTTCTTGATACTGGAACAGGCTGACAATGAAATAAGAGAAACTCTAATAGCTATAATATTTGGCAGATTAGTGCACTTACAATACATCTACAGAACATTTGACCAATACGAGATATTGTCATCGAGCAAAAACAATTTTTAAACCTGCTTATAAAAATGCAGAGTTCTCACCACATCTAATAGGTTGACAGCATAGCCCTTCTGGGGACTTGCAGTGATAAGAGGCTGGGGCATGGCCCTGTCACCAGCTGGAACCTCCTCGCCCTTTCTCACCATGCTCCTCCAGTTGCCCGTGCCACTGTCTGTCTGGTCACTGACAGAAGAGCTCTGAGAAACACTGGCTGCTCCCTACAGAGGGGAGAGATATAAGAGGTAATGAAAATAAGTAAAATCATCAGCTGATCCAACATAAAAAAAAAAAAAACAGAGCACATCCAGAAGGAATTGCCTGATAATTTTTGATATGCTTCAAATATCAGCATGCCATAGGTCTTCTTTGACTTCAGTACAAAGACGTTCATCCAGATTGGTGCTCATTGTCCTGTGAACTGAGCAAGCAAAGGGAATGTGTGGATAAAATGACAGGCAGTGTGTGACTGGGTGAAGCAATCATGACACAAAGGCTTTTTAAAGTTATTTAACTATATAGAATTTGATATAAATCCTGAGTGTAATTGCTCTTGGCATAAAATGTAACAGATTTACCTAAACCAGATATTGAATATCTTTCTTTGGAGTGAATATATAATAAAATTACAAAGAGTGTCCATATCATATAGTCTACCAGTGCTAGTAAGGTTTTCTTCAATTCTGCATTAAAAGAAACCCCAAAACAAACAAAAACCTCATGTCATTTCAGTTGAGCTGGGAATTGTGCTTTTTCTATCCGTGCAAACAGCATGCAGAAAATAGGGTTAGATGCAAATCAAAGTGTAAGGGCCAAAGAAACACAGCTTGGCTGATTTTAAAGGAATCAAAGAAAGTCTGGGGGTGGGCAGATGTAGACACAGGCAGGCAAATGAACAAGACACACCTTAGTGACCTCGCCCTCATGGGCAGAAGTTTCGGTGGGGGAGAGAGACTGCCCCCCAGGACCTCTAAGTGACTAAAGAAAGACATGAGGAAGAAAGGAGAGGAGCATGGACAGGAGCTATAAGTGGAAGGTGTGCATGAGCCTTACATACAGTAAGATAGAAGAAATGCCCGACATACAAGTTGGGCAGCTTCAGGTTAAGCAGACTGAAAGCACATAATTTTTTTATTTGGATATTTTATTATATTCTTATAACTTTATATATGCATGTATACGTGAACAGCTGGTTTTGCCCTGACTAAATAAATCTACATATGCAGGAAAGAAGAAGTTAAAGTGCGTTACCACAAAGCAGTTACTCTCAGACAGACAAACTGTACCTTATCTCTGGGAACGGCAGAGGGCAGATCTCTCAGTCTATTCCGTCTCTGCTCCTACAAAAACAAAATTTTGAAAAATATCACAAGCAGAAGAAGAGAAAATGTTCTCCCTTTTCTGGAAAAGAAAAATCATAATTAAAAACAATCAGTGTGAGGTGACAAAAGAGGATTACACAAACACTGCATTAAATAAATGTAATGAAAGTAGTGGCTAATCTCTTACTTCGATGTTGTTGTTCATAAGGCCACTGGCATCAGCAAAGTCGGGGTGTTTGGTGTTGATATACGCCAGCTCAATGGCAACCAAGTTATGTACCTGAAAATCGATTCAGAAAATAGGTTTTTCAGATTAGGGGCTGTTTGTTAACTTCCTTTATAAATACCACAAGTGTGAGGAGTTCCTGACCATTTCATTTGTGACTGGGAGTCTTTTTCTGAGAAGGGATGTGACCACCTCTACTATAGCATCATGAAGCTTTGGAAACCTCAGTAACTCCTGCAGAGATGATGAACAATCAATCAAAATGAAAGCCTAATGTTACAACCTTCGGTAATTACAGCACACCTCTGTGCTTTAGTCGCTGGTGAGGGCGTGTCTGACCTGCGTGCTGTAGTTACTGCAGTGCTGGATGATCCTCTGCATCTCCTCGTGAACGAGCTCCACACAGCGCAGGCTGGGCTCTTCCAGACGCTTGATCTGCCGCTTCACGAGCAACTCAAACGAAACCTCGGGCACAAACAGAGCCGGCCTCGGGCCCTGACAAAGGCAATTAAAGTGTAAGCTTTGAAAAAAGTGCCTTTTCAGACAATCACATTAACGGATGTCACAGAAACCAACCGTTGCATTTCTGATTGCAGTGAGCACGTCAATGGTTGTCAAGCCGCCCAGAGGATCGACTGACTCCAACGTGCGACCGAACGTCTCGTGGAATATATAACAAATCCGTGCTCCACCACACCTGAGGAGGAGAAAGGACCACATTAAAGCACACTCAGATGCAGAATGTGCTTTCATTAAGGAGAGTATGATGCTAGCGCCCCTTGGTGGCATAACAAAGTAAATGCCGTTTAGAGTTGTGTAACTCACAGTTCAGCTGTCTCGATGTACTTGGCCGTGCCCTCTATTGTGTTGCAGTACTCTGCAGCAAACTTGGTGATAATCTGCAGCAACGTGGCACTCTTATCCTCGACAGGTTCACCGTAACTGTTGAGTAAAGACTGATACTGCGCTGCCAGTACATTGATCCTCGTCTTCAGCTCAGGGAGACAGTCTCTGATGTGGTGCATCAGTAACCTGTGGTAATAAGAAAGGAAGTCGGCAGGCTTGTTACGGACTAGTGTAGCCAGTGCTATGTTTCATCTTGTCAGGAAGGGACTGAAATTCAAACAATTAGGCTAAAAAAAGGTCAATATTTCAAATTTAAATACATACACAATGTATCACTTTCGTACCTGTTCAATGTTCTAGCCAGATATTTGGTTCCATTTCTGTTTGCGAGGGAGGGGTACTTCTTTTGTAAGAACGCATGTTCATCTCGAATAGAATCTGCCACCAGCTTCTTCTGATTGATATCCAACTGGCTCCTGATCAAGTGCACAAACAAAAATAACTATGAGTTGAACTTAAAAGGCGCAGTTTTGCCTTGTGTGACCACTCACTGCACCGATACCTGTTTACTACTCCAATAATGCCCAGTTTAACAGGGATGACTCTGCCCATCAGGACATCCATGGCGTCCGTACCAGCATCCATCAGGTCAAGCTTGGTTATCACTGCTAGCGTCCTCCTACCTAAACACAGAACGCACAAACTCAATGTTAAAAAAACCACTGCTGAGGAAAGAAAAGCAAAGAGCACGTGAGGGAGAAATGAAAATAAAGGCTTGTGCTGATTTAAGTAAAAACAACCAGAAGAGAAGAGGAAACCAAAGCAAAACAGGGATGCCATTTACCATCAGGGTCAACCTCGCGGGCCACCTTGAGAGCCTCTGATGTCGCCATATCTGTGTTGGCAGCAGTCACAGCCAAGATGATTGAATTGGGGTTGGAGATATACTTTAAAATCAGCTCTCTGATCTGGATCTCTATATCTTTGGGCTGATCGCCCACTGGAACCTGTTTTAACAAATACAAGTAGACTTTATCCATGGCAGGGCCTCAATGGAGCTTAACAGATGACCACAGCTGATTAATAAAATACCAGTAGGGTATTAAAACCTACAACCACATAACTACTCATGTAAGCACATTTATTTAACACTTATCAGTCCTTCCAAGCTACATGTAACTAGCATTCATCTGAATAATCAATGAATGTGACCTGGACAGAGATACATGAGCAAGGAGGAAAAAAAATCATTAAATCAGCTAATGTACAGTATGGATCAATATGCTTCCTAGTTCCTGTTATAAAACGTACAACTAGCTTAGATCCAGCACAAAGTCAAGACTTGCAGTTGCTTTTAAGGACTTTTTTTAAAGGAAGAACTATTCATGGTTTTTAAACCTTTTCAAAACTTAGAGATACCCTGTATGAAATGTATCTGCTAGATCATTTTATCTTCTTAGATCACACAGGTCTAGACTTGGAGAAGCAAACTTGTCTTACCTTGGTGATGCCAGGAAGATCCACTAATGTGAGATTCACAACTTGTGGAGAGAAGATTTTTAGGTGAATGGGTTCATCGCTAATTCCCTGCAAACATAATAAAGCACCTTTCAGGTTGGTGTGGACATTTAAAGCTCATCAATTTTCTCTATTCATGTTTGACACTCACTTTGTTACTGCCAGAAATTCGTTCTGTTTCTATCTCGATTTCATGTCTGATTTCCTCAAAATCTGAGTAGATCTGAAAAGATGATTTAACCATGAATATTAACGGGGTAAGAATGAGCAACATTAATTTTAAAAAGCATTTGTTGACACTGAAACAACAAGGACAGCCAAGAGGAGCAGAAAGTACATGACAGGGAACACTTACAAAGAAATCCTGAGAAAATCCAATTGATATCACGAGGCTCTCAGCACCTCATAAGAGCTTATTTGTTCAAACATGAAGAACTACAGTAAATGAAACTCAGAAAAAGACAATGTAGCTTTGGAGGACATTAGCCCTGTGGCCAAAAAGATATTTTTAGCAGCTGAAAGGGTGTGTGTGCCTGATCCTGTAACGTGTTTTACATTTGAGGCATGTCGCAAAACCAGAAAATGTCATCCTGTTCAATACATATGTGTCAAAGTAAATATGGGGCAAAGAACAAAGATATGTCTTGGTCACCTTTGTATTTGAAATATTCAGATGTTTCTAATACACAGTACAGCATGGGCATGAGAGTGTTAACCTTGTGGAGAACAGGCTGAAAAGTCTACCTTGTTTTTGGTGTGTAGGAATTTGCCCCATTCTTCTCCATCGATGCCTGCAGCAATACAAAGTCGAGGACAGATGTTTTAGATACAGATTACGTGACAGATGTGGCCTTGAGACAAACGTTACTACTATTACATCCCTGATTTAAATGTGTTTTCTGCCGGCAAGGATGTGAAAGATAAACTCTTCAGAGGAGAAGGCGCCACAGCTGAAGAGTTGTTCTCACATAACAGTAAAGGAAGTAAATAACCTAAAGCAAAAAATAAAGTGCATTCTGAAAAGCAGAAACCTAGCAAGGCTATTTAAAAAAACAAAACAAATCAAAGTAAGCTGATTTTTGATGCAATAATCAACAGGTTGGGGTCTGTTGTTCATCTGAAGGAAGCTGCTCTATGAGGCCCTTATAATTATTTTCAACACAATTGTATATTTTTTGACCAGAATATGCCAACTCTCTTTAACAAACTTCAAATGACAGACACCAGCCTATTTGGGCAGAAGGGCATGAGATAAAGCCACATGGTTTTGCAGTTTTGGAAAAGCTATACAAATACAAGGCAAGATGGGGACAAATATGGAAAAAGAGATGGGTGGTGGGGAGCGTTGGATTCAGTGGGGGGCTGATTACATAAGATACAAACACAGTGGGATACAGAACACGGGAAAAGGAGACCTTTGTAAAGGCGTCCGTTTTTCTTGGATTCTGCGGTTAAAGAGAGACGACAGGAGAGAAAAGAGTTAACTCGGCAATCTGCAGCCCCTGCATGAGACTCTGCAGTAATGCAGAGTCACTCTGCAGTCATTCCCAGAGGACAGGACAAACTACACGCAGGATCTTGGCACATTTCAGTTCCTTGTTTTTGTTTTTTACTGAGAAGCGGGTGGCATCTGTTCTCAATCAGAGATAATAACACTATCCATCCATCAATACGAAGTCACTCTAACTGCTCTAACAATAAAAAGCAATTAAGAAGCTGTTTAAAGAGCTTCCTTTATTTTACATTTTATTAAAGCTGTAAATTTTGTCAGAAAATTGGAAGCATAGTGGACTAATCCAACTACTAAACAAATGCCAGTCTGAAAAATGCGTTAGCAAACACCAAAGGCTGAAAATGTGTAAAAAGTTGACTTTAAAACTAACTATTTAGAAAAATATAAATGTTCATTTTTGACATACAAATTAGAAGAGGGGACAGTTATGTTACCATTCTCTTCTGTGGGTTTTCTGCGGTCTTCTTGGTCGATGTGCACTAGCTGGAGGACGAGAGGCCGGCGTGTGACAACACCAGTCCCTCGTGGCAGAATATCCCTGCCAACCAGGCTCTCTAAAACCGAACTCTTCCCACTGCTCTGTAGAAAGTAACAACAACAAGATCAGAAACAACAAAACTCCCCCCAAAGGGCGTAATCTTGACCCGATTTTCTCCAAAATTAACTTTTATTGGTATCTACCACCATGCAAAATTTAAACACAGTACTTAGAAAACTGGACACTAGACTGGTAACAAAACAGTCAAACGAACCCAATTACACACTCCCTCCTTTTGGGTGGAGAACAAAACCACCTCATATAAAAGGCTCAAGTATGAATGACTCATTCATTGGCCAGAAAAAGTAGTTTTCAGCATACAGAAAACGCTCTTCACTGACACAGAGATTTGCATTCACAGAGGAGATTTTGGTGCCCCACACAAAAGAAAAACCTCCCAGCCATAATAAATGTATTTTACCGGTGTGGTTAATCAGGGCTTCATTTAATCGAACATCGTTTGTAATTACATGGTCAAAAACAGCAAAAAGCATCACTTTGGTCTGATTCTCTTTACTGTACATGAACCAATACTCTCACACAGGAAGCCCCATGAGAGCATTACACTATTTTTTTAAAGCCCATTTTTGCTGAACAGATGTTTTCAGGCATTAGTAGAGGAACTAGTATTATTTAGGAACTAAAGTTTGGAGTTCTGACAAACATTCAAGTTTTTTAACCTGTGCACTATTTTTGTCTACACAGGAGAGAAGCGCTATAATGCATTATCACCAGTATAAGGGATGGTGTTTCTATTGATACAGGATTGTGTGAAAGTCTCAAGCTACCCCTCATTCCTTTATGTTTTACATGGAAAGGGGGAAATAAATGCAACGATTATTTAAACCTGCAAAAATATATGGAAACACAGTACATAAGGCAGAAACAGAATTTGTAAAATTCTAATGAGCTTTAAAGTCAAACTTTCGTATGACCAACTTTATTCTTCTTCACAGCCTGAACTCTCTAAGGCAAACTTTCTTGCAATTTCTTTAAGTAGTCTTCAGGAGTAGGATTTGAATGATTTGAAATTGAAGACCCGCTGATTTTCAGTTCAGTTCTTGTGTAATGTTGGCATAGCTCAGCCTTTCTACCCTTTTCAGTTCCTTAAGAATTGCTTCTTGACAGCCACCATTTCTGATTGGTGAACACTAGATGTATCAACTGAAGAGCCAGATGCATCTCTCAGGTCACTGCTGGACTTTTACCCTATTTCTTAAGGACATGACTTTCAGATACTGTGCATCTGCTACAGGTAGGTTTTTAGGCCTGTGACGACTTCTTTTATTCTCCACTTGCCCAAATTCTTCAAATATTTAAGGAGACACTTGTCATGGTGTCTGAAGGCTTGATTCAGTTTGTAGTGGAGTCATCTCTAACAAAACTGTGTGTCAAGTGAAATACTTCACATAGCTAGCAAAATGCACATAAACGGTCAGGTAATCTTCCACAGTAGGAGCAGCACCTGTAGCAGTAAACCTAAAGTTGATCTGACTGCTATAAGTCGGTCTAATGATGGACAAGACACACACACAAAAAACAATTATTAAAACCTTCAGTGTAATCGCTGAGCTGCTCTTAACTGAAGCAGAGCATTGACAAGGACAAACATTAAAAGAAGAGACACAAGCACGTTGCATCCGGTCTTAATGGGTCAAAAACATCCTTTGGCTTGCCTGGTTTTACTCTAACACCCTCACATCCCTGCCAATACGTCTGAGACAGTCACATCCCATTAGCCTTAGGCAAAACCTCCCACTTTAAACCACTTAGGCTTCAATGTCTCACTACTCCACAAGGTAGTGAGAAACTGTATTATAGATGTTGACTTCATGTCAGTAATAGTTTTTGTGGTGCTGCTGAATTGCACTTGGAAACAGTAGGGTGAAAGACGTTTTTAATTAATTGTCCACCGCTGTAATATTAACAAAGATGCGATAAATATAACTAATAGTATATTAAATCTCTCTAAAACATTGCCAGATAAAATACTGATGGGATGCACTAGTTGTAGATAGGTGTTCTTCAGAAATTGGCAAACTTAAATTTAGTCTAGGTTATTCATAAAGTCGTAAGTATAAGTTGTGTTTTCCATAAAAACGACAGACGGCTGGTCAAATTGTTTATGTAACTAGATTAAGAAAAACAGCATTTGATTTTGTTTTCTGGAGACTGACAACAAGGCTAGAACATGTGGATAAACACTACTGTAAACTGTCAACCGTAACCCTGCTTAGTTTACTATGGCAGTAAACTACAACAATTAAAAATCCATGTTATGCTTTTATGGACAGTTAATAGTACTGTGTCTGCGTGAAAGTGAAAGAAAAACTGCGGTGAAGACAAAGAGTCAAAACAATAAGTTGCTGCAGGCTAACTAAAAGTTAGCTTTCAAGCAAAGTGACGTCTCTCACCTGTGTTCCCACAACAACTATCTGCGGCAGTTGGATTGTGTCTGCGCCGACAGTTGTAAATACGTCTTGCAGCTTGTTTATGACAGGTATAAGTGCCTCCATTAGCGCCGATTCTAAACCTGTCAAACAGAGAACTTTCTTAACGCACACGGGTACAAAGTCATTCAATGTCCCGCAGCTAAAAGCTACTGGTTTGTCTTCGGATCGGACATCTACGCACGTAGTTAGTCACAGTTGCATTATGGGACTTGACGTTCACGACAGTCAAACGCAGCTACGCCTTTCTCGGGATTCGATTGTTGCCGAACTACATTTCCTAGAGGCTACATCGTGAGCCGTACTCCCACAATAATAATTATTTTTTCCCGCAACGCAACAGTAACCACGGTGAGCGTCAAAATATTTATAGGAACACAGACAAAAATTAAATTATAATTCAAAGTTTTGTCTGGACATTTTATTATGCGCTGGCTATTGCTTATTTTACTACATTATAGCAGAGTGTCAAGTGCACTTCATACAGGAGCGAACTAATGAGGAATATTAACATTGTTAAACTCAACCAGCACTGATGCTTGTAGTACACAAGAGGCATTAAAAGCCTATATGCTTCCGAGACAGATCAGTTTTAACAGTCCTTCCACAATTTACTTTACACATAGCCTAACACAACAACACGTTTTTAATTATGGAAATAACACAACCAGACTGATGCAACATTGACAATTTATTTTTAAGCAATGAAGAAGCGTTTTAATTTATGACAACTCAAATAAAAAATGAGTATGTTAAGTTCAGCATACTAGCGTTTGCTGATACTATTGTGCTGACTTCTTTAAATATAAATTTTAGTTATTAATGATTAATGAATATTGGAGGCAATACATTGTTGTGGTATGTTGTGTAATACATGTCAGAAACATTGTGGGTCTCAGTGAATCAGAGAACCACTGCTAGGCCTGCAAAACCTTTGTGAAACATATTATATTTGAATCAACATCATTTGTATCTGACAAATTATCTTGAGGCTTGAAACATTAACATAGATGAAGCAATTTCCACTTAAATCCAAGTCCCAAACAGTCCTCTATTACTTGTATTTTCGGCTTTCCAGCTATCAACCAATTTCTTTCATGTTGAACGGGCTGTAATTTCATGATCATAGTGTTCATAAAAGGTCCAGCATTGTAGAGTACAAGAATATTTTATTATTTCAAGTAAAAACTCCAAAACACAAGTTAAACAAACCAACATGTGGAGGTTTACAGGTTTTTTGTTTCTGCTCATTTGACAGCTGCAAGCAAAACACTGCTGGCTGCCACTGTTTCTGCCAGTATATGTGATTGTGGAGTTAAAATAATAAACCCTTTACAAAGAACCTGTACAAAATAGTGGCAGGCGAACTCGTAACACATACATTTCTGTGCAATATTGAGCAACATATATTTTTTTCTTAAATTTTATGTTATTTATTTTTCCACAATTGTAACAAGATAATGTTTTTAAACTTCATTATCAAAAGAAGGTGCTTGGAAAAAATACTGACAAAACTGCTTACTTCACCACTAAGCAAAAAACTACAACAATCACTCACAAGTGAAAATATGCTGGAAATATGTTGGAAAAAGATAGCTTATTTAATTTTAAAACTAAGCTAAATTGCCTGTTTATTCAGTGCCTGTCATTCCTGAATGTCAGTGCTTAACACAAATGTTCACGCTTCACAGTAATTTGAACCAACTGGCTTTCTTCAACTTGAAAAATACAAATATGTTGTATGGTTTTAAGGCATTTTTTAAGCCATTTACATTGCACCCTATGATGCAGTGCAGTCTGTGTAAGTAGTTACCATATTCCCTCTGCGCTGCGTTACTGTTCTACAGTGCTGTTTCGACGTACCATGAAACCGGTTTTCAGTCTGTTTGGTGTGTCTGTCAAAAGTAAACATTCTCTCAATATCATCAAACATATCATTAATAACCCCGGCTCCAAAACCACCTTGAAAGTGTCTTTTATGTCTGCTGTGGGACCTGGAGTGTTCATCAAAGTGTCTTCGGTGACGGGCATGCCTGTTCTGGCTGTAGATGTCAAAGTCCTTAAATATGTCATCAAAACTGAAGGTGAAAGGTTGGTGGGCACCCTGTCTGTGTTTGCCTTGCGTCTCCCCATTGAAGTACGCGTCAGTGTCCCCGAACTGATCATACTCTCTTCTTCTTGCCTCATCTGATAAAGTTTCATAAGCTGCACAGAAATACAGAAACACAAAATTCAGTCAAAGTGAGGGAGTTTTATTATCTCAACATTAAAAAAGGTGTGGCTGAAAAATCCCCAACTAAAGGCATGGCTAACCAAACTGTAATATAGGTAATTGGTGATCAATTAAAGGACAAACTTATCCATTGGATCAACATGTGCCACCAAGAAAACCCCAACATGCATCAGTGTTCCTTATCATTAATTATTATTAGTAGTATTAGTAATATCAGATTCACACATTGTACTGTTCACATTTCATTTGTCACTCATAAATATACATTTTGACAGTCTAAATATCAATTTTCCTGTTTGATAGTGAATTAAAACGCTACATTACAATAACAATCATATCCAAGACATGCCAGATAACTACTAATTTTCCCAAAAGACGCCAAAATAAATAAATCAGCTGTACCTCCAGCAATTTCCCTAAATCTCACTTCAGCGTCAGGGCTCTTGTTCTTATCTGGGTGATATTTCTTTGCAAGCTTGTGGAAAGCCTTCTTTATCTGGCGCTCTGTGGCCCCTTTAGGCACTCCCAGTATGTCATAGTAGTCCTTCTTGGCAAGTATCAGCTCTGTTATCATGAGGACGCACACTGCAAACGTTAGCGCAGACTGTGCAGCTGCCATGGCTCCAGTGTCCTGTCATTCAAGAGAGAAAAGTACAGCACAATTAGTGAGTTTCAAGCCAGACAGCACGGTGTAACTGGTAGTGTCACATGTCCTAGCCTCTGAAGAACCACCGCCTTTTAAACGCAACATCTGTCTTAACCTACATTTGGAGAATGAAAACTTAGCCAATAAGAAAAGAACTAGTACAGGCTACTGCTGCTTGAATTAGGATTTTTTTTCTAATTGTTACATTTTTAAACGGCGGCACCAACCTCTCTTAATACTAGCCTACCGTGGCTAACACATGCTAGCGGTCCCCATCACAGTCTACTCACGCTCCGACTCAATCAATTACCTGTCTGGGTGTCGTCTGCCGCTTCCTTTCTACACAAGCGGTCATTAACCGTTTAACCAACACCAAACATCATGGTATTAAGTTGTTATTAGTAGGTGTTATAGACGAGTAGTGTGAAATGAGACTAGTTCCATGTCTTCTTCGCTAGTTTTGCGGGATCTCTTTAGACCTGACGAATTTGATCTTATCTGCCCTCTGTCGGTCAATGCCGTAAATATTCCTTCTTAAAATGTCCATAATTAGTGTTGTGAGTCCCACAGGCACTCGCATTAGTTACTAAACTCGCTATAACTATTTGAATACGCACAAGTGGTTGTATTTAATTTTGATGCAAAGGTTTTTGCTGTTTATGTGATTGAACTATTTGGGTAGCATCTCTTTCATTGCACCTGCAGCGCTTCAATTTTTAACAGCAAATCCCGAGTTTCAAAAAACGTGTGGGGACAATTTCTTCATAGAAAATGCTGTCTCCGCTTCCCCTGGACACATTCGGCATACACCGTAAAACATATTAAGTGTACCCTATGCAGCCGTCAATGGTGGGGAGAATCTGCTTAACCAATCAACAGAAACTATTTAGAGGACCAAAGGACAACTGGCCAATCGCAGCGAAGATGGAGGATCACGTGACCATTGTTTTTCTTTCGACTGTTGATGTCACATCACTCTGGAAATTAGGCATCGGGTCGAGCAATCTATTACACTCCCGTAAGGTGTTATGCTTTTGTGTTATGATTAATCAAGGATGGCCGTTTAATAGAAGGATTAAGTGAATCTGGTCTCTCGTGAAACAGCAAAACAAAGGACTGGTATGCCTTGTTGTTTTGTGTGCGGCCTGTATAAAAGCTAGCGTTTAGCGGTACTCTGTTAGCTAGTTGCTGATGTTGACATAGTTAACAGTAAACCTGTTGTCCTCTCACCTGTGACAGTTAATGAAATAGTGTGCTTGTTAAAAGTTGAGCGATACTCAAACACCAGATTAACAAGAACTCTTTTGGTATTTTTTTTCTGTTATGCAATTGTTAAAAATAATTTTTCTCGTTTTTATTTTTAAATCGATTCATTCCAAAGGGCTTTATTGACTTGCAAATTTAAGTCAACAATTTACTATAAACAGTGTGTGATACAATGATAGATTTGATATAGCATTACGCTCTGTGGTTATTAATTCTATACAGTGTTTCCCTTATTGGGTGTATGTAGTGGTGATGTAAACTTCTTTTTTTTTTCATTACCAGGTTAATGAATGGGGAAAGCACGGGTGTACTCTTGATATTTCTTCGAATGGGTTAAACCCTTGTGGACTGAAAGAATATGAATCACAGATGGGCTTCAAATACCTGGGTGAAAATAAGTAAAGCATTGCTTATATGGCAGTCCCATGCTCACAAACCAGCAGCATCATTGCCTTTGTGTGGTGCGTTTCACTGTAAGAGTCATGCAGAGCAGCCTGTTTTCCATAAGGAATGCTATCTCAGCTGGAGGCACATTCACCACCTGAGGGCCAAGGGTCGCAAGGTGGGGTTCTTTAAAGGTAACCAAGTTAGACATCGGCTTGGCCTCCACACCAGCACCCTGTATTTGAACACTTCAGCTTCAAAGTGGTCTGCTGGCCTGAGCCGACATATGTCTCGTGTCAGGAGCACGCTGGACACAGTTTCCAAAGCTGTGAGTGGGACACATACAGAGCTTATGTCAAAGATCTCCAGACTCAAACCTAATGCTTTAAAGGCTGATAAAAATTCAGAAGCCACTGTTGAGACAAGGCCCAAACCTGATGAGAATACAGTCACATCCACTTACGATCCTTCTAATGCTGCTCTCTCTCTAGCATCAACTGCTCAGAAACCTGTTGTTCAGAGATCTTCTGCCAATCCGTCCCTTTCCACTTCTGCCACATGTGATGCAAGTTCCATTACCTCCACTCATACTCAGACTTCTACCCAAGAGACTGTCACTGCTATAGTCCCAACTGTAACTGAACCGAGGGAGAAAAAACTGAGACGTATTGCTCCTGGCATCAAAGCTACTCGTTCCAGGAGACAAGAGGAGCTCCAGCCTTCGCTGAATGATTTGGAGAGCAAGAGCACAATGCCCAAACAATCCACAGACCTCTTCCATCCGAGCACCTTTTCAGTGAACCTGGGTGAGACTTACACCTATGTAGCAAATCACGTCAACTCATACTTTGGCAGCAGCATAAACACTCAGGACAAGAAAGAAGAGCATCTTGAAAGCTCTTCCACTTCCTCTCAGGATCAACAAACCTCAGACCTCATGCCGGTGTCTGATAAGAAAGACCCTGCTCCCCCAAAGAGGGGTTTAGGACAGTACCTGTCTTATTCAGCTCCAACTGTGCAGGCATTTGTTGGGAACTACATAGCACCTCTTGTTCCTAAGTTCAGAACAGGAGAGTCCACGAGCGCTGTACTGGAGGAAAAGAAATCAGAGGACGTGCCAGTGAAACAGGCTGAGGTTAGTAACGAGCAGAAGGCTGCGGAGGAGAAAGCCAAGAAACTTCTGCACCAAAGGGAAAAGGTAGGGATTACAGCACAGCAGTATTTCTTTCATAAATTTTTCCTTTTGTAGTAAGCCATATATTTTTAACAACCTGTTCCTTGAGAATCCTACGGGTATGCTATAGGACTTTCTGCTTTCATTCTACTCAATATCAACTTTTTTTCAATAGTCCCAGATTTTGTCTATGTGGGTTACGCTTTTTGTCTGTGTTTGAGTGAAACATTATATGCATATTAAAATGATCCAGTATAGTATAGTGTAATACAACAGAGTGTCCACAATTCAAACTCAGACCAGCGCACTTGTTATTCTATATGTCTATTGGAAGGATGTTGACCTGCTGTTCTGGGAGTTCTGGGAAGCTATAATTCAAAAATAACCCCCTTGAGAAGTTACAGGGCCACAGAGAGAGGGCGCTTTATAGGCTTACGGGGGCCTTTATGTTGTGGAGATCTAAGCAAGTCTGACATCTAGTTTGTGGCAATGCTGGATTGACCTAAATGTGCATAACATACATGGTCTTAGATATTATTATAACATATTAAATAATATATCAAGCACATACATAATATTCACAGCAACCATCATACCAGCCTAGTGAGGAATTAATGTACTGTATTTTTTATTTTTTTTATTTTTTTGCTTTTATGTCACAGATTATTGCAAGAGTGAGTGTGGACAATCGAACCCGGGCACTGGTTCAGGCTCTCCACAGGGCATCAGATGTAAAGGTCTATATCAACAGGGTGGAGGACTTAAGTTACCACCTCTTGGAGTTTCCAGAGACTCGTGGCGTTGCAGTGAAGGTGAGAAATGTAGCAGTTTGTGGCGAGGTGTGGTCTGTGGCTCAGCTGCAGGGTAGGGGTGGTGCAGTGGGTTTATGGGGCAGTGCCAGGGGAGACTGACCATCACAGCTGGAGATCATGCCTCCCCTATTTGGGCGGCACGCCAGGATCCGAGAGGATGAGGGAACTGAAAGCAGACAGTTGCGGGCGCGCAATTGTCGCAGCAACTGTGCGAACCAGCCAGCAACAACAGCCTGAAAAGGCAAAACTGTAAATAAAGAGCTGAAAACACAGAAACACTGTGTGGGTGTGTGTGGCGTACTCCGCAGCAAAAGCAGCCAATTGCGTTACACAGTAAAGATGGTTTTTCTTTTTCATTTTCCAGCAGATTAACATCCACACGTGGGTGATGTTTTTTTTATAGAGAGCTGACGGTGTTGTCAAAACTGTTTTCAGCAGCATGTTTCTTTTTATTTACATGTTAATTTCCGTGTTATGTATGTACGGTCTGTATATGCTGTATGGTCAGTTGCTGAGCTTCTGCAGCATTAACATGAGAATCATATACGTTATGCTTTCTGATTGTATTTGAGAATTTTCCAATGCTTGCAAAATGTCAGTCTGTGAGCTGCGCTCAGCAGGTTACACACAGCTCTAAATGCAGACTGCACACTGTTACAAAGATTTATGTCAAATCAGTGATACCACAAATACTAACCAGTATTTTAAACCAAGGTTGTTTTTCTCTGTAAATCCAGTTTTTGGTTTCTCATATTGTTGAGAGCCTCACTTTGCAAGTGGCTACGGAAATAAATGTAATGATATTTAAGTTTTCATGCACTCATGCTGTGAGGGGGAAAAAAAGAATCTCTTCAGACATCTTCTGCATTTATTTCGGTCACATTGCTCAGTCTGTTTGCAGTACTTTTAGCTGTCATGTTTTATTTCTGATCAAGGTTTTACAGATGTGCAGTGGTCACACCAGTATCGACCCCCATCCATTTTTAACCATGACGACGAAGGTCAACATTAATTTCTCATTGCAAACTGATTGCACTGTGTATTTTTCGCTAAATTCAGTCTGAATAAATAATGAACGGTGAACGAACGAAACTGGTTTCAGTCAACAGACGGGATGACCTCTGATTCAGTAAGCGTCGATAGTTTGTGCCCTGGTTTATGTAACTATGTGCTGACTGATATCAGGCAGCAGAATTAGATGGGATGCAGGGTGACAAATACAAGCAAAGAGTAAATCTAACAGGAAGTAATCATGATGCATTATCAAAACAAGGAGAATATAATGCATGATCAAAAAGAAGAGTGTTTATTCATGCATGCCTGAACTTTGCTTGTTTTGATATTTGTTCACCCGTTATGATGTTGAAGTTTTGGTTTTGAGAGCGCAGCTGCGTCTCGTAACAGAGAGACGGTTCACCTCTATTTTCCTACTTTTCTAGTCCACACCACTTCATGGTGGATTGACAGCATTTTCTGTTTCCGGTGCTGACTGTCATGCTATGTTTGTATTTGTCAGGAGAAAGTTATCCCTTGCCTCCTCCGTCTGGAACAGGCTAACGATCCGGGTCTGAGAGCAGCCGTTAGAGAAGCACTCGCTCTGGTGGGCTATCATAAACCTGTCAAAGGCAGAGGAATAAGGATCTTGTCCATAGATGGAGGAGGTTTAAGGTACACGCTCAACTCCACTCCCCTGCCCCCCACACTCGTCTTTACTTTAAGATATGAGTTGATATCAAGTTTATAGTGTCAAAGGTTGTACACTTCTTCTATTAGTCTTTAAATCTTGTGCTCTTGATGAAGAGTTGGTTACTAACGTCTCATGCATGCATCCATGTATTTGTCTGGCTTTCTACTTTCAGGGGAATTGTTGCCCTTCAGACGTTACAGAAGCTAGAAGCCCTGACTGGGAAACCCACTTACAAACTGTTTGATTATATCTGTGGTGTCAGCACAGGTACGCTGTCCTCCTGCCCTACTTCTGTATCGTCAGAGGCATGTATATAGATTATCTGAACAAAGTGCAACACTTAGCAGAGTTCAGGCAGCACTGACCTATTTGTTGCTCTGCTCTGAATTTTGACCTCAATTTCACCAGCAGCCCCTTTCCTCTCAGTCTGGGTGAGAACTAATATTGTACAATTGCACAATTAATTTTGCTTTCATTGCAGTTGATTTTAAATTCATAAAATGAATTCATAAAATTTACAAGTATTTTACTGTCAAGAACATTAGGCGCTTCCTTGATGTTAAATTACCACAAGGGGGAGCTGTGGACCAACCTCAAACTGATTAAAAATAGATTAAAAGCCTGCTGTTTATTTGCAAAGCACATTGGGCTTTAATCACTGTTAGAAGTTTCTGTTTGTCCAGCATTCCCTCAGTTATATGTTTTAATCTCCACCAGCTGGTTATACTCCATTTTCAGATTTAGTGAGAGTTGTCAAATGTGACAACACGCCTCCTAAATCAAATGGTGTTCTCACACATTTAGAAACCTATTAGGGCCACATCTGGCACTTTTGCCCACATTGTGCCACTGTGACTCGCTAATCCTGTTGGGGATACTTGATCAGTCTTCTAACCATGTTATTCCTATTCACATCCTGTAAACTGATCTCCAAAGCATCTGGTTATAACAGATGATCCTTCAGTAAGTTTCCTTCCAGTAAACCTGGTTCATTACTGTATGAACATCATCTTTGAGGACGCGAACAAGCTGTTCCTCGATGCTTTCTCAAAGGATTGTCTGAACCTCCTCTACCTCCTGTTTACAGCAGTTCAATTAACAGTACATCTCAGTCACTCTCATTTGAATGTTTCTGGTTGTTTTAACTCAGGTGCTGTGCTCGGGTTCATGCTAGGCATGTTCCAGATCCCTCTGAAAGAGTGTGATGATCTGTACCGAAAGCTGGGCTCAGATATTTTCAAGCAGAATGTATTTGTCGGCACCATGAAGATGGGCTGGAACCATGCTTTCTATGACAGTGAAGCGTGGGAGAACATCCTCAAGTGAGTTTTGCTGTCATAGTTCATGATCAGTGTCTAGATGAGCGCCTTGTCTTTCTCCTTTATTGCGGTGCTATGCAACAACAATGGATCTTCGACAGCCATGGGAGCAATTAAAATACAGAAATGCCTAAAAAAACAAAAAACAAACAAACAACAAAAAAAGCTGCTTGTTGAAAAAGTCTGAAAGCTATATTACAGAATAAAGATTACTGTATGATTAATCATAGTCAGCATTCCTTTGAAGGGAACTCATTTACCTTTAGTCATTATGCTACTCTAAACCCTCTACACTAGAAAATAACATCACCTTTGTGAACCTCCACAGAGAGAAAATGGGCTCTCACCTCATGGTGGAGACTTCAAGAAACCCTGACTGCCCCAAGGTGAGCTTTATGAGATGGTGTGACTCATTATTCCCCCAGTGTGTTTTTTGCCTCACCTTGTTTACTTGTATATTACTCAGAAACCTTCTTTCTCCATTTCCCTCGCATTTCTGTTCTGCTTGACAGATAAAAATAGGCTCTAAAGCCATAAGAAAGTGGGCCTAAAGAAGTATATGGGCTTTTCAGATGTCAGCATGTCTCCTCTGAGGCTCAGAGCTCAGTGATGACATAAAATTGATCTGTCAGAATGTCGACCTAGATATTATGCCTGCATTTCTTGTCTGCTTTTGTTCAACTACAACCTGACACTGAAAAAGAAAGTCACTCTGTATGTTGATGCCCTCACCCACAGGTGGCAGCTGTGAGCACCATTGTGAATCGGGGCACTCCTCTGAAGGCATATGTTTTTAGGAACTACAACCTGCTGCCTGGGATGTGCTCACACTACCTTGGGGGCTGCCAGCATCAGCTTTGGCAGGCCATCCGCGCCACATCAGCAGCCCCCGGATATTTCCAGGAGTTCCCCTTGGGGAATGATCTCCACCAGGTCAGTCCCATTCACAGCTGTTACGAAGTGAGAAATCCTCCTGATTCTGGCTGTACTGACAAATTTCGCCAAACTGACATTTTTATTTATGTCAGTTTTTAATTTAGCTGGTTTTATATGAATGCGAGAATGAGGCAACATAGGATTTTATAATTTCTACCTTTGCTGTATCTACTTGGAGGCTGAGGGCCACTGGTGGCCGCCAGTATTTTTGTTTTTATTTGAGTTAATTGAAATGTTCTTTCATATTTAGCTTAGTTTTAGTAGACGAATAGCCTCAGATTTGGCATGTAAACTGTACTGTTGGTTCAACACGAATACAGTTTGTATAATTTGACCAATAGTTCAGGGTTTATAGTCATTTTAGGGAAAACAGAGATTTTTCCAGTAAAGTTTTTCTAGTCCACATCCTATAATTACTTCTGTTCAGCAACATTTTGCAACAGACCTTTGCTGGCCAGCTGAGAATTGCGCTGATATTTAGTGTTCATGCAAATTCTTTTTTTCAACTGCAGTCCGCTGCTGCAGTATTAAAGCTTTTAGTCTTAGTCTTCTAGATTAACATGCCCCGCACAGTCAGTGTCAATGCTGGAGAGTTTTGAAGGATTTTGAGAATTCTAATGAGAAAAATTCTCTGCAGAGCAAGTGAGAGGGAGGAACTCTTTTTCCTTTCTGTTAGTGTTTATTTCCAGTCAGCTACATTTTGACAGAAGAATGAGGGGTAGAGTCGTCGTGAGACGCACTTAAATCCATCTCCACTAAACAGGTTCGCATTAGCCATCAGCAACATAACAAACCGCCTGTCCATTTTGCCATTTTGCTGATCAATAAATCAGCAAAATTATTAAGCCTCTGTAATGGAAAACAGAGGTTGCTCTGTTAAGCAAATGGAATGGCAGAAAGCACAGACGATATAAGAAATCTTATGAGGAAAGTCACACCAGAAACTGGGTAAACGTCTTGTTTTATTTTATTTAGAGTAGTCATGCTGCTTATTTTAAAAAGGCAAAAACACAGGTGGGATAAGGTGGGGAATAATGTTCCACTACAGTCTAAGTATTCAGTTGACGTAGCCTGTGTTTGATTTGCCACATACAAGTGTGGGAATCTCCTTAAATTTACATTAAAAACACAGATGAACAGACTCTGATGAACTTAGTGTAGATCCATCACACGTGAATGAGAGTGTGTTTACATCAAAGGCAATATCCCACACGGGCGAGCTCCGGCACTCCTAATTGGAAGCTGTGTTAGGTGTGCAGGTGAATGAAGTGCAGGGGGAGAGAATGAAAGAGACTGGATGATGAAAACCCACCTGTAGTGGGAGATTTCCCCAGCATGTCGTCTAGCAGGTCTCCCTCTGATGCATAAATTATCCCAATCCAGAGCTTCCCTCATCACACAAAACTGTGTGACTGCTACATCTGCTTCATTGGAAAGAAAATACAGACAATCTAATTATGGAGCTGCTTTTGCAAAATCACTTAGTTGGCGGCCAGCAGGAGGCCTCGTACTTTGAGATGATGAGACGCCATCAGTAGTTTAATATATTTAACACATCTGACATGAAATCAGTTACAGCTGTTTTATTTTTATTTCAAGTCTGTCAAGAGAAAATTCCAACTGAAGAACTGAGTAAAATTAAAATGAGCTCTTGGTCACAAGAGCTAGGGTTAATTTTAACCTAATAAATCTCTGAAGAATATTCAAAGGCCTTGACTGAGAATTCATGTGCATACGGAGCGTTTGCACAGCTCTTGCAGTTTTGGGAGTGTTTTTACTTGTATTTACTATCCTGAAGATGACTTACATTTGTATGTAACACCAGGATATGTCTGGCTACCAAACGTGTATATTTTAAAGCACACCTTATTTGTGGTTCCTGAGACACCGAGTTCATGCTGTTTAAGCTGAGATTTAACTCACCCGAATTCCGTGTTTTGATTTTTCATTTCAAATTTTAAGATCTATTGAGATGTAAGAGGATAAAATAACTTGCCCAAATCAGTCATCCTAGTGTATCAAAGGCTTCATGGTATCTTTTTGGTAAATTCGGATTATGTTGATTTTGATATAGGCATCATATGAAGTTAGACTCACAGATAAGGACAAAATTATTAGCAAGGGATTTTCAACATTGCATTTCCCACCATACTAGTTTCTATAGGAAAAAATAAATGATATCTGTTTGCACACAATATCAGAAAAAAACTCAATTACCAGGGTCAATATTATTAGCCCCTGAAAAACAGGAGATGGATATGTGTAGTTACAGTCACAGTGTTTCCAAATGTCAACTAGAGTGTGAAGTATCATGAAGAAATTCAAAAGAGAGCTACACAGTACAGAACAAGCCCAGCAGAGGTAGGAAGTGAAAGATTTCAAAGACTCTGTCAAGAAAAATAGTGATAGATGTGTCTAAAGACCCCAGAACAACTGCCAACACACTAGTGAAAGACTTGACCGAGACAGGTGTTGTAGTCTCGAAGATGACAGCCACTAGAATCCTGAATGGGCTGCAAAAACAAAACTCTACTTCTGAGAGACACCTTTAAGTCAAACTGAAGTATGCCAAGAACAACCTGGAGAAAGATTATATGGTTATATCTGGAGAAAGAAAGGAGAGGGGTACAATCGAAACAACGGCGTCCCCACAGTAGTGGGAGTATTATGCTGTGAAGATGTTTCAGGGCATCTGGAACCAGGAATCTGCTCAATGAATTAATCAAGAAGAAAGCAGGATATGTGAAGATTTTGAAAGGGAAATCTCCAGCAGTCAGCAGCAAAACGCGGTCCAGTTCATCGCTTTGTCTCTTAACACAATGACACAAAATATGTGCCGCTACTGGTGAAGATCTACCTCTAGAAACAAAAGAGAACATTTCTGACTGGCCTGCACAAAGCCCTGACTTGAATGTTAATGAAAATCTGTGGGGTGAACTGAAAACCTGATGTTCATGCCAGATCAACAAATCTGGAGTAGCTTGAGAGGTTCGCCAAAGAAGAATGGGCTGGGTCACTCAGGAGAAACTTGTTGAAAACTAGTACATAACTGCAGGCTATTATCCAGCAAGAAGGGTACAGAATTAACTATTAGCATCTGGGAGGCTAAGAATTTGACCCTGGAATTTTGGATTTTTGTCAAATCAAAAAATTTTGTGTGTGCAAAATAAAAATAATAGAAGCATCCAAAATAAAACCAGGATGTTTGGAAAAGTTCTCAAAGCGCTTAACAGCAGTCTGTCCAGGGTGTACCCCGCCTTTTGCCTTATGGGAGCTGGGATGGGCTCCAATCCTGAGAAGGATAAGCAGAAGAGGATCAGCAGATGTTTAACAGCACTTTAGAAATACTTTTTTAAAAAATGACTTTTTTATAGAGAGCTAGTAATTCTATCCTCATCTATTTGTCAGTTTTCTTTACTGAAGCAAAGACTACTTTGCTCAAGCTAATGGAAACCTGAGTGATGATAGTTCAGATGTAATTTTAATGAGTTTCTAATTATGATTACACAGTAAAATCCAAGAGCAGGACTTGTAACAAGCTCCTGTTCATATACGGTTTCTTTTAAGCACTCTAATTTCCATGTGAATGTTTGACCATCTTCAAAATGCCACTCAGTCTGATGACTTATTTGGTGCCTGCTTGAGACCAGTTGTGAACATAACATGCTGTGTGTATGATGTCAGGATTCCCTAGAGAGAGAGTCATCTCGCTCTTTTCCACCGACGCCCACAGACTTTCCCACTTAATTCAAGCCCTCAGACAATCAACCTTTTGTGACAGCGAACGCAAGAGTTGTAACGGCATGTGCTGAACGAAGGTTGGACTTCTCAAGCAGCTTTCGAAGACAGATCAGTGTTTGTTGATGATTCTGTGAGTCTGCAGGCTGGAATGGAAACCTGATGGAGAAGCACCTAGATTCTATAGATTCTTTCTACTAACACTGGGAAAATTGTAACTTGGAGCGAGACCTTTGAAGCAGAGCCATGGCATTATCAAAGCCTCACACTCACTACCATAGCCGTGGACAGCATCCTTTAGTGAGGGGGGAACAAGGGAAAAAGAGGTGGGGTGGGGGATAGATGAGATGAAGCGAGAGAGGAGGCGCATGTTCCACATTAAAGCTCGCTCAGTTATCTCGACTCTAAAGAACACAGAAGTAAAAGCCTTCAGACATTTCACAGTGGATGCCAGGGCATGCCAGGAATGGTGAGGAGGACCCATTTTTTGTTGTTTTTTTTGGCCTAGTTGCCATGGTGTCTCCTGAGGCGATGGGAAGGAATGGGAGCTTGTTTTGTGCCCACCCCTGCCAGCATTTGATGGGAGACATTGGACTAGTGGACCACCACCCCCAGTGCGACCCCTTGGAGCCCCAACGTGGCACCGTGCTCAGCCGAAAGGCTTCACTCAGCCACAAATGAATAGGTCACATCAGCCCTCCCATACGTATTTGTCACTAATGAACAAGGGAGTAGACATAAATTAGTACAGGAAGGCATTAAATGTGGCATCTGTGACTATGAATGACATAAAAAAGGCAGAGGGGCTTGCATAATTAAATGGCGCAACTGAAGAGATCCTAACATTTTAATTCATTTTTTTTCTTTTCTTTTTTCCCCTCTTAAAGGCCTCTGGAGATGGAATTATTGGTCATAAATGATATATTTGTATATGGCACTAACTCATATGAAGCAGAGAGGAGAGAGGAGATGTTGTAGATTCAGGGTGTGAATCAGAGCTTTTAAACTCTTTCTCATCCCTGCTTGCTCTTCCCATGTTAAGCCCTGGGAACTTGGCCTGCAGACTGTTAGAGGTTGGAGCTCACATTTTAGCCATGCTGCAGACAGCTTCCTCTTCTGAGACTGACTCAGGATCTTTGTCCTTTGAGGATAAGTCCCATCTCCCATTTTTAACAGGGGTGGCTTGAGTGGCTCCAAGAATGTACCTAAGTAGAGCTGCCTTATGAAAACACATACTTAAGCAAAAGTAATCGTTGCAAAAGATGCAAATAAAAAAGTTTTTGTCTTTAGTTTTTGATATAGCCTTTATTCATGCAGGTAATCCCATTGAGAATCAATGTCTTGTTTACAAAAGAGACCTGTTTCAGACAGAGTAATAAAATTACAACAATCAAAAAGCTAAAATTATCTAACGTTGCATCTCGGCTACTGTAATAAAATACAATATGAGAATAAAGCTTTAAACTAAATGAATCAGTTCGTTATTGTAATAGCAAAAAAGGGTGTGAATAGGTTTCAGCATAACACAGACTGATGCGAGCCACACAGTTCACTTGATTAAAGTACGGCAACTCATAAAACAGACACAAAATAATGACAATGAACGCAGCAGTGTGACGCACACTGAGAGCTGCTTGATTCTGATTTGATAGGCAGGCATATGTGAAAACCTTTCGTAGCCAAATAAGAAAGTAAATCTGACATTTTTGATTGACGATATTATTTTCTACTGTCTCGTGTCTCATTGAGGCTCAATGGGACATAATAAGGTGATATTTCATTGTTAATTTTGTTAAACTCTGCAAACAGCATATTTGTTCCTTCACTTCTCACATGCACTGACTCCAGAGCAGCGCTCACTCATTCATTTACTGCACTGCAGTTATCTGTTAATCAGACCTGCCAGTGGTGTTGGATAAATTCAAAAGTGCTATAATTATAATTAAATGGAATTAAATGCAATATTATGCAATGTTATGAATAATTTGGCTGTTATTTTGTTCTGAATAGAATCGTAGCAGTCATCATTAATAGAAGGGCAGGAGATAAATAGTAAAATTAGTAAAATAGTCAAGCATAATAGAGTTGTAGGAGTGATAATTCTGCAAAAAATGACTCGAGTGAGAGTGAAACCTATACTTCTTTAAAACTCCTCTAACAAGTGCATTTTAGTTGAAAGTTACATTTTCTGAGCTATGTGCACTTGAGTAACTTGTTAGCACCCACCTCTGATTGTCACATCACCTCTTTTTGCTCAAATGGCCATTTTTTCTTCTTCTTTTGTTCTGTAGAACACACTTTTTCTCACATGCACAAACACTCAATTGAGCTGGCACACTTGTTTGAGGATTATGCTGGTCCACTTATTATGTTGACTGACTGCTGTGTGGAAGCTTCAGCAAATCTTCCTCGTCTCTGACCTCCCTCGCCTTTTCACAATTGCGCGTCACATTCAGATGACTTCTTTACTGCAGACCCTGGAAAGAATTCACGGCTTTAAACCTCACGTTGCAATATATTGTCACGGAGGTGTGTCTTCCATCATCCTCTTAGCAAAACACCAGGGGAATTTAGTGTAAATTGTCCAGGGGAGGAGTTTTGAAATCATGCTTTTTAATATGAATCTGTCAAATATGTGCATAAGGCCTAGAGTGACTTTAGGCTGAGTAAATATGGAGGAGAGCTTCTGAAGGCATTTATATCACTTCATGAATTGTCACAGTTTAATCTCAGCGGCTGCGGTCGACAGGGATGATTCATTGTTTCAATATTGGGTGTTCATGTGTGGTCATGTATTCACAGAACGTGTGGGAAAAGGTAACTGTCCGCAGTATATCTCAATTGTTTTGGCTGCCTGGGGGCAAAGCTGGCACCCTTATAGATGAGTCCTTCTTCTGTTTATAGCCTGGGAAGATGATTTGAACCTCACGGTGACCTGAGGGGCCCATAAAGCTATAAGGTCAAGTGAAGAGCTAGTCCATGGAATTACTTAATATGGCATGAAGCCCTTTGACTTGGCCTGGCCACCATTTAGGACTGGTGCTCACACCGTTTCAGTTCCATCCTTGCAGATCACAATGATGCTTTTTATGTGTATTGGAAACCATTGGGGAATTCATTTTGGTCAATGAGCAGATTTATTTCTCTGATTGCACAGGCAGTGACTGGGATGGCTTCATTTTGTGTGCAAATGGTATGAATTGATTTGGAAGATTCATAGTTGTTTTTTTTCCTGGCAGCCTAATTATCTGCTTATCAAGTGAACGACCATCTCTGGAAAACATTCTGGTATTGTGACAGACTTAATCGGATGTCCATGACTTATGTAATTCTTCCCTAATTAATCATTTGTGAGAACGGAGCCTCATTGGCGGGGCGTCATAACAAATTACTACAGAGCTTAGTGCTCCTCGGTCCATCCCTGTCAGAGGAGCAAAAGAAGAAAGTGTAATGACTAAAGCTTCTCCCCGGAGCTGAGATTTGAATGCTACACCAGGCTCTATTTCAAAAGGTTCACCTCATTTAGATTTAAGCTGACGCTCCCTCCTTTTCTGTGTTGTGGTCGTTCATAATGAACCCTTGCACAAATGAGTATTGAAGGTTTACCCACGGGTTAGAGAGGGAGAGGGATGCAGAGGCGCACAGGCTGGATGAATGGGATGAAGTTTGCTGTCCCAGCTAATGGGAGCTGACATACATTGGGGCGTGAAATGACTTTTAGTGATCTCACGATAGCACCTCTTTGCTATTCAAATCAGCTCTTCCCCCTATAATGCAGCTTAAACTGACACAATGAAGATAAGCTCCCAAAAGTTAATGACAGTGGAGACATTTTTTTAAGCAGCAGTGTAAATGAATCATGCAAATCTCAATATTATTCATTTAACTGAGAGAAATTTTTATTCCAGAATATACTGTAAGAACAACATCTTTTTAAAGCTATTCGGTTTTTTGAAAAAATGTCCCCTTGGGTGTGGGAGCCCCAATTAGGTGAAAACTTGGTATATTTGCATACAGACTCATAGAAGTGATGAGCACATTTGTGAAATAGCCATTAGACCCTGAAGGGCAAAGGCGAGGCTAAACGAGCTTTGATCCTCAGAGTAGTAACTAACGCATGGCACCGGAAGAAAGACTCAAACACTGTCACAGGAAATCATTAAGCTTCTATGAAAGCCAGAATTCAGAGTTGGCATTCCTCTTTATCTGATAGAAAATTTAACCTCAAAGGGGGTTAAATGTCGGTCAGATGATTGCTACTGACAGGGGTGTACTCTCTGAGGACATTAGTCTGTAGACACATGGCGTTCCTGTTTACAGTGAGACTGAGTCATTTCGAGTATAAGCAGCATTACAGCTCTAAATCCTCGTAAATGGAAGTGACCTTTGCCTCGCGTCATGCATGTTTGACAGACAGCTTGAGTGGGGCCATTTTGCATGCAACCTTATTTGCAGTTTGTCCCAAGTGGATCATAGTTTCAGCTTAATTCATCATCCAGATGTGCTCTGGCCTCAAGAATCTTTGTGTGAAAATGTAGTACTGGCCAATGTAAAAAGGTAAAGTATTGGTATTTGTATTGGCCAATGAACGAAAATGGAAAAAGTTAAAGAAGAAAAAAAGAGACTTTTCACCTTTCAACCATGTTATAAGTGTTGATGTTGCATAGTTTGTCCACCAGAGGGTTCTCTGCGACTTTGCTGTTGGTTTGGAAAGCCGCAAACACAACAGTCATCTAATCTGAGCAGACTCGGGCAGAGCGTGAACGAGTGAATAAATAATACGTGTAACTAGGGATGCAACGATACCAATTTTTTCAAACCGATACGATACCGATACTTGGATCTGAGTACTTGCCGATACAGAGTACAAAAACCAATTCTTCTACCACACACACACAAATGCAATGAATTGGAAGACAGGTTTTATTTTATTCTCTGCCGATAATAAATAATATCTTAATAAAAATGACCTCAAAAAAATTTCAAGTGAAAAATAAGCACTTCTGTTAAATTATTGCAGAGTCTCCACATTGTAATTTAACAAAATATCACTGAACTATTGGCACTAACTCAAGCTTTCGGAATAATAAATAAACACTTCTGTTTGGAATAAAATAAATACAAATTAGGTTTGAGAATAAAATAAATGTTTAAATTGTTGCAGAGTGTCCATATTGTAAACAAACAAACTAAATAACGAAAGTATTTGGCATTGACGAATGAACTCCTCATCTGCCCGTGGATCATCAGTCCACTGTGCCGTTAAACCAAGAACTGACATCGCGCACACACTGTACCTCTTTACCTCTTTTGGGGCGACCGTGGCTCAGGGGGGTTGGGAAGCGTAATGAATAGTGGCAATAAAGGATAAACATTATTTATACTGTGTCCAAGCTGAGTCAACTTTACTGTTATTCCTGAGCCCAAGTGGTACAGGAAGCCAAAAGAATGACAAAGTGCCAAAGGGCTTGTTTCTACGGGGCGACCGTGGCTCAGGGGGTTGGGAAGCGTATCTGTAACCGGAAGGTCGCCGGTTCGATCCCTGGGCTCTCTGTCCTGGTCGTTGTGTCCTTGGGCAAGACACTTCACCTACCGCGAGTGGCCGATGGCGCGATATGGCAGCCTCGCCTCTGTCAGTCTGCCCCAGGGCAGCTGTGGCTACAACCGTAGCTGCCTTCACCAGTGTGTGAATGCGAGAGTGAATGAATAGTGGCATTGTAAAGCGCTTTGGGTGCCTTGAAAAGCGCTATATAAATCCAATCCATTATTATTTAGAAAGTTTTGGCACCATTATCTCCCTGATGTGTGGGCGGTTGGGAATTTCATATCGCAGCTCGAGTATGCTGAGAAGAATCCTATGTTTTCCACGACTGGCATTGGCTGGTCATCCAGAGCGATAAAATGAGTCAGAGCCTCTGTTATTTTAACTGCCCGTGGATTTTCTCTTGACATTTTTCATCGCTTTTCCAAAACCTGAGTTAAAGTTGGCTGTTCCGGTCCACACTGCTGACATTTTGTTTAGCCTAGCTACGGTAGCCTCCAGTTTCTCTTTTTTTATCTGGAGCTGCCAGTCTGACTCGTCTAACCCTGTGCCTGTTTAGCGCCAGATGTCCCCCTAGTGGCCAATCTAAAAAACTACAACAAAAATGACATGCCACCCTCTGATTAATGAAATAAGTTAGTATCGGTTCATGGTATCGGTTAAGTTTTACGAGTATGAGTACACACACATTTTACAGTATCGGCCCTGATACCCAATACCAGTATCGGTATCGGTGCATCCCTACGTGTAACAGTTGTTAGGGAAATTCGTGAAAAAAAAATGTTGTCCAGTACATTGGCGTATTGAATTTTTAAATTGCCAGATCTCGTTATTAGTATAAAAAGTCCTCTGTCGGTTGGACTTTAATAAAAAAACAGTGTGTAGAGTATCTTAGTCTATCAGGAGTTGCTGCTGTCCTGCAATAGCATGCAACAAATCCCAAGTAATGCTACTTTTTTTTCTTTTAGCAACACTTTTTTAAAAAAAATTTGTGTAAAATTATTGTCAAAGCAACTATTGTTTTTGCCTGCCATTGCCTTACAGTACTGTCGTATTCAAATAATCCAACAACCAAACCTTGTGATGATTGGCTGCAGAAGTTATGCAGTCTCAACTTGCAAACTCACCTGGCCTAGCATTCCAGGAAGCATAAGTACAGTAAGCTTTGCAAGGCTAAAATCAAACTCTAGCTGACTCACTCATCTTCTGGTTCTAGCTTTTGCCATTCAATTTATTGACTTCCTGCCCTTGACTGTAGGACAAGAGGTCAAAATAGTAGAGCATATAAAAAGACAGCATGATCTCTGGGCAAGTCTGCTCCTCTGGTGTTGGACAGATGGACAATATGTATGATGTCTTGAGAAAATTACATTAGAATGCAACCAGGCAGTAGCTAGTAAGCATGCCAACTTCATTAGATTTTTCTGCAACACACTACATTATAGTCTTTAATATAGTCATGTCTGTTTCTTCTTAACATTCCTTTCACAGTTATTTTTAAATGGTTAAAAAGTTGTTTTTGCAGTAATAATGTTAAACAGTGCTCCTGTTGGAAAGTTGGGGTACTACCAGCCTGTTTGGACACCTGCGTAAAAAAGATGACTATACAAATGACTTTTTTTTTTTTTTTTTTAAAAAGAGAGAGAATACAGAAAGAAAGCCTAGCAGTCTTTCAGTGGTGCAATAGGTCTTTCTATCAAAAACATATTTTTCATAATTGCCTTGACCATTTTTACCCGCTCTGGGCTCCTCCAGCAGGTGCACTGAGATGTAGACAAGCTAAAGCATTAAGTCCCTCGCTCAGACAACCATTGCACAGTCTGCTTTTAAAGTTATATGCCCTGGCACTGTGTGCAAGCGCGACCACTGCGCCTCTGAAACTTGCCCCCAGCTATTAAGCACAAAGAAGCCATAACTGGACCCGGACTGTTGCCATCATTGCCGCAGAGTTCAGAAAATGGAGCCTCTCACACTGGGGTGAGTGATAAGAAAACTGCTTAGTTGTTTTGTCAGCACCAGTCAAACCAGCTGGGTTTGACTGGTGCCCAGTGCAGCAAGTTCCCCTAAGTCTCTATTACGGGCACATCCAATCCAGGCATTTTCCTCTTCTTCTTTTTTTTTCTTTCTTTTTTTATGTGATTCATTTCTCGGTCTGCCAGACAACCTACTGGTGCATAATGATGTGCTTTGGACAAACGGCCACCTCAGCAGTTCTTCTATGCTCTGTCACAGAGTGAAGCCTTCTTTGTATGACTTCCATCTCAGCCAGTTAAATAGTGATCTCTGAGGCTCTGGCTCTAATTATTATCTCAGCAACCAACTTTTAGATCATCGTAGTAATGATTGATTATACATTATCATAACAGATTATTAGACACACGTGTCTTTGTAGTTTTTCATGTTAGTTACATTTTAACCACTGCAGTAGTTTAATGCTTGGCAGTGTCTTTCTATCTTTATGTCTGTCACTCTGTGCTTAAATAGCAACAAAAATTTCTGGGACAACTTCACCTACTTCCAAGGTGCATGGAGAGGATGAGAAACTAATAATGCAGGAAGGCAAAGGTAAAGAGGAACAACTTTATTAACTGACCAACGTGTTTCGGCTTGTGGCCTTCATCAGGGTCATAATAACGTATAAATCAATTTGTGTTTAAATAAAGGAAAAAAAATTCCTTTCCCCCATTTTTATCGTTAATGGTCTAGTCCAGCATTCACTTGGGCTGTGACTTAACCAGTTAACCTTTTAACCAATACTAACCTGTTATACGTCAGCTGGTTTACTTACTCTGTGCATAAAACCATAGAGAACTGTTGCAAAGGTTATCCTGCCCTTCTTTTGTACCGACGTTATTGACCTCTAATCGCTCTTTGACTGAAAATGTGTCACATTTTCTCAATTATTTCATTCGTCCTTGATAAATACGTCTGTGGTGATGTCTTCAGAATGTATGCAATGTCCAAGCAGGTATTCAAAACCTGAAAAAGTTTAGTTTACTATCACAGAAAAGGAAGGAGATGAAACGTGTACATAAGAATTTTAGTGATATAGAAATCCATTCATATCTCATGAAATTAGTCAGTTTTCTCTTGATCTGCTTATTGGTGTGGTATTAGCCCCCTGCATTGTTTATGAGAGAGTGCCTGAAAAAGTGAACTATACAAACAGGTAGAATAAAATGTTAGCAGCATTGTGTAAAGCTTCCTCCTGCAATGGGTTTAACACACTAGTGTCAAATGAAGATGTTTTATTGAATCATGTAGGTAGTCTAAATAAATTCCTTTCCCAGATTGATTTACCAGAGTCAGTACTTCACGCCTACTCGTGGTGTTGCTTCAATGAAGATAAAGTGAACTGAAGTCTGGTGAAACTGAAGAAACTTGCAGAGGAGAGCGGCAATAATTAAGCAAAGAGACAAGTTGAATAATGGAAATAACACACAGAAAAATTGAGACCATAATATGGTAAATAAATACATAATTTGTGCTTTTTGCAGTTACACTATAGGGATTTTTTTTTCTTGATTTCTTTTCTTGATATCAATGCCATCATTAATAATTGGTGTGCAATATATAAACTACTGTAATAACAGAATCATAATTATATCAATACTGTGATAGTAATGAAATGTAATGCGAGTTCAGCAAAGTGTTAGTTTCCCCATCTGTGAGTATACACGGGTCTGCTTGAGCCCAGCTAAGCTCCGTGTGGACGAACAAATGCCTGCACATTTTTTGGGAATCCGTGCACTCATCCACGGGAAAGTAGAACCCAGTAGAAACTACTGTCTTTGCGTCCTCCAGGCAGTGTGCAGTACTTGAAATTAGTGTAATAGGAATGACTGCTCATGTCTGCAGCTGTCTTTATCCACCACCTCACTCTGTGATTTGACCTTCCAATGAAGATTTTTTTTTCACTTTTTATTTTACAACAATAAAACCAGAAGTTATTTATCTAGTTGATTCATTATTACAACACCAGCTATAGCCTGTAACTCATGATATCTGTGGTCAATGAATGCCTTTATGATTAATACAAAGGCAGCTGGCTCTTTGTCAGATATCATTAAAATGTTTTGGGGGGTTTTGTATCTTTCTTTCTTTCTTTCTTTCTTTCTTTCTTTCTTTCTTTCTTTCTTTCTTTCTTTCTTTCTTTCTTTCTTTCTTTCTTTCTTTCTTTCTTTCTTTCTTTGGAAAATGTGTCTTATAAATTGTATTTATTTGCATTTCTTATTATAGTATGAACTGATGACACACAGACTTGCTTGATCTGTGTCAGCACAGCTTTTATCAGTGCAAGCGAGCTGCTGACAGTGCAGTTGACGCAGAGAACTCTGTGTCTAAGTAAATCATAGCTGAGCTGCAAGTGTGTCAGTAAACCCTTAAACTTGTTTTACTGTTATCTAATGCCAAATCAATTCTCTTTAGCACTCCAGGTTTTCGTAGAGAACTTGTACATTACGTTTTTCAGTTGTAACGGGAGCTTTTCCTCCAGTCCAGCTACAATAGCCAGAGCTTTGCAATTTTATGTTGGATTGATGGAACAGTTTTCCATATCACACTCTCAAATTTATACACACAAGGTGTTTTTCCCCCATTGCTGTGTGTGTGTGTACATATGCCACACGCTATCAGAAATGCACACATTATTGTATGCGCTGAGCATGTGCTCTCGATCAAACGTGTGTACACACAGCCATGTAAACAAGCACCATTCGCTCTACTGTGTCCCTAGACATTTGGGGCCCTGCGGCTCCCAACCCCCCCAAGCTCGGCTTCCTTAATGAGAACGGGCCCTTGTGTGTTTGATCCTGGTGCCAGCCCTGCGGCCCCTCAGCCTCATGCCTATTCAACAATTCTGCAGCCTCTCCAGTTACTCCCCCACTGCCTTGGGTACAATATGGATCCAAAGCAAAAGCACTCATGGGCAGTTGTTCGATATCAAAGCAAGTCTGACTGAAACTGTGAGGGAAGGGGAAATGCTGGGACTCTTTGTTTAATAGACTTACAAGCAGCACTAAAGCTGCACATTGATTTATTTATTTATTTTCTTTTTCCTCTTCATTTTTATCAGATGTTCTTCTGAAGTGTTGTCTATTGACTGTTAAAATCCATGAAAGGTTTCAAACCCCAATTATTTGGTTTCACTGACTTTGGTCTTGGCATGAAACACCAAACCTAGCCTGTAAACAGGTTGCCTAACAGCACTTTTGGTTTTTTTGTTGTTGTTGTTTTTTCACAGGATGGAGGTCTACTGATTAACAACCCCACAGCACTTGCTATACATGAGTGCCAATGCTTGTGGCCTGACACGCCTCTGGAGTGTGTGGTCTCGCTCGGTACGGGTCGCTTTGAATCTACTGGCAAAAGCAACGCTGCATATACAAGCCTCAAAACAAAACTCACCAACGTCATCAGCAGTGCTACAGACACTGAAGGTAAGGATGCACCGCAAAATGATGGAGACCTATTGTGGTCGCCAGTGTTTCACAGCTTTGACAGCCGCTAAATGTACAACTAAATTCTAAAGCACACCTGTGTCAACCAAGGAGTGATGAAAGCCTGAAACTTGCCGTGACAGGATTAAGTCATAGTGTAAAGATGGCTGCAGTACAAAAAACTGAACTGAACTGCCTTTGTTTGCAGTGCTGTTTCAGGTCTGTTTATAGTATTTCCTCTACACAAGAAGATTAAATAAATGCACATTAGCAGTGATCATTCCCGGTTTCTGTTTCTTTTCTAAGGGGGAGATTTAGGATTTTTGATGGTATCTTTTTAGAAAACACTGCACCGCAAGTCGACTTTGTTCTAGATAAATCCCACTGTGGCTCTTTGTAGCGGCAACCTCTTTTTCTCCTTATCACCTCTAGACATGGGCACTTCTGCTGTGCCTAAATTTGGCTTGTTCCCCTCCCTGTTGCTGCTGTGGTGCAGTGTGTGTGTGCGTGTGTGTGTGACCTAGATGCTTCTCTGCACTTGTTCGTCCTGTATTTTGGGATTAATCCCTTTCCTAGCTCTCTTGCGGGCTTTTGTTATTTAGAAACAGCAGATTAGAAAGAGTGTTTATCACAGATTTCCTCTTTTTCAAAAGCTTTAGTGCTCGCAAGCCTCCTAGTTTGTCTTTGGTGTATCAAGCTTAGCTGTGTTTGTTGTTGCGGACAGATAAAGCAGATCTAATAGGGTTTCCGTGACAAAGATGGAGAATATTACTTTTTATACATCTTCAGACGTGTTTTGGAAAAATGACCTTGGGCCACTCGTTCTTGAAACAGCTGTTCCTTGTACATCCAATATACGTGCAAACTGTTTGCTTAAACACAGTATCCTGTGTTTAAGCAAACAGGTTGCATGTTTCAGTTTGTTTGGTGAATACATGGATGTCTTACAAGACACAGAAACGAGTTTGAAAGGTCTGCAGCAATTCTGGAGTCTTTGTGTTATTGTTTTGTGTTTGGATTTCCATATTTGGTAGGTGAAAGGTAAAAGGGACTTTCACTTGGAAGGTGATGATATCACTATCTAACAACTAATCCTTTCTGCAGAGGGAAAATAGTAGAACACTTTTTAGCAGTTGACATCCAGCTCACTGCACAAGACCAAACTGTTTATGATTGACAGTATAAAATTTTGAATAACGAGTGATTTATTAAAGTAATGAAAACAAGGTTCATCTCTGATTTAACTACATGCATTATCTCTTGTGAGTAAGCTGTTCTTGTCTCTGTGTATAACTTTTCAGCACTCAATAGTCTAATACTGATTTGCTCTATAAAAACTCTCCAGATAAGTTACTCCTTGTAGAGTTGTGCAGAGCCTTGGAGACGGTTGGTTTTAATACTGTGGGAACTCAGACAGAAACCTTTTTGGGTGCTTCAGGCCTGTTTTGTTACCCGCTGCCTGTTTGTTTGCATTTGTAGGATGTTGATTTTAAACTGCTCATGCAAGGCAGATGAAAACAGCCGTGATAGACAGGCTAGACATTTTCACTTGGTGTTACCTCACACTCTAGCCCTGAGCGCTTACTCAGTGACACTTGTAATCCTATAACAGCGCTGATAGATAAGGTTTGACTTTGCTAGCCCCTCGTAAGGCAGAATGAAGTGAATTGTGTTTTAATTTTTTTTATTCTCTCTTTTATGACCTCACTCTTACTTCTCTTTCCCTCTCCAGAGGTTCACGCCATGCTCAACGCCTTCCTTCCTCCAAACACTTACTTTCGCTTCAACCCCTACATGAGCGAAGATTTCTCCTTAGACGAGAACCGCCAAGAGAAGCTCAACGCGCTGCAGGCTGAGGGCTTGCGTTACCTTGAGAGGAATGAGGACAAGCTGAAGAAGGCAGCTCGTTTCCTGACCCGAGAGAAAAGTTCCATCCAGAAGATGACGGACTGGGCCAGGCTCAGGGTTGATATGTATAATGGTCTGTCCTTTTACTCGTCCAAGTTTTAGATTCCACTCGAGCCACGTTTTTCTGGTCCACACGAACATGGAAACTTACTGAGGTCCAAGTGTCATATTTGTTGCCCTGTAGCTCTGAAGAACATTATGTATGTCCACAAGTAGGTAATGTATACAACATGCCAAATGCCACCTCCTCACTCTCACTTGACACTGTAATGTAATTTTAGTTTAAATGTGCCAACATCTTTGGCAATGAAGATTTATCCGATGTATAACACTTGACTTAGCATAGCATTTAAAGAAGATCTTTTAAATGGCTTGTCGATTTAAAAGCTCCCTGGGTAGAGATTCTACAACAGCTGATGGCAGTAGTTTAACATTTAAATGACTTCTTTGCCAAAATGAATGCCGATTTTGTGTTGCAGATGCTCAGTTATCTCCAGCAGACAATTGGCTTAGGTTAAAGACTGAACTAATGACTGAAATTTGTCTGGATTCTTCAAAAGGTAATAAAATCCAGAATCTTCCTGGGAAAAAAACTACCTGTTCTCAATTTAAGACTTAAAGCTAACGTTAGCTAACTAGCTGCTGGGACTTGATAAATATTGGTAAAAGTGGTGTCAATGTTCTAACTTAACATTCTGATAACTTTATCTCCTTTGATGTTCCTTTCAAACATAGAACACAAAGACTTTATTTCGCAGATAAGCTAGTAATGGTGGCATTAACAATGATCTTCCCACCATGTGGATATTTACTGATCATTTACTTTTGTTTAAAATACTGAAAACCAGTACATCCTCACAAACCAGTATTTATATTCTCACATAAAAGAAAAAAAATATATATAGATGGACTTCATGTGTTGTTGAGTAAATGTATAACCTGTAAAACTGCATTGTTAAGAAAAAAAGTCTAAAATTAATGACTAAAATTTGCACAACAAATACAGCTACTGCTAAACTGTGTAATTGTATTTTGATAAGAGTAACACTGATACGCGAGGAGCCCACATGAAGCGTTACAGAGCTATAAAGTATGTCAGTACAATTTACATATGATGATAAAAAATAAAGATGTCTATGGGAAAACACCTCAGTGTGTTAGTAAGGTGCTAGGCTACCACAGCAGCTTCAGCGGGCTTTGGGATTAATTGTACACGTCACTCAGTTGGTATTTTGTTGATGAAGTGCTGTTTAACACTTTGATCCAAAATGTCCTCTGGCTGTTAAGGAGTATTTTTCTACAGTTTTTCATTCTTATCATAGATAACTTGCATCCGCACAGCCATCTTCATCATCTCAAAATGTCTGCAGTATGTTTAACCTGCAAAAAAAACAACACAGCCTAAGAGAGAGGCCCTAGGGGTCAAGGGTTTTTTATGCTGTTTTTTTTTTGTCATGTGTATGTAAATTGTGATCAGGATCCAGCTAGAGCCTCACTGTCACAAAGCGTGAATTTTTATGTGTTATTTAAACCGCAGAGTATTTTTAGTTCAGTTGTTTCAAGCGCTTTTATCATTGTGTGCTTTTATTGTTCAGTTTTCTGGAATCCCTGCAGGCTACTCACATTTTCTCCTCTGTCTTTAGTGTGCCCTCTTTCCCTTTGATGCCTGTTCTCAAAAGCCGCTTTCACCCTTTCCACCTTGAAGCGCTGTGTTTTTGTCCCGACTCTACTGCACTGTACCGTTTGTTGAAATCACACAGGGTTTATCTGATGGGCTGGATTAAAACAGATGGCTGCTTATTGATTGGCTGGGATGTAAAATGATTTTCGTACGCTGCTACTTTTGCTGCACATAAATGCATTGCAGGCGTCCATTTCGGCGCCTAACCTGGTCACGTACCCTATTACTGATACGACATTGTGTCGGTTACTCCCAGAGGGCCTGCAGCCAACACAGATATAACCCAGATTAATATAATTCCACTCATCTCTTGTTGGTCCTGTGTAAAGAATGTTTGAGAGTGTAATTAAAACCCACTACTGAACTGCGCTGCATTCTGCCTCCTAATTGTATGAAGATTAGATTATTGTGATTGGAGGAAAGCCGCAGCTTCTCTTTACTTCATCCCAGGAAGTGAGGAGGTGGAGGGAAGAGGCTATCAAGTACTCACGACTGCGTAATTACGACTGCAGAGATCTGAAGTGATATTCACCCCCCACTTTCTTGGCTCACTGTCCAGGGTGCTTGGCTTGATTAGCTCATTCTGATTTGAAAAATTGTTACTTGGGCACATAATACAGTATCTCTCAAAGGTTTCAGGTCACAAACAGAAAATTTCACATTTTCCATGGAAACACGTGAACAGGATATATATTTTAATATGAGTAGTTTAGTTCTTTACATGTAACTTGAATTGTTCTAACACAATTCTGCACTCCCATCCTAGCTGTGAGTTTGGTGAGGAGATCTGGAGACATTTAAACCCTCGATCATGTAAGTGCCTCCCACAAGCTGTTCCCTTGTTTCAGATCCCTTTTATCCCGCACAGATTTCACACATTACTGCAGCCAAATTGTTGCATTTCCTCCACCATGCTTGAAAGATGAACTCAAGTAACCCTAAAGCATCTTTTCCTTTGTTCTGCATCTCACAGATGGTGTTTTGTTTGGCCCAAATGCCTCTAACTTAGATCTGTGTGTGTAAGTAACACTTTCTTCCCAGTATCTGGACTCGCTGGCCAGCCTTAATCACTTCTCTCAGTGGCCGGTCGCTGATATGGCTTTTTCTTTGCAATCCTGCCTAAAGGACCAGCATCGTCTGAAGTTCCCGCTCCTTGTCTATTTTTGCCCAGTTGTGCACCGAGGCCTCCCAATTCTTTTTCTATTTGTGTCATTCTGTTCTAGCCAATTGGCACTGCTCAGTGAAGAGCACACATCATTGTATGAAATCTGCAGTTTGATGTCAATTTCCTGCATGGATTAGTCTTCATTTCCTCAAGAATACTTAACAGGAATATTGTGATGGCTTTCAAAGGCAAAGTCTTTTTGTGTTTTGGCATTTCAAGATTACAGTCATAACTTAGAAATACTGATGCTCCAGAAGCTCAGCCAAGAGTTTGCAGTTGTTCCAGTATAACTGGATTTTTTTTTTAATGATCCACTAGTATTTTAGCATGATAAACTTGAATTAGAAAAAACATCTTGGCTTTGTGAACTAAAAATTTAATTCAATGCAATTTAATGTTCTTTCATGGTAAAACAAACACGCTTTCTTTTCAAGAACGAGGACATATGTGACCCCAAACTTCTGAGCAGCAGTGCCAGGAGAGATATAGGTGTGGTCAGTGTGAGTCTGCGCTTTTTTTTTCTCTCAAATATATGTTGTTGTTTTTTTAAAAAATAGGGGTGTATTTTTCATGGGAATATAATTTGAAGGCCTTTCCCTGAGCTGCCTGTCATAACAGAGAAGAAGGTGAGACGAGATGACTGTACAAGGCTGTGCTCAGGCACCTGGGTAAAAGCTCTGGCCAGTGATGGATGGCATTTCCCTGCAGCATAAACACAGTGCTCTGACACAGCTGTCCACCAACTGCTTACACCCATGAAAACATATCCGTGGCCAAAGACAGTAGAGGACACAACAAACAGCGTCGCTGGTAGTCTGAAATGGTACACCTTATAGGTCATTCAAATATGTTGTTTTATCTAGAATTTAACAGAAGGGCAGAGCAAATAAAAGCAATATGGTGGCGCTGAATGAATATAGCATAAAAACAGTTTCATAAACATTTTTCGCTGCAAGTAGAAATGAGACAATCATGAAAATCACTATGTAAATCATCTCTGGCTTCCTGGATTAAATAGTTAAAGTAATTTCAGCCTTTTGCTTGTAGTGTTGGGAGCAAGCTATTCTGCAGTATCTGAGTCTGAGGAAAAGGCACGAGTTCTTTCCTGTGTACAAAAACAGCCTTTTGCTTTTGCTACCAGCTGCTGATGTTTTGTTTACTTTCGCCTTATGCAGATTCTACCGAAAGCAAGGATTTTGTGCAGTTACGTCTAGTATGTAAAGAAGAAGACTCGTACAACTAAATCCCCTTCTAGAAGTTTAGAGTGCATCTAAATTCCTGAAAGGCAAAAGCAGTAGATTTGTCTTTGTTTTGGGGTATTTTTTGGGGGGGAAGGGGGGGGGGGGTGTAAATTCACAAGGCAGGTCTTTTCACATCAAGTCTGGTATAGAGCTCATACAGCACCCCATCGTTAAAGCTAAGCATGCCTTTTATACTCTAGTTGTTTTTATTTAAGTACTGAATCTGGTAAAAATTGACTACTTATGCTTTTACTATTGTCTGCCATATACAGTTATGCTCAGACGTTTACATACACTCATCACAAGCTTTGGGAATTGGGAGAACAATTTGAGTTTATTCCACACAGGCCAAACGTATACATACTGACTTATTAATAAGTGTTGCTGAAGGTTCTACATTGTCTTAACTTGACAAGATCACTTCACCTCAAATCAGCTACATGGTTGAAACTTGAACCCAACTGGGTGTTCCAGTAGCACAATGATACCAAACACACATTCCGAACTGGTTTGGAAACGCTTAAAGCAGGCTAGCATTAAGCTGCTGGGATTGCCTTCCCAACAGTCTGACCTCAGCCCTGTTGACGTTATGTAGATGTGCTTAAAAGCCAGATCTTTATCAGAAAACCAAACACTTTAAATAAACTCAGCCAATTCTGCCCAGAAGAGTGCTCAAGTATGCAACCAGAATTATGCCAGAAGCTTATTGATGGCAACCAAAAGTCTTCTGTCAAGGTGCAACCTGCTAAGGGACATTTAACCAAATATTGGTGGGTGTGCGTGTGTTTACCTTTGACCCTGTGTGGATTAGGGAATATCCAGAATAAATTCAAATTTGTGCACCCAATTCGTCTTTTTAAAGGTCATTAAATATGTAATTAAAGATGTGGTATCCTGGAAAAAATAACAATTTAAACAGTTTAAAGATATCATTGAAAGCCTTTTACCATGACATTCATGCCATGATTCCCATGAGCGTATGAAAACTACTGGCCATAACTGGATACTGTTAAAGTGGTGGATACTTCAGATAATAAGTTTCAGATAATAAGATCAGTGTATGCACAAGTCATTTCTGTGTAAAAAAAAAAAAAAAAAAAAAAAAAAAAAAAAAAAGCTTAGGCTGCTCAGAACTCAGTTTCTGAAACTCAGGGTTTTTTTGTAGTCTTGGCTCTTTGTGTGATATCAGTGAGAGGGGAAGTAAAGAATGTGGGCTTAAACAGGGAAAAGGATAATAAAAAAAAAAGGATGAGCAGAGCTGCACGTAGGCACAGTAAAACATAAATAAGGATTAAACCCCCAGAATAAAACTGGGATGCCAGGAATTTTAAGTTTACGTTTAATTTTATGATTGTTATTAGCGATTTTTTAAAACCATTTTAAGTCCTCTTTAGCCTTTAAGATAGTTTAAAAAACCCATTTCTGTAGCTGAAATGAGTCACCACAACAAAGAGAATTTTTTCCTTTATTTCAGCAGCAACTTATTTTACTAATTTTACAAGGAGCATAGTGATAAATGAGCAAAGGTAGCTTTCTAATGGGAAATCCAGAACACCATATTGAATGGCCAAGAAGTCACATGAAGACTAACATCCACAGGTTGTCCCTATGTTGTATTTGTAAATTCCCATCAGGTTTTTGCCCCCTGTGTATTAACATGGTTAGACAGGCTTTAAAGGCTGCTCCCTCTCAATATAGAGAAGTCATGTAATGTAATTACACAGCAGACAGAGAGGGAATGCATCCTCCTCTGATGTAAACAGCTCTGACTCATGAACTTGTCCCGCAGCTGTAATTACATCAGTAATTTGATTTCTTTTGCACCTTTGGCCAAACCTCCAGACTGTAAACATGAATATGTTTCTTTGGTCTATACCCGAAATGGATCCTGAGGAGATTTTGACTGATACTGCCTTCTCTCATCTTTGCTTTCATGTAACAACGGTTTATCCTCCAAGTGGCTGCTGCTCAATTACACCTCACATTTATCTGCAGCTAATAAACCCAGCTCATTAGCACTTAATTAGTTTTGGAGCTGACGAATGATGTTAAGATAAGATTTAAGCCTCTCAATTGCAAAAACATGATAGCAATGTTTTGAAAGGGAAAAAAAACAACTGATAGAGTGATGCACAACCAATACACCGAGCAGAGGAACAATGTTAGGGGTTCATCGGCTCTTTATATGATGGTCAACAACTTACTTGAAATTTAAAATAAAAATATCCAGTGGAAATAAATGAATACGTACACTGAAAAAAAGACCATATTGGATTTACTTAATTCAGTAATGGACATTGGTTGCACACAACTGTTTTGCTTTGGCAGAAACTTAAACAACTTAGTTAAATCAACACAACTTATTCATATTCAATAAACCTGTGCATTTTGTGTTGATGAAACGTGACTGAAACATGTTTAGATGAAGTAAGTTGAACTCTTGGATTATTTTAATCGTTCACAATTTTGCCATTTTATTCCAAAACTATTCAATAGCTTTTACCCCGATACTACTTGGTCACTTAAATACTACATGTTATCTTCATATTACATAATGTTCAACAAAGTCTAGAGTCTGGTTAACATAAAAAGTAAATGGATTTATAACAACTACCATCCTCTTATCTTTATCTGAGTTGCGGGGGGGGGGGGGGGGGGGGGGGGGGGGGGGGCATAACCCTGAAGTTAAGAGGCAGGGTACACCCTGGACAGCTCACCAGCCTTTTACACAGAGACAAACAACCATTTGCATTCATGGGCAATTTGGAATCCCCAATAATTGCATGATTTTTAACTGTGGGAGGAAACCATAATACCCAGAGAGAACCCAGTGCAAACTAGCCAGGCTGCAGATTTGAACCCAGGACCTTCTTGCTATGAGGCAACAGCACTAACCACCACACCACCAATCCAGGATTGCCAAAAGTAGGAAAGCTATGATAAATCACAATAAATTACTCCAGTGATTTTCCTGCAGTTCGAAATCTTGTGTGATCTTGTGAATTTCATGAGTCCAGCAACTAACCACTAGATTGTATCATGTAATCTCAACAACATTGTTGAATTTCATACAAATCCTACATGATTTAATTACGTTCACCATAGAAACATGAAATTATTTTGTTATAACAAATCATATAAATTTCCCCGTTCATTCCCAGATAAGGACCAATCACATAATATATTAATACCCCAGCTTTAACCTGAGAACAACCAAACCAGTGCAAACAAATGCCACTGCACTGCATTCAGTCACACCCTATTTGAAGCACTGGCACTGACTACACTTACAAATTGTGAATAAGTTCGAAAACTTTGGAAAAAATTGAGCATCTGATGTCTGATGCTGTTTTTTGAACTGCTGTGTTTTCCTATAGGATTTGGGCTGCTGACCTGTGTTCAAGCAGTATGAGTTAATCATTACCTCTGATGTGGACAACATCGTTTCATGGTTGGCTTGTTGGTGCCGTGCACGGTTTGTTCTGTACAGAATAAAGAATAATAGTGGAGTAAACAAGCAGAGAGGTGACTTTCTCTCCCGCACAGTTTCTGTGCCGTGCGTAAAGTTTTGCATCTGAGTGAGCAGAGGACTTCAAGGATCCACTGTAGTAAAAGGCACCGTAATTGGCGATGCCAGTGAGGCAGACACAGCGTCTCCTCTAATGGGTTTTGCTTTTCAACACAAAGCCTTGACAGCGTTCACTTTGCAACTTCCAAAGTGTTATATACTCTGCCTCGGTGCTGTATCCTTGAACTTGTGAAAATCCCTTTGAGTATTTTACAGACAATGTGCATGGGGGAAATTAAGAGAATATTTTAATGAGATTCAAGACGTATGCAGACATGTCTGGAGGCAGTTTTAAATAAGAGGCAATGACAATTACAGTATTTTCCCCGTGTGGGGAGGCAAATGCTGGTGAGAATTCCCTGGCCTCCTTAAGATGATGACGGGGAGGATATTGGAGCGTTTGCCACTGGGGAATCACGCCCAGAAATGACACTCCTCTCTCTGCCTCAGTTTTCTGTCTTTTTCTAACACCATATAAGCAAATCAAAGAAACTCTTCGCATATAACTAAAGAGGAGATGCTGGCTAAGTTGGAAAATAGTGTACTGTGGTGGGGGACTGGCGCCTTTCAAGCTTAAAGTTGATTCTGTAGCTTTTTACGATCATAATTGGGTTTTTATTTTCCCTCAGGTGATTTCACATATACGTTATAAACCCGTTTTCATCTTATGCCACAACCTAATTTTAGCTAATCTCAGTCAACCGGCTCCTGCATGGCACACCACAAACTGTCTCTTTGCCAAAACCGGGCTTAACCGCGTAAAAACTACGTCACTTGCTCTTTGTGTGATTCCACGGCTGCAGATGGATACCATTGCTAAGCCTCGGATAATGCATGTATGTAATGTGCAGTGATAGAAGAGAGCAGTCTGAGATAAGTGTGCCTTTTAACGTCACATGACCTCATCTGGCAAAGGTCTCAGTTGATCCCACGGGCTGCTGCTATATGGTTATGAGCGCAAACCTGCCTGCAGGAAAAACTGTCATGCATCAGAACATGCAACTGTCTGGAAGCAATTAGTTTCCAGAACAGCTGGTATTCCCTGAAAGGTGAAAGCACTTATATTTGACTAATATGTGAATCAGACTTTTTTTTTCTTTAAACGTAATCTTTTAATTTTTTCAGCCCGATGAATGAAAAAAAAAAAGTACGTATTTCAGTGTTGAGCTTTTCTTGTACTTGCCGCCTTTTTAAAGCAAACAGCGAGAAAACAGTTAAATGAAAAAGCCACTCCCCGTTGTTAGATAATAATAAAAAGGATCATCGTTTGGCCTTTAAAATATACAGTCTGGCTTTTTTATATTAAAAGAAAAAAACTTAAAAAAAAGAAGCTTGTCCAGATGTTGTCCATCTGTGATTTTGAGGCTTCAGGGGGGGTATAGCACTATTGTATGACAGTTTTCTGGAGTGGTTCACTGCCTTTAGGCCACCATACATCAGCAGCGGCGCTGCAGTGCGCGCAATGGGCGTGCGCACGCCTCCGGGTGCTGCTGCGCGCCCCCGCCTGTGTGTGTGTGTTTGTATGTCGGTGAACTGGTGGGAGAGAGAGAGAAGAGGACCGGTGGCTGAGAGAGGCATCGGAGGCAAGTGCAAGAGGTTCGGCGCTCTGAGCGAGGACTCCACGTGAATAACCGCAGCTCACGGCTTCGCTCTGTCGCGGGAGGCTGAAGACACAGAAGGGGTTTTGTGTTTCTCACCGCCCAGGGAGGAGGTAAGGTGAGCGAAATTAGACCATTCATAATAAGCACGTGTAGTGTGGCTTACAGTTCACTGACAGTGACTGACAGAGTTTTGTGGCACGTTGGAAGGATGCCGATAAAAAAAAAAAAACTGCCCCTCTTTTAGCTCCTTCTCGGGGGGTGGGAGTGTGCAGGAGTGGTTTATTTTAAATAACACGCCGCGCTGTTCTGGGTGATATTTTACGTGTTAGGTGATCGTCAGAGAGAACGAAAAGGTGTGGGACATATTCCGGTGAGCGACTGTCAAATCAAAGGGTTGACACGTACCGTGACGCGTTAAAGATGCTGAGGGGAAAAACAGAAAAACAAATCATTGGCACTTATTTGCGAATATTGTCTTTGGACTTGATCTTTTTTGCTTCGATCATCACATCACATATCACATGGTGTAGATATAGTGGATATTCCCACAGATAGATAGACAGCTCTACTGTACTTGACAGTTGCTTTTTATTGTCCTGTGTTGATGAAATCGCTGTCTGGATACACGCACAATCCCTCATAAGCTGATTTGCTTCCCACATGTTTGATTCCCCTCATATTCATGTCACAACTCTGTGTTGTTTTGACTGACCAGTCACTTTGCTGAGTCTAATTTCCCTTCATGGGACTGAATCTGATTATGATAGGGCTCCCCCTGAGATTTCACAGAATTCATATCACACCATTTTTCCACCAGTCAAAACAATTCATTCGCTGGAAAAAAACCCAAACATATTTTCACACAATCCTGTCTTCCCACTCCCCCTCCTCCCCCGTCTGTCTGCCCCTTGGTCAAAGCTTCAGTAAGGGGGGAACTCACCATCATGCAACAACACCCCTCCTCCTCCTCATCCCCTCCTCTGCTCATCCCCAGACACTCTCACTCATACATACACCCAGACACACATGCCTTGACTGCACACTTTCGCTGCCTGCTCAGTTGGCCAAATTAATGCAATGCTAATGACCCCTGTGTTATTGTCTGAAGCTCTTGCCTTGCGCTTACTGCTCTGAAAAGCCTGACACACTTTCTAGTAATGTTTATTCACTCCAAGCAGACTATAGTTAATCTGGTTAAGACGATAACAATATCCCTCTATCCTTGCCTCATGTCTAGTTTACATTAATTCATAAAACTGGCGGCAAAAATGTACGTCCCAGACAGTTTGTGTGCTTTGTGGTCGTCTCTTGATCAGGTTGTAGTTTGAGCTCAAAAATCCACAGCCACTGGAGTGCTGCTAACATGACATTTCAGCCTCATTTGACAAATGTGGAGAAATCGGGACAAGATAGCGACCTACATTGTGCTGCCTTCTTTACTTTCAAACTCATCACAAATGACTCTAGACGGGGAGATTTGCATAACTAAGGGATTATCATGACACACGTTGGCTAGAGTTATTGTGAGAGCACCAGTCAGTCACACTGCACGCTGACCTAAAACCAGCGACGGACAACTTTGCTCCGGGGGCTATGGGAAAAGCTTGGGTGTTGGAGGGAAAATGCCACCAATTTCTCTCTGTGGGCTGCAGAAAAACGCAGGCTATTCTGTGAGAAGTGATCAACGCGCCTTCTCTAAGCAGCCGTCCGTGGACATTCACAGGCCAGAACAAAGTGCCTCATAGAAAGGAAGATTTGTTCTGTGTCACTTGTTGTAATGATGACATAATTTCTTTCAGGAACTGGTCTGAACCTGAGAGCTTGCCACTTCATCAAGGGTACATTTGAGTCATGTTGGAGTAATGCTTGCTTAGGGAAGCAGCACGTATTCTGAGATGAAACAATAACATGATTCCGGCAAAGTGAAGCTGAAGTCAGGGTGGGAGATGGCTAGTCTCAGTAGACGTTTAGAAAGAGGGACCTGTCAGTGTAAAGGTCGCTTCTGGTTAATCACAAGTGTCTCTTTTTTTCCAAGTCTTGACAATCATTTATGTGACATTTCATAGTTTGTATGTTCTGAATTAACTAAGTGCTAAAATCTGGAAATGGGAATATGAAGGCATTACTGCAATGAAGGCCAACCGAGCATGAATCTAGGCATTAGAACCAGGAGTAAATGATTCAGTGATCCATCAGTGAGTTGATATTTGATACAAATATAGCATGCATAGCAACATCAGATCATACAACATTAACAACAATTTTCTGGGTGCAGTTTCTCAAATGAAATATTTTATGCTATGTGATGATGAACAGAAGATATTTTAGACCTCAGTCTGAGCGCTGAAAACATGAAGGAACAAGAAAACATCTCAGGTTTCTTTGACATGTGTTTAAAAAAAAAAGAGTCCACTGATTAATTGAGGAAAACAATAATAAATTAATTGGCAATTCATCTATTTCAGTTTTTCAGTTTTTACCTAAAATCTGGTATCTGCACATGCTATACACACACACACACACACACACACACACACACACACACACACACACACACACACACACACACACACACACACACACACACACACACACACAGATCACATAGATCATTTAGTAGTGCATGAGGAGTTTTGAAATGTGTATGATATTATAACTATTGTAATTCTTGCCCCTTATTTTAAGGATGTGGCCATATTCCCAGATTTCAGTGAATATCTTGATATTGATTCCAGTTCCTGTAGAAATTATGACTGAGGCGCTGAAGCCAACCATAAATACCCCCTGCAATAATTTCTTTTTCATGCAAAAGTGCACACGCACTAATCAATAATTTACCATCATAAGTCACTCCAGCTGATTGACTGAATGATTGAGTGAGTTCTGGCGACACGTGTTCTCGTGTCCCGAGTGAAGAGGATCCAGCAGCCATTGTGAATAGAAACGCCGTGCTGCTCGGCTGTGATGAGGCTAAATTCCCTGGGGAATGATGGAGGCCCATGCCTACCCATTAGTGTCACTGCGGTCTGGGTGTTTCATCCCAGTGGAGCTATCGCGCACAGCAGCGCAGCACACTGACATCATTTGGACCTCCTTGTCATAGGCCTGTTCGTCTCATTTTGGGACTGATGAGTGCCTCATTATCATACCACAGAGGGAACGGTGCTCTGCCTGCTTCACAGCTGCCTGATCCCTTTCACTGTTTGTAATTTGGACAAATGTATGCAGAAGCAAAGAAAGGCATTCATACATGTTCATTACATGTGCCCATGTTTTACTTTCCTTCTCTCTCTGTCTCTCTCTCGTTGAGTCGGGCCTGCTTGGTTGCAAGCTGGTGGGTACAATTAGAGTTTCACAGTCAGTTAAGCAGCATCTCTAATGGGAATTGACACATTCCTGTGAATCCCTCCACACAGCTGCAACTGTTGGTGTTTACACCGTAGACTTGTATTTTATTATCGGGAGTAAATGGCGACAGATGACTAAGAAAAATGGGTAAACGAAGTAAGTAAAAAGTACAAAGTGAACCTCGATTAGATAGATGTTTTGGTTTCGGCTTCTCCTTTTACTTCTTGCTGTTATGGATATTGACGAGAATTTATTAACACCAGTGCACCTGCTGAGTTTTCCTATAGGTCAGTTTTTTTTATTGATCCCCATGTTGTTTACTGATTGGATTTACATGTGAGGAAAAAAGTAAGCTTGCACAGGTTTGTATCATCAATTCAAATACCTGGACCTGACTCTAATTACTGTACAAAAACAGACTTGGATGTGACTTTGGTGTGAAAAAGCTTTGACACATTTAACTCATAATGGATTGGTTCCGGGTTTTAACTGGAACCAATAGTTGATTCCTTTCATTGCTTGTAACAGCACATTAAATAGCTGACACAAGGGTCTGATGATTTGATCGATTGGTGCACAGACAGAAAATTCATCATCAGCTGTTTGGACATGTTTCTAATAATTTTAATAAAAGTAAAATTATAAAAATGCTTTGATTCAAGCTTCGCACGTGTTAAGGTTTTCTCACACTAATATCTGAAACAGAGCAGTCTAAAGCCTGAGCTTCTGGCAAGTAGGGATTACTTAGCACATACTGGCCATCTGCCTTTGCAACAGTATATGACAGAAAACAATGAGCATCCTTTAAGCGTGTTTGTTTTTGCGTAAATTCAAGCTTTTCAAATGTGAGGAATTATTATTTAGTCATCTTTTGAAATAAACTAAATACCATTGGCTATGGTTTGGATAAAAAAAAAGCGAGCTGTATGTTAATAATTATGTTGGATTAAGCTCTGGAAACAACAAAAAAAGAGGCGTTATTGTTACTTTAAGGATTTCATAAAGCAAATAATAATAAATCACTAAATGAAGATCAAATGAATCACTGATGGAAAACCTGTTAGTCATAGCCCCGACTCGGAAGCCCTGCTGATCAGAGATGCTGTGCTCAGTGAATTAAAAGTTGATTTGCTGTTAAATTCGGCTATAGATTTTGGACAGCAGGTAATTGGACAGATGTTGGATGGATGGAGGTCAGTGAAGACCTCCTTGGATGGCCCCCTGTGACCAAATCATTACATTGGAGCTTCACACCATGACGGTCATCAAGCCCAGTCACTCAAGGTTGCCAAGGGAACCCTAATATTACTCATGTCAGGTTATCAACCCCCTTTAGTAAGTACAAAGCATTTAAGGATGTTCTTTTCCGTCCTAAGTAAGTGCCAGGGGGGTGACAGCAATAGACTCTTTTGAAATGGGACATTGAGATAAAGGAACGTAATGTTGCGGGTTTTATGCTCTCTCTCTGTCCCCTTTAGACCTCCTTGTTAACTAGGTGATCTGAACCACTCAACCTCGAATTTAGAGATCCAATGGGAACAAATGGAAATTCAACTCGATGTTTGCTCCAGGAGTGCATTTTCTGAGATCTCATCAGATGCGCTGCTTCGTTGCTACTGGCTAGGGGAGGAGGAGGGAGGTAAAGGAAGAAGTGGGAGTGTTTTCAAGCTTTTGGGGTTCCAAGGGGGAGGGAGGAGGGGTGGATCATGTACCTCCATGGACGCTGAGAATGGGCAGGGGGGAACAAAGGGGGTCTGTTTTCTCTTTCTCTACTGGCAGGGAGGCTTTTATTGCCTCTTGCCTTGCAGTATGTGTGTGGGTGGGTGGGGGTGGTGATAATGCTGGGGAGGGGTGATGCAGGGGTTATGCTGAAGGAGATCCACAATAGAAACTGTGGTGTTGGAGCCTCTCTTTGAACAGCTGAAGAGGGCTGGAGAGGCAGTCCTTGCTAGAGCGACAGCCTCGGGCCTGTTGAAGCTCTGGCCAACTTTGGATGGGCAGCAGATGTTGGAGAGGTAGCTGGTGGCCGAGTGGCAGCACATAACAACGACCGGTGCTTCCCTTTCCTGTCCTGAAAACAACAGGAGGTGGGCATTGCTCCACTGGCAGGGTGCAGGCTGGCCAAAATTGCAGGGAATACAGGAACAGTGTGCACTTGAAAGCTTTTCTGCTCCATTCTCAAGCTTCCATCTTCTTCCTATTTGCATAGAGCTTAAGGAGAAAAAAAAAAGGCGTTGCACATCCCACTCTTTGTTGGCACTGCGATGCAGCCCACTTGTGTAGACTAATAGCTCAGAAAATACATCACCACAGCTCTTTCTCTGCTTATAAAATTGGCCTGTACCGTGCCAAAAATCCACCGCAATCCCCAAGCCTCCAAGCCTTACTAGTCTCTTGTTGAGCACTGCATCCAACAAAACTTGCAGAAGTGGGGGTCTGCAGAGATAAGCGGAGCAAAGGCTTAGATTATCTTTGTTGCCCCAGCGCATGATGCAACAGTGAATCAACAGGAAAAGAAGGAGACACTTCGCTGTCAGCTCATGAATAAAGTTGACATGGAAACACAAAGTGGCTTTGCCATGGTTCAGGACTCGCTGACCTCGAGGTCTTATTTAGGCCAGGCGCTCTACCCCCTCCCACACCCTGGCTGAGGGTAAGATACCATGTTAGAAGCTCAGCAGCCACCACTGAAGGGCCCTTAATCCAAGTGGGATGACAGTTTGGCTCTGGATGCCGTTTCTGCAGTGCTGAGACCAATGAGCTTTTCTTCCCCTCTTTTTCATCCCTTAAACCTCCCAAATACAACCACAGGAATCCTGGGAAAAAAAGCAGTTCTCGGGGAGACAGAGGAATAGGAGGGCAAACAAATCAAAGGGAGGATCTCCGATTCCTCCTTTGTAGAGCAGATAAATGTGCACATTCACAGAGATATCAAAAGCACACAGTGTTGACTTCAGCTGCTATTTTTTTTGTCCACATGTAGTGTAAAAAAACATAATCTATAACCAGATAATCTTTGTCCAGGCTTCAGAATGATTAGGGAAGATTTAGGTCAGAAAACCATTAGACTCATCAAATTTAGTGATGCTGTCACATCAAATCCCTTTTCCTGCTTTTAAACCAATCGGCAGAGCGATCCGCGGACCACATGTTAACAGAGGTTCAAATGGGCCATCCATTATTTGAAACAATAACGAACATCATGCATGTTTGCCATTACTGTTACTCACTCTGCATTGCAGCTGCAGCTGATTCTGCTTTTCCACACTGGTCACAGTCCCACTGTGATGTGCAGTAATCTCTGGGATGTTGGCTCTAAGTTTTTATAAAATTTAGTTTGGAAATTTGTCAGCCGATCCCTTGACACAATACGATCACATAAAAACGTCAAATATTTGTTTTATTCAGAACCTCGAATGTTAAAATGTGCCGAATGCAGTATGTATTTCTGCCCCTTTACTCTAAAAATGTACACAATATATGCAGAAAATCATCATTTAATCTTGGACTAGAATATGACGGTGAATAGCAGCACTTGTGTCCCCTGCTGGACCCAAGTGCAGGAAGAAGGAGCCTGGAAATATTTCCTGAAGAATTTTAAATCAGTTTAAATTCAAATTAAATCTCAAGCTGCTATTACTCAGGATATTCAAGTAGATTCAAGCATTTTAAAATTCCTGTTATATCAAAAGCATAATTTTTTCAACTATGGGAAGCCTGTGAATTTGATTTATTAACTAAAACCCAAGGTCATCCTCTCTGGTGTTCTGGGTATGATGCCAGAGCAATTTAGAATCAAACGCGAGCAATGGAATAGCAATCAGTATAATCTCTGCGTGTTCAGTCCTGTGCTGGATTCTCAGCGCTGTGCATCTTCAGGAACTGGAGGAATGTAATTGTCAGTAAGATCATTCCTTTCTGTGGGCTAGTTCAGCCCATCTGTGAGGAAGGGAGAATGGGCATGGCAACTTCATTTATCAGGATCTCCGCTGTGGCTGGCTGGCCTGATAACCCAATCAAATGTCTAGTGTGACTAAGAGCCGTCTGGGCGAACACTAGGCTTTTTTCAGTTCTCCATGTGGAAATATCAATGAGGCTTTGTCAATGTGCCATTGTTGACAGCCAGAGCCCTGTGGTGTTAAAAACCTAATGCAGACTCTCAAAGAAAGAAAAAGTCTCAACAATAATCGTTGTTTACTATTTTCTTTACATTTTCACACTATATTTGGACCTTGGCATTGAATGGCAGTCCTGGTGTTGGTGTTAGTCGGCATTGTGCCGGTACAAGCTAAAAAGATTCTGGTTTGAGGCAGACCTAATGCTCGGGTCTTCAAGGTTGGCTGGTTTTTGGGCCTCTCAGGGGCTCAAGGCACAATGACCACATCTCTCAATGAGTGGAGCCCCAGTGGACATGTTACTCAAAGGGCTTACTGCATGACAGGGAGCACGCCTCCACAGATACAAGAGAAAAATAGCACACTTTCACTCTGAGGTGGATTTCATATAGCTCACAGTTCTGCTGTCAATATCTTGATTGTAGTTGACATTTAAGGGAATGCATAAGGCAAAGGGCATTCTTTAGATGTTCTCTGCTGCTTTCATGAAATGTGGTTGGTTTGGAATAATGGATTAAATTGTTAATGTACTCAGAGGGAGGTGGGGGTCGGATCATTCTGAAGTATTCCTAGATTTCTCTATACATTTATTTTTTTACATAAGCTGTGCACATTATGATTAAAACTGTAGGTTTCAAAAGCCTGTGCCTGAGATCATGATATGCACAGTGCTTATAGAATTATTTAAACCTGTTTTATAATCCGTGATTGTAGGTATGGGGTTTAAAAATAAAAAGGAGCAGTCGTGCCCTGAGAGCAGATTATGCACGGATCTCCACCACTCTGGCTTGGTTTCTGCCTCTGTTTTTTTTCTTTGTTTATTTCATTTCATGTTTTTTTTATATGACTTTTCATAGATTTCATTTCTCCATTTGGTAACCTTTACTTTTGTTTGTCATTATTCACACATTAGATGAGACCATTAATGATTTCCCAGAAATGTCTGTAATTTGTACTTGCATTTGGATCTGGGTTAGGTTTGCGTGTATCTCAAGAGCTTACAAGTTTATACAATGATACCCAGTGGTATAGCCCAGTAGCATTCATTATATGCTTGCAGATTTTATGAATTTAGATTTTCTTCTTCCACTGCTGCCTTTTAAAATCAGGCGTTGTTCGCTGATGCAGCGCTTAATCAGTCCACGATAGGGCAACTACATGGAGGTCAACTTGATTGGATTCTCCACAGTCATCTGCAGTGAAAAAAAATCTAATTAAGCTTCAGGCACCTAAGTCAAACTCCGTAGGATTACCCTGGCCCTGCACCCAAAACCTGGTCCTGGGAGATTGTGATAACTCTACTCCCATAATCTGAAGCCGGGGAAGCCTAGAGGGGGGTGTTGGCAATGAAATCCATACAAACCGAATCTACCCACCCACTCAACTGCGTGGATAGCTGAGTCACGTAAAAAAAAAAATGGTGTAAATTAAGTTAGAATCAAACATCGCAGTGCGAGATTTACCAAAGTCGAGTTTGTGTTAACATTCAATGCCACAGCAGGACACAGTGCAAATAGCTACAGTGTGTTTCGAAGAGATAATGATAGAAAAAAAACTGATTTCATGCAGAGTTTCATCCGTATCGTTCACAATCCCCTGAGCTTTGAAGTCAAATTGGAAGTGTGTCTGTATGGGTGGAAACGACAGACAGATTAGAGAACAGAAAACATGCTTTGAAAGAGCTTTTAACCCCCCACCCCCCACCCCCTCCTACTCAAATCTGCCTTTTTCAGAGACAAATAAAACCCACCAAAGTATCTTCTCTTTTGTCCCAACTTTAAGATGTGGGTTGGATGTAGATTTTCCACAGAGCGAAAAGTCCATGTTTGTTGTGGTCACCACAGTCCTCGAAACAGCTTTTTTGTTCAGAAGATAACTCACAACGGGAGACCGCTATTGACCAGTCGTTCCCCTAAAGGAAATGGGGATGAAGGGGGAAAGAGTGGAGGACAGTGAGGGGGTCAAGATGGGGTAAAAGACACGGATGTGCCAGTGACCAGGACATGGTCTCCATCTCACCAGGATGCAGCTAAAATATGTCTCTCTTCGATCTTTGATCCTGGAGACAGTGCACCTGATGGAGGTCTAAGGATTTGTCCTTTTCCCGTCTGTCATCAAGGTATCATTTTATGTATGCGAGTACAGCTCTTGGTATTCCACTATCATTACATTTTCCTTCTTTTACTCATCGCCACAAAATTAAAAAGCTGCAAGAGCTTGTGATCTCTTCCTGCCTTCTCGCGGGAGTTGATTGTGATTGTTTTTTTTTCTCCCCTCAGTCTAGCATCAAACTGCAGCCAGACTGAAAGCTAAAAATGCTCTTTTGGCCCCAAAACAAAAGCCTCTGAATTAGTTTCACTCAGCCTGTTTATCTGAGCTGTGATTCAGCTGAAATGGGACTTTGGATATGAATTTTGAGTGGAAGCAAAGCGCTGGCACAAGTGGCAGAGCCTTGTCCTTGACAGCCTTGTTGAATTAATTCCTTCCAAATGGCTGGTTTAAAGAATGAAAAGAAGAGTGTTGAATACAAGCTAATACTGATCTGATGCTATCTACGGCACAGGTTCAATTTTTAACCGTAGTGTCTTTGTGAAACCATCCATTTTTACCCATGTGACTCATATTGTGTGCGGAGTTAAAGCATAATGGAATAGGTGGCCACCCAGGACAGCTTGTCATAGCACTTCAGCTTGATTGACACGCCACTTCTTTTTTTCACATCGGACATGGTAAAATTGTATAAAAGTGACTCTTTAGCATAACACTGGACAATTGCATGCTTAACCTCCTTCATTCTCCTCTGGGGCTCGATTAATTCAAACCGGAGCAACTTCAACATATCTGTGTTTTGTAATGCTAAAATTAGCAGGATCTGAGGGCATGTGCTTGATATGGTAATAGGGGAGGTGAATTTGTTGCCGTGGGCTACGTGGATGTGTACGTAATTGTATATAAATATCTTGTGATATATTACATTTTCTTTTAAAAATCAGGTAAGAAGCTGGAGTTTGAAGTTTCACTCCTGACCTCGGGAATAACAGCATCCATTCAATGTTTTTTCCAGCTTTCATCGACATCCTTGCTTCCTTCACATGCAGATTATTTCATTTTTATGAAACAGTTATTACCCTATACATTGGGTAGAATATTCTAATAGGAAATAATGAAAAGAAATTAATTGTTGTGGTGGTTAGCCCTGTTACCTCACATCAAGAAGGCCAAATCCACCATCTGTCCAGGGCCTTTCTAGGTGGAGCAGAAGTTTTCTTTGAGTATTCTGGTTTCCTCCCGCGGTCCAAAGACATGCAGTTAGTGAGGTAAAGATAATTGGTTATTGCGCGCAATGCGATTGTCAATGCGATTGTGTATCTGTTTCTGTGTTAGCTGCGTGACATGCTTTCAGCCACATCCTTCCAGAGTACACCTTGCCTCTCACTTGATGGTAGCCGGGATAAACTACAGCGCCCATTGCAACTCTGAATTAGATAAACAAGATATTTCTGGGTTTTAGACTGATGGTGAAAAGAAACATGTCAACATGCACACTCGGACCTGAAAAACTGCTGAGAGTCATTTAATTTAACAATTTAGTGAGTATCGCATCAGATTAAAGAAACCATTTATCATAAATAAATAAATCAATCATTAGCTGCAACTCTAATAGACGTTGTTCAGTAAACACTGTATGTGTCTTCATATTGTTCAGCTTTAATGGGAATGTTTTGCATTGGCTTCCAGAGTATTAGATTAGTTGATTCCCTTTGATCCAAAGCATGGCAGTATGTGGATTAAATATAACTCAAGATAACATCAGATTAATCTGCAAAGGCTAATTTCAGTAAGTTCTGTCATTGTACTACAACTACCTTTTTCCCTCCTCTCCTCCATAACCTTATCTCCTACACAGAACTAACCCATCTTAGAGGAAATACTGAATGCGTTATGTGGTATAAACAGCTTCACGTAAAGATGCATTTATTGGATCGTTTATGATAGCGGGATACGAAGACGTTTTCCCACATTTCACACAGTGGCTGATCTCAGTGGTTCCGAGTGCAAGAGTGCCGCTCTAAATGTTTAATGGCGAGTTAAAGGATAAGGGCCATCTTCTGTCTCTTTCTGCATAGTGTCTCATTCCAGTCTGGCCGAGCTCCAGTGCTCACTGCAGCATTCTGACTCACTATGTTGCTGCATTGAGCCTAGATACAAAGCATCTCTGGAGACCTTTTAGCTCCGCTGGAGTTATGCAGTATATTGAGTAGGACAGTTTTCAAACTTGGCCAGACGACTAGGATCATTTGTCACTTTAGTCGCGTGCACCTATATTTTATTTTTATTGGCCTGACCTTCGGCTTCACAACCTCAGTGCGCAAACGGGTCAGACCACCAGACACTAGTCCGCGTCACGGTCAAAGCGTCAGCGTTTCGGTGAAGCCCTGGCTGCTCTTCAATGGCCCTTTCACTGCCACTTGGTGACAATGCATTTTTTCCATGCCATAAAGCAGATGCTGTATTCTAGCAGTACAATACAGGGCCCATCTGAAACTGTTTACCATGTGAAAGGCACACCGGGATCAGGATGCCTACCACTGTGTGGGGCTTTTTGACTTGCCACTCTATAATGAGTGCACGCTGGAAGGAAAAGGAGCGCGCAGCTTTAACTGGCATTGTAATCACTGCATGGAGAGAGGAAATGCAGTATAAAGTGCTGATCCAGCCTATTCTTCCCAGGCCAGGGCTTTTTAGACTTATCTGAATACAGAGATTACTGTGACACCATATGAGCTTGTCAGCAGTTGCACCCATAGCAGATAAATAGGGAGGAAACTTGCAGTTTACGTACCCACCTAAAACAGATCATTTAATCTCTTATTCCATCGGGCCCTGATCTTTGATACAGCTGTGGCAAGTTTTCTCTAAGATGAGGTCTCTGATCTTTTCCATCCTCTTTCTCTGGAAGTCAAAAATCAAGAACTAACAAGTGGAAACATCTCGACTGCAGATGCTTATCCGGTGTAACAGAAACCCCCCGCAGTTAAATCATTATCTTTGTGCGACTAGTATCTGTCTTCTCTTGTGTTGCTGTTTGTTGTCGACAAGTTGATGATGCTCAGTTTGTTCCAAGTTGTCTGCCCTCAGGCCTCGCTTTGTTATGAAGTCTCACCTCTCCACCTCTTATGGAAAAACAACTAAGACAGCGTTAAACCAGCCCTAATGGTGGACTTAGTGGTGGTCTGACAGCAAGAGGTGTAGTGAGTAATTAAGCACTCAAGCAATGAGGGACCTTGAAAGGCCAGAGGTACCCAACCTCACAGACTGGTCACAGTCAGATTCCTCTCCACCCATAGAAGGGGTGTCAGAGACAGGGAAGCTACTCCTGAAGCTAAGGTCTCTTTGGCCCTTCGGCATCACTTAGAGGGCTTATCCTCCTAGCCAAGAGCTCTCTAAGGCCTCCAGCTGGTCATCAGTCATGTCAAGGACACACATCATTCATGTCAAGAGCCTGAAGAAATAACAGCAGCGCCACAGACACAGGAGCGCAGATGGGGATGTTTTTAAGTATATTTAAATGACACCTTGGAGGAAGAATGGCACTGTGGGAAATACCTGCGGTGGTTGCAGCTGGCTGAGTGTTAAGATGAACTCGCTCGCACATTCCTGCTGTTTATAGTTAATTTTGAGCAGCATTCTGGATCAAGTTAATGCATGCATTGCAATAAGTTTGCAGAGAGATTTCTGGTTCACATAGGAAGGTGTTTTGAGAAGTTTGCTTCTCGTGGGTATTATGAGGTTAGTATTGCAGAGTTTTAGCAAATACTCAACAGTTTACTGTGACATTTAGTCCTGAATAGTCTAATAACCCCAGTAATGCTTTTAGTGCCTTATTTTATAGAAGTCTAGACTTGCAGAAGGCTTCAGTTTGTTAAACCTGCAAAACCTGCTGTAGACTTTCTAATAACATCCTCATTTTCAGTGTATGTGTGTTGTGTTTTCTTTAATTGCTATTGAGCAAATTTTGGCTTTTTAAAACACTTGTCTATCTTGATAATTGCACACATTAAACCTGATAAACATCAGTATACTGGCACTGGCGTTGTGGGCATGTTCGGGCGTGCTGATTAGCGTTTAGCTCAGAGCATCACTGTGCACAGCTTCACAGAGCTGCACAGAGTGTCGTGGTCCCCCTAAGCAGCTTTTCTAAAGAGTATATCCATTTAATAAACTGTTTTAAAGTGTCAATGGAAAATTGTACTTAGTAGTCAGTATAATCTTTTAATGATATAATTTTGTATATGGTAGAATACTGCATGTAACCATTTGTGTTTATTGAAAGGATGTCTCATCCTAGGAAGTCTGTAACATTCCAGGGTGTTCTGGCTTTCACCCCCACATCCCAGGAGCATGAGAAAGTTCGTACCTTGTTTTATTGTTTTACGGTAGGATTAACGTAGTTATATCTGTTTCCAGTCTAAGTGGTTTTGGTTTGATGAACTGCTGGACTTTCCAGACCAGCAGTTTTAGGGAAGTCTTTATGGGGTCACACTCTGACCCCCCCTCACACACACACACCACACACACACCACACAAGCACCCACTGAAGTGTATAAATAAAGGACCAGGGCAAGTCCTCAGGGCGAGTCTCTGAGTCTCACTCTAGGCTGCCCTTGCTAGCAAGAAATTCTGTGTGTTTCTCCTCTCTGATTCTCTGCTGAAGAAGTGTTTTAGAATATATCTCTTAACATTATTTGGTCCTTCGTAGCCGGAGCAGAAAATATCAGAACTGTTATCTGTGACTCTGTTCCAAGATCCAGCACTGATTCCTGACGCCGTGGGGAACCAGCACTGAAGCCTGTGCACAGCCCTCTTAGACAAGGAGAGAGCCCCAGGACTTGAATTCGGGTCTGGGCCGGTGGCCTGGTCCACGGCGCTGGGATTCAGTCTGATGATTCGAATCACCAGTGAGATGTCGGAGGGTGAGAAACACTATTTTGGTATATAAAACGGCCGCAAAGGTTTAAAGTCACGTGACAAAATAGGTTGGGTTCGCCGAAAGGAGCTGAATTAGACTTAGGTTTTAGAAGTAGCCGTAATTACTTCGCGACAAATTAAAATAGGTTGGGTTCGCCGAAAAGAACTGAATTAGACTTAGGTTTTAGAGGTAGCCGAAATTACTTCGTGACAAATTAGCGTGCAAATGTCTATATGTGTGTGTGTCTGGAAGTAATAATTGATTTTACAGCACAATATGCTGCTGAATTACTTCCATTTTTGTTTTCTTTGCTGAGGCTCAAGTACTGGTGACAAAGGAGAACGGTTGAGTTTCATCTCATAAAACTGATACCGCTTCACCGTTAGGGTGAAGTTGAAGGCCGTATCAGTAAACCACTCTGAAGTCAAGCGTGCCAGCGACGGCCCAGCAAAATCTTTGAAAATGGAGAATAAACAAAAGGCTAAATTACAACTTATCTTTAATGTATTCATACTAATAATAGCAAGGATAACAACCTGTAAACTGGTGTTAATGATGAAATAATATTAATATGAGGAGGCACCTCAGTCAGTCATGATGTGAGGTGGATAATTGTTGAAAGTAATCTGCATTAAGCTTAGGGTTGCTCAAATTCAGTACAATGACATATGAAGTAAAATAGGTAAATACTTTAACTAATTACGTGCATAGAGGCATTTGACCTGTTTGAAAAACTGTCATCCTAATATGAGCCATTGTTGAGATATAGAGCAAACCTATGAAAACAACTAATATGCTGAACCCTGTATGAAGCAGCTGAAAACTACATGATGGAGAAGCTGAATTGAATATGAAAGTGCAAGTCTTTGCCACTGTGGGGCAAAGCACGCAACCACTGTGTGAGGTTGCGTTGTGGTCTCTTCTGAGCTGATGAGCAAGCTACACATTATCAGATTGAGATCTGGCTAAGAACTCTTCAAAGAGAGGGAAACAGAATTATGATAACTGTGATAACTGGAATGTGCAGAGTTTCCGTGAGCAGTTTTCCTACATCTTGACTCATGTGTGTAGAGTGTTCATAGCATCAGCATCATGTTTTTGTTTATTTGTTTTGTTGGGTTGAAAATAATTAAATAAACTTGTGATCATACTTATGGATCACCATGGCACATGCCATTGGCCAAATGATTTATTTACGCAGATGAAAAAAGTGAGTGTGAATGTGTCTGACGTCACAGTGTTTTTGTGCGCTGTGTAAAAGTAATTGCCTCTGATTGTGAGAGCGGTGATTCTGCAGGTCACCAGCTATTTAAAAAAAAAAAAAAAAAAAGAGTGAAAAAGAGACAAAATTTACATTGTAGATGAAAAATAATCATAGGAAAAAGGTTTTGTGTTGATCAGCCAAGAACAACCACAATCTTATTTTCTGCTTTTAAGAAAGGACAGTTCACAAAAACAGAGAGAGAGAGAGTTGTGTGTGTTGATTAAGCAGTGATAATAATAATGAAAATGTCTTAGTTTGTCACTTTTAGGTGACAAGCAGACCTGAATCAATTTTCCACATGCAGCGGTCGGAATAAAGTTATAGTTTAACATCATTGGAAACGTTCAGGCCAAGTTTCTGGCTAACTTATTTACAGCACCATGTGTCTCTCAAACTCACAAGCGAGCTCTCACTCCTCCCTGAAGACAAGGAATGCAGCTCCAAAGAGCAATAACATGGCAGATAAAGAGACAGCAGCAGAGTCCTGAGCAAAGACTCCCGAGCAAAGAGTCCCAGCAAGCAGCAGCAGTGTGGACAAACAGCATCAGAGAAGAAGAGCAAACCCATCATCCTGCCTGATTGGATGAATGGCACTGTGTACCCAACAAGCTGCAAATTCACTGTGCATGTGAAAAGAACGTTTGAGGAGAACTGAGGAGACTGTTGGAGTTTGACATTTGCCACCTTTGGAGAAAATGGCAAGAAGAGACAGTAAAACACAGGACAAAGCTGAAGGAGAACTGCCTGCTATTGGACTGTTGAAGTGGGAGAGGACAACAGTGAGAGTAAGTGAGAATGCTGGTGTTTAAAGTGGGAAATCAAAATTTGGGTTAGCAAACCTGGGAAAAACAAAACTGACTGCTTAAGTGGGAAATTATGAAGGAGTCTGAAACACTACAAAAAGAAACATACACAAACTCACACACACAAGCAGAACATGCATTAAACCTGCCTAATAACACAAACACACATGCAATGAAAATTAGCTTGTTATCTCTTATCAGTGTTAAAACAGACACTTGTTATCAAATGCTGAATTTATCCAATGCAAAAAAATTGACTCTCTAGGTTGCAGGACAACAGTTTAACTTTTGTGGGAAAAAGGATTCTGGTTTGACCAACCAGAAATCAGACAATAAATTTAGTTGTTAATATAGTAAATTGGGAGATGCTTTCTGCTTAATTGATGCAGCACAAATAATTTACTGTATGAGGGAAATCCTATTTTTGTGATTACATTTTGAACATGCATTTCTGTTGTCCTGTCATCTTAGTGGGTTAATAGCTGATATGCAAATTAGTTGATCGTTCTTAGATTAATGAAAGGTGACTGAATTCTAGCACGAGTGAATGAGATGTGTTGGAGTTTGTTAGAGTGGAGACTCTAAAACACTGAGTTTCCTGTTTTGATGTGTGAGTGAATCCTGTACCTAGATACACAACTCTGAATACATCAGAACAAACGTCTTTTGTGAAATAGCTGATGACATGTCTCATGTCTATGATGACGGGAAAAAAGAAAAACTGGATAATATGGATCTGTGGCCTAAATGAGTGAAAGGCACAGACTTGGGGATTAAACTCATAACATATTAGGGTTATGTTGTGTGTTGTGCAGCTGATGGTTGGTTTGGAGTGAATCTAGCTGATGATTTTTCTTTTGCTGTGAAGTTGAGCCTGCCAATTAGTATGATGGTATGATAAACCATGCTGATGGTATGATTTACCCTCCTGAGATGAGGAGCTTGTGTCATGACTTAACAAGGCCCTTTTATTTTGTTATTTTCACAGTGCACTGAAAGTTTTGTTTGATAATCTCTGTTTGAGCAGATCTGCACGATTAGAAGCGCTATACGATACGTCGTCAAAAAAAAAAAAAAAATTGTTATAAGTGAGTTTCTCCACATTGAAATGGGCTCAGGAGAAAGCCACTTATTTGGGACAATTAGAAAATGAGAGTCCCTGCCTAAAAAGGATTCAGCGAGGTAATCCAATTATAAGTTCTTTTTCTTTTGAAATGACGTCATTTTGCTGAGGGTGGAAATCAAATGCGGCGATAGTTTCCACTATCAGCAAAGAAAGAAAGAATGGATGAATGAATGAATGAATGAGTGAAATGGAAATGAAAACAAACTGACTGACTGGTAAAAGCTGACAAGACTTGACCACGACTCAAAGTTAACCTCCACCTAGACAGGCCAAAAGGGTGGGTGAATTTACGTGTTTCTTTTTACAGGAGCAGAAAGATGACAGCAACATCTGAGGTTGCATACCGATTTAACTTTTAAATGCCACTTTCTGTGTTTGTGAATCTACCAGAGGTGTGTTATTCATGGGTTTGTGTTGCTCACAGAGATTACTGTGAGAAAGAGTGTATACACCCGCGCAGCGCTAACATTTACATTTCTTTTCTACAGCATTACAGTTCTTCTTGTGATTTGATGATGTGACTTATACCAGAACAACTAGTTAATGTTTTTCTACTACAAGATTTCTGGGTTTAAGTGTGAAGAAACTGTGTTTATAGGTTATGAGTTGGTGATGCTGTTACACTGTGTTTCCTGTGTTGAAAACTAGTGTCACTTCTTTCCACAGCTATGGATGGCTAACTTTATGGTCTTTTTATGGCACCTCTGGAAACTGTCGACCTGCATCTGACCATCGGGATGGTCAATGTGTGTTGCTAATGTTTGTTTTTCTAAGAGTACATGTAGAGAATTCAGCAGAAGCGGACAAGTAACATGAGAAAAACAAATAAGAGATGCAGTGTTTATGGAATAATTTAATATGGGGCTCATTAGCTAACCACCATTGAGCTCATAGTGATTGATGAGTGGAGTGACTTTGCTTAAGAGAAGTCACCGATTACATAAATGTTAACTGAGTACATGGGATGATCCATGTCTGAGGCAAATTATGGAAATATTTGTAGTTTACTGATTTGAAAAAACCTGCACATGATACTTGTCTTGCTGATGTTGAATGCTTTATTACTCTTATGATATAATTGTTTACAAGTGTGAAGTTTGATTTCACTTCCAGACCTTGTTTTCCAGGCCATTATGGTGTGTATGCAGGCTCCTGGCGGAGCCAGGTGTTAAGCAAACTTAATATGCAAAACACACTAACATCTTTTATTGCAGGATTATAGGTCCGGGGTGGTGCTGCTCCAGAGGAGGAGACACCCTGATGTTGCCTGGGACATGATCTAGCTAACCTTTTTCTTTAAGACAGGAATCTAGGTTTGATGAGTTGACTCATGGGAGTGTCCATGCGTCAAGAGGAGGGGTCCAGGATTAACATGAAACAATGAATTAACATTAAACTATGCTTTATATGATTTTTGCAGCAATTTGTGTGATTAACAGTTCATTCAACGGGTATTAAGCCTATGCAAGTGGTGCATCCATGCTCAAATGAGGCTTTGATGGCCTATAAGTGAAGTTCACTGAACTAAAGAATGTGGTTTGATGATTGTTGACATGCTCTCCAAATAGAAGTTTTTCCTCCTAGCAAGGAAATACAGGTGCAGCAGTCATCTCCTGAGAAATCTTCAGAGGCCCGGTGAGAAACAAGAACCATTCCAGGCATAGCTGACAGCCCAGGCAGTGGTTGAGGTCATAGGTCAAGCTGGTTGGGGCCCATCATGAGATTAGACTTTGGAGCCACAGCAAGGACCACGAAACTGCGTTGGAATGAGAGCTGTGCCAAGGGGGATTTCCAGAGGCCAACAGAGGAGATTTTGGACAACAGACAGGCACCTGAAGGATGAGGGGAGCGTGCCAAGCTCCATCGACAGTGCAGGGGGAGTCCGAGGATGACATCATGATTCTGTGAAAAGCACATGAACCAGAAGCTATGGTGGTGATGACAGCAGTTTCCTATGAACATCACCTAATGCTGTGTCACTGTACTGTGCATATGATGACACTCTGAAGACTACTGGGATCATAACAGCAGTAAGATAACTGGACCCAGTACCCTTTCCACAGAGGGGTTTTTCTGCAGAGGATGGACAATAGAAGAGTCATAAATATTCCTATCACAGGACGAAGGCCTAAAGCAAGGTGATGGGGGTTGATAGAGGCCATTTCAAGTGCTTCTGACCACTCCAACTGCCTGCAAAAGAGCGGAGAGACCCTCCTGGATACATCAGAGCAACTGCAAAAAGGTTGAGGTCCCAGAGGATTCCACTTCCTTCACAGAAATCAACTAGTAGAGGAAAGTTTCACCCTCACTTGGTTGCTTCAGTGGCGAGGGGGAAGTGCTGATTGGGCGCCCGTAGGGAATTGCTCGCACTTCAACCTCCAGCCATTGGCCAACTCTAGAGTAACCAAGTAGTAGGGTGTGACGGACCTGTACGTAGCCATGGGAAGGTGGACCCTCCTGGTTACCTTGACTACGATGCTCACCTTTACAAGACAAAGACAGAATCGGCAAATACAGACTATTATGTCTGCTCTCATATGCCCAGCACGCCTTTGAGACAAATCAAAGCAGGCCCAAAATCAGGACTATGTAAGCGATACAAGTGACAGGTTTTCTTGGCTTTACATTAGCTCCTGGTTACAGGTGCTAAAAAGACTACTCATCGGAGTTGGGATATTTCTACTTTTATTTTGTGTCTTTGTAACGTGTATACTGCCATGTTTAAAACTCTTGATTAACCGCATAATATTTTCCACTGTTGCTGATTACATAGCCGTGACAAGTGATGATAATGACTCCGACCTGTTGGAACATGAAGACTTTGTGTGACCAATGACGATGTGACAGAAAATGTACAACAAGATGTTACATACTGATATCTCATTTAAATGTATACTGACAACAGGAGGGAATGTCAATGGAAAATTGTACTTAGTAGTCAGTATAATCTTTTAATGATATAATTTTGTATATGGTAGAATACTGCATGTAACCATTTGTGTTTATTGAAAGGATGTCTCATCCTAGGAAGTCTGTAACATTCCAGGGTGTTCTGGCTTTCACCCCCACATCCCAGGAGCATGAGAAAGTTCGTACCTTGTTTTATTGTTTTACGGTAGGATTAACGTAGTTATATCTGTTTCCAGTCTAAGTGGTTTTGGTTTGATGAACTGCTGGACTTTCCAGACCAGCAGTTTTAGGGAAGTCTTTATGGGGTCACACTCTGACCCCCCCTCACACACACACACCACACACACACCACACAAGCACCCACTGAAGTGTATAAATAAAGGACCAGGGCAAGTCCTCAGGGCGAGTCTCTGAGTCTCACTCTAGGCTGCCCTTGCTAGCAAGAAATTCTGTGTGTTTCTCCTCTCTGATTCTCTGCTGAAGAAGTGTTTTAGAATATATCTCTTAACATAAAGACATTGTTGTTCAATGAAACGCAGACACAGGCAAATATGCACCATTAATCAACAGACAACATGCCAGTTTAACTCCAGACAACTCCAGAATATCTTTGATTTTCTTTTTTTCGTGTTTATACACCGGGTTGCATGTAATCATTAGTTATTATTAATTTTTAGGCCAAAAGCGTGTCTTTTGTCCTGTCTCCCTCCCCTGACCCCCAAGCTCAACAGATGGGTGCCCCTCCCTGAACCAGGTTCTGCTGGTGGTTTCTTTCAGTTAAAAGGGAGTTTTTCCTTCCCACTGTCACCAAAGTGCTTGCTAATAGGGGATCTGATTGTATGCCATCAACACTTACACAAATACAAGAAAACAGCCATTGCATAGCTGTCCACTGCAGTGACCACTATGCGTGAAAGGGTTAAAGTTGTACTTTATTTAAAATTTGCATCCTACTTCATTTTATGTGCTATAAAGCAGTTGTTTACGAGTTTATTTTTCCACCCCAGGAAGAGACTTGGTGTGAGTAAGTAAGGGAAGAGCACTTTTAAGTGTGTTGTCAACACTTTCACATTTTTTGAATCGAAAAAATTGCCATCTATTCACCCAAAACGCATTCCATCACTTTTTCTTCTTATGCTGCTGTCTGTGCTGTCATCTAAGTTATTTTAGCGGGGAACATCTGTCCCATTTTGTTGTATCATTTCCCTGAAGAGTACACGGCATCTTGTCACAACCGGAGGAATGTTAGTTTTCCTTATCAAGAATGAAGCCGAGGGAACGCAGACCACAGAGACTAACCCATATACAGCGGAGGCTGTGTAAAATCCCTCCAGTTGCGAATAACTGAGCATGTCGCACAGATACCAGAGAAACCGTATCACTGAGCAAACTCGGGCCTGTTAAATACAAAGCTTGTCTCCAGCAAATCAAGTGAAGGCTTTTTTTTTGTCTTATGCTCGGAGCCAGTGTCTCTGACGTTGTGCATTCAGGCAGAGCTTGTCTTTTAGCTTCGTTGTGTCACTAATTTATTCATTTAAGCGGTTGCAGCCATATTCAAAGACAATGGCGCACAAGCTGTGAGTTGAATTAACCTCAATAATTATGCAGTTCTGAGGAAAGAAAAGCCCAATTGTTAGATACTCCTCAAAATTCCTGCCCCCTTCTGTGCTTAACATCCAACTGAATAGATTAATAACCCCAAGAAAAATCCAACCTTTCCCTTTAAAGTGTCCTCTCGGATCAACAGGACAGTGCACTTTGACATTTGTTTTCGTGGTATTTGCATCGCATCCTCCAAGGTCAAGCTTTCTGTTTATGTTTGCACTACTGATGATTTTCATATTAAGCCTAATGGAAGCATCTATCCACTGTGAATGCATTTGCAAGGGATCCATTTTCTCAAAACACCATACAGGAATGCACTTTTAAGTGATTCCAATAAAAGCATGGTTCAAAGTGCTAATGGCACATGTGATCAATACGCAAGCTTTTTTACTGCATTTGAATCCATCAGATGTACACATCAATCCAAAGGCCATTTGAGTTGCAACAATAAGTTTATGAATATTCTATTGTGTATAGCATTACTTTGATTTATTCCCACTAAAGGAGCTCATACTGTTAAAACACAGCGCATTATAATCCTGTAGCTTTAAGTCGATGTGAGGCCAAACATTTGGCTAGCACAACAAGCATTGAAATACATTTCATTGAAGTCGATTTATAAGAAAAAGAAAAATATCCGTTTATAGAAAACATCAGCCCTCCAGGGTTTACATGCGAAACAGAAAAAATCTGTCTGCACTTGGCGCAGATGAGTGCTAACAAATTTCTTGTTTCTGCTAAAACCCTTAAGTCAGTAGATCAGTTCAAAGTTTTGATATATAATTAGTCTTTTATCTGAAAAGTGCCTGGCATGTGTTTTTCACAGCTCCTCAAATTTGAGAATTTGAATAATCTCTGTCTGATCTAAATTTCAGTACATTTAGTGCTGCACAGTCTGCAATCTGGGAACATGAACCTGGGCCTTGAGAAGCTGGGATCGTCTTCCCTGTGTTCAGGCTGTTATAACACCTGGCCACAGCTGGCAACAATAGAGATGTTGTGAAGTGTTGGCTGGATGTGAAAAACATCAGACAAACACAACAATAACAGAAGCCTATTTGCATCCTCCACTCTGCTGCTAAAGTAAGGGCAGCCAAGATTCTGGCTAATGCATAAGACATTGTTGGAGATGAAAGTCTCACTGTGACAGTGTTCCTTGTGCTCAGCCTGCTTCAGATGAGGTGCGGTGATGGATCTTGAGAATAGCAAGCCCGAGGATGTGGTTTTTAGTCATGTATTTCTAAGAATAGAAACACACACAAAAAAAGCTCTCGTGCTTGGTTTAAAAACTGAGGTAATTTGTGCTTTAATGATTCAGGATCAGTGGCTGTGATATGTGTTATCCTCTAACTACATGGTCATTCCCACATTCAAACACCGTTTTGGTACTGCAGGTTTTGGCCAGTACCTTCTCTCTAGACAGCCTGCATTCAGTGTGCGTGCATGTGTGCGTTTGGGTGTGTTTGGGGATATATGTGAGGGTGAATTATTGATGCAGTGTAAATCCAATCTGCCTCGTGGCAGGTGTGCTGCGTTCTGTTTGCTCTGTGTGTGTCTCTGTGTGTGTGTTTATGTGTGTGAGACATTGTCAGAGAGGAGGAAGGAGCTGTGCTGCAATTAAAAGGCAGCACAGTCTGCAGTCCTGCCCACACAGATACAGCTGTAGGCATAGAGGCTATAGGCTCACTGTACCTTGCATCCACACATGACCACTAGAGTGTTCACGAACATGGAAAACACAGTCCTTCTCACTCTCCCTCCTCCCTCTACTCCTTTTCTCGATCTGTTGAGCGGTACAGTTTGCTTTTTTTCTCCTTCTTTGCTTCCCCTGCCACCCTTCCTTCTCTCACCCTCTGTCTCCTGTGCTCTTTCTACTCTTTTCTCTCTCACACATAAACTTTACAGTGTGCCACACTTGAGCTGCAGCAGTCTGTTATTGTGCAGCATGCACAAGCTGCTAAGAGTCGAGTGGTGATATCATCCCATTGTCCCTGTGCTGTCACCTGCACCAAAGAGCATGGAGGCGAAAGAGAAAAAAACAAAGATGAAAGGAAAAGAGAAGTGGATGTAGGAGAAAGGTGGAGAAGGAATGAGATTAGAGTGCGAGAGAGGGATGGAAACAACCTGATAGGCATGGAGGGCTGCTTTGTCTTCCTCCACTGGGGCCAGTTAGGGAACACCAACCGCTGCAAAGACATGTTTTTCAGGGCAAACAGAGACGGCCAGGCTTTGAGTACACAAATATTGGTTTGGATATGTATTTACCTCAGATATTTATAGAAGCAAGACAGGGAAGAGAAGGTTGAAGGAAGAGAATGTTGATTATTTATTCCTATAATTAAAAAAAAAAAGTCTCCTAAATTTTGTCCCAGGCTTATAAATTGTTGCAGTAACTTTGCTATTAAAGATGTGAGGATCCTGGTATCTGACACAACAGAAATAAACTGATACTATCATACACAGGAATATTATTGATGAGTATGACAATTAAAATGCAAATACTAATAGTCACGTTCCTATATAGGATTTTAAAAGTTCCCCAGCTTTACAGAAAGAAAAACTCTTATTGCAGACTGATTAGACTGTTCTAGCAATGCTCCATTAGATTTAGCAGTATGTTGGAAACTGCCCGTCAAGACTGCAGCCTTTTTGTCTCTGCCCCCTGCTGCTGTGGCCGCCTGCTCTCGCCTCCTTTCCAAGCTCACCAACAATGAGTCTATTAACTGCCCAAGGCAATGCTTTTAATGTGAAATGTACAGGAAGTGTTATGATTTACTCACCAGAACAAAACATTTTGCATAATCTCCCTCTCTCGCCGAGATCTGGATTTTTGGAGTTTGTTACAACTTTCACATCTGTAAATCAGCGGCTCAAGTTACAGATGTCTTACCTGAAATGGTGGATACTGTCTTTAGCAGTAAAGAAGAGAAGGCAGAGGAATGATTAACGTGAAATTACAAGTGAAAACAGCCAAGCCATTACAGAGGTAATTTCACCATCCCCTCAGTGTTTTCCTTGACCTTTAGTTATGTTTACCAGCCATTAGCCCAGTGGTAACACACACTGTGCACACGGAGGGGATTCATGTTTTCATTGACATAGTCACACATACAAAAACAAACATTTGTGGATTCAACCCACTATATTTGAGGTGTAATTTAGAAGGGATACATGTAGGCTTCAATATCCAAAAAAACTCTCTTTTCAAAATAAAATTAAAATACCTGTATTTTCACAGTAAGGTTAGGTTACAAAAACTCCAACACGTTTCAGCACACAGGCTTGGATTCAGTCCATGGACACGCCGAATCCTTCTACATATGGTGTTGAACCAGTAACAAGCTTCCACCTAACCCAGTAAGTGTGAGTGCAATATTCCACTACTAAAGCTCCACCAATAGGAGAAGTCATATAATATATCAGCATCAAGCCCAGCCTTACACCCAAATTCAGTTCAGATCAGACAAGAACAAGAACACGTGAAGGAGAACACATAACAACATTAAACATAAGTGACATAAAATGCATCTTTAAAAGCACATAGTGGTTATAAGAAAGAAGTAAAATGTGTAGAATTTGTGGAATTGTGTTGGAATCTCAGGTATGAATAGCCAGCACCTCTGCACCTTTGCGGTCCTTTGCACATCTGCACCTTTCATTTGTGTGTTCTCCTAACAGACACATCTGTCTCCCTCCCTTTACATTTTTATCTCAGCAGCAATATCATGTGTGCGTGCATGTCTGTGTGTGTGTGTGTGTGTGTGTGTGTGTGTGTGTGTGTGTGTGGCAGCCTCAGTCTGTTGTAGACAGCCTGATTATACCCTTCAGCACAGTCTCCTTCACCACTCCACTCATGACGACTGATGTCACTGACACTCCCCCCCTGTCCATCTTTTTCTCTCTCAGGAGTTCTCAGAAACTTTAACTTTCTTGTTTCTGCTCTTGAGCCACTGCACATGATATAGACTTTATATTAGGGCGTCACTCGGAAGGTGGTAATTTCATCTCTCTGCTTATGGAAAAGAGAGATAGAGAGCAGGGCTAGACTTGTTTTCCCTGGATTTGGCTTTTCCGTCTGCTCTCAGTCCAAGTGTGTAGTTGTTTGTTTGAGGGGAAGCTTTGATTGTGCTCAGAGAAAGCAAAGACTGTCTGAACTTTATCTCCTCATTCACTGCAGCCTCCTATACCGGCTGTGTGTTTTTTGCTTTAAAATTTTTGAGGTCTTAGTATGTTACATTTGGTATGTACCTAAATGAATGAACCTACATTTAAACTGAGATAATAGCTGTGTTTGTTGACATCCCTGACTGCTTCTGCATAGTCTTGAGAGATTGCGGTTGCATTGAGGAGACAGGTGGTATGAGAGCTGGAAGGAGGGCTCAGATGAGGATGAAGATGAAGAAGGGAGCAAACTGTCCTTTGTCTTGCTGCTGCCACAAACATGCATTTCAAAGATTCCTTCTGGAGACACTCAGGCAGCAAAGTTAAGTGAAATTCCTTTAGCTACTCGTAAAGTAATAGGTTAATGCTTAATGCACAGCTTTAAATTAAACTTCCGTCCATTCATCCGTCTCTAGCTGGTGTGCAATGCATCAGAGGGGCAGGTTGTTTGTGCTTATGGTCACAGAGTTGCCAACGGTAATGAACAGCCGGGATGACGTGCCCCGTGCAGCATCGATCGCACACTCTCACAGACGGTGGATGGAAATTGGTCCTGGTGGGGAAGCAAAGGAGGTGCACACATGCCTGCGCCTTCTGTGGACACATATGGACGCGGGGATCAGTGCACATGCACATACTGAGAGAGAGAGTGAGGGTGTGTGTGTGTGTTGGGGAGTGGGTGTATTGACATCTATGGATGCTTACTGCTCACTGGGCCGAAGATGATCTTCTTATGGGTGACAGTATGGAGCATATAGAGGGGGAGATCTGCTTGGGGGGCTTTTCTGTAGTGTTGGTGCAGAAAAACTCTTGGATGTCTTCCACCTCCCCTCATGTCCTCAGCTGGTGCTCTCTGCAGTTGGAGACAAGCCCCATGCACACACCATGTCAGACCTGGCTGCAGCACTTCCTCTCTTGCTTCATTATCACATGGATGGTTGCCATATTGCTATATACTGTATGGCTATTGTTGGCAATTCACTCAAAGTCTTTGGCTTGAACATGGTGAGCTAACAATAGCCACAGGAGGGGGAATTTCTGTTTTAGTGGCTGAAAAAGCAGTTAAGGTGCTCCACATCCTCAAAGCTAAATCTTAGTGCGGGGATTATTATTGCAGTGTCAGTTGTTATTCATTTAATTTCTAATGCGATTGCACTCGCCAAGTCGAGTGCTGAAATCGGGAAACACAATAACATCGCTTTAAAAATGCTCACATGATCAGAATGATTGCAGACTATTACAGTTTGGCCATATTATCTGGACTGCTTGAGAGTTAACCCTCTCAGGCTCAAATTAAGTTTTTTGTTGCTTATGCACAACCAAGTCCTGCAGTGGTACTTCTGAGTAAAAAAAAACTCATAAAATATGTATGTGGGGTAATCAGGTTGTTAGTTTTTAACTGTTGCAAATCGGCAACGCCTGCCTCGAGAGGGTTAAAACTGAAAATAAGCACTGCGGAAATATCCATATAATCCTTTATTGCAGAGGAAAGCTGAGCAACTTAGCAAACAAGAAGGTAGAAAGGCTGTACAAACAAACATAAAGATGCCTCTGACAATATTACAGTTAAGTCAGCAAGTACATTGTTTGTATTGACAGTTGTAAGTTTGTACTTCTTCTGAGGCCTGTGATGTTGATTGTGTGGGATTACCAGGTCCTAATGGAAAATTGTGGTTTATTACAGCATAGGTTTTGTTTTTCTGACCCTTTTGTGCTGCCTGTTATTATAACACAGGAATCCCCAAAGAGCTAGAATCAAATGCCTTTGTATATGGACAATAAGACCATCAGACAGGTTTTACAAGTCCATGTTAGCCTTGTTATTTGGGAGAGAAAAGAAGTGGACAATAAAACCCACAAAGTCTTTGTTGTTGTTGTGTTCACTCACAGCTGTTCTGAGTAATGAGGGAACTCTAGGGACCTTACAGATGTACTAACTGTACTTTTTAAATTCTAATTAGTAAGCTCGTCTAATCTAAGCTGCTTGTTTAAAACTGGTATGATTGTCTTATTGTTGTTTCTTTTGCTCCATATTATTGCTCAGTAGATTGCTATGATTCATATCATTGATGGTACCATTCCATATTTCTTCCCACTACAACAGATTCCATGCAAACAGAAAGTTTTGGTAAAATCACAAACTGTATATCAAAGATGTTAGCCACTGTCACATCAGCCACAGTTTAGTGAGGTCCTGTTATGAAACTCTGAGACAAACCTTTGAGAACATCCTACAACATGCTTTTGTTTTGAAGCAACAATTTTTGTTTTGCCCCACCTGATGAGCCAGGCGGGGCAAAGGTAGCAAGTTAGGGCCATCCTACAGCTTATCCTGCTTTATCCTTCTTGTCGCTAATGGACACTGTAAGTTTTATAATAAGCACATTGATAAGATGTTAAATTACCATTTCACAGCATCAAGCCATCAAGAAAAAATATACTCAAGTCATAAATGAAGTGAAACAAACCTTTTACACACACAATTTAGCTTATTTTGTCAGTCTCCCCCTGCTGGCCATTAGAAGGAATGCAGAAACCAAATTAAAAGTAAGCACACACTTTATATGAAAAGAAATCTTTAATCTTTAAAGTAATTTTATTTGCCTTCATTTGGAAATTGTTTCAAAAGCTTAGACCATAGCAATATTGACCTTTCTGCCAATTTTATGACTGACTTTTTACAACGTTGATCTTAGACATTAAACTGTTAGTCCAGTGTTATTATAACTACTACAAATATGTGTTTTATATTGAAGTAAAATTAAACAGAATTGTCCCCGAACAATTTAGAGTACATAAATTGAACTGATGTTATAAACGGTTAGTAGCACGAAAGACATAAAGAGATGCTGCTGCTCTGGCTTTTGTTAAGTTGAACTATTGTGTGTTTTGAATTGTGTCAGGGTCTTTGAGTAGAAAAAAAGAAATACGATACAGAGCACTACAGGTCCTTAACCTCAGGGATGGCCTGTGTGTGGTAAATCTCTCCCTTTCTACACACGCTTTGTTTTTTTGTTTATTGTTTTTTACTGTGCTCTCTCTGCTTCTCTCTCCCTCCGTCCTTTTCTTTTCCCCTCCATCATCCTCCCTGTTGTCTTTGAGCATGTTAACACTCCAGCCCTGTCAGTGAGCCTCATGGCATCATGGAAACCAGTCACACCATTCTCTGCTGGTGTGTTCCTGTGCGCGTGCGCGTGACTGTGTGTGTTTGTGTGCCGATAGGCGGGATCGGGGTCTTGTTTAGGTTTTTTTTAAAAAAAAAAAGCTGAGGAGAGGTCGCGGCCGTCCCTAGGGCCGTCTTTCTGTAATTCATGTAAATTCCCTTAAGACGCCGGCAGCTTTGTTTTCCTCATTGTTGCAGCTGAATCCGATGCCTCTGTCATCAGCGCGGCTGTTTCCCCGTGAAATTCCTACACCTTCATTTAGCTCCTTTGATACTTTACCAGTTACCCCACGTTATCTCGTGATAGTCTTGGTAAATGATACCTCAGACACCTGATCTCCTCGGTGTTATTGTGTCCTAATGAGTTCAGGCAGAGTTAGCAAGACTAAATTTGATGCAGGCATGGACGAAGTGTCCTGTCAGACCATTTTCATGCTTTTATTGCTTTATACAAAGCACATTTAAACAGTTTAATAACTGAAATTTGACCTGAAAACAAGACATAAAACATTACTGTGCGATATACTGAATATACTCGGGCAAACAAGTGTGGGAATGATGTATTAGGAGCAAACTTTAGAAGGCTAAATCATCCATGCTTGTCTTTTCTTTCTGTTTCTGACAGGCAATGAAGTATTTCAAGTGTCCCCCACCCGCCCGCCCAGCCTCGATAGCCTTGTGAACCCAGCCTCTTATTCTCTCTCCAGGCCAATCATATTTCACTCCCATTCACATTTCTGAATAGGAAGCTCGAAAGAGTCCCCGCCAGAGACAAATGAATTTATGAGTGTGCACAAACAGTCGCATGCACACTGTGCGCAGCTCCAGTTACGAGGGCCAGGTCTAGACGGCAACATGAAAGTTTTTTTATTTATTTATTTTCTGTTAAAAGTTTCTATTGAAATATGCAGTTGCCATTGAAATATCGTTCTTCTATTGGTGTCTTGACAAAGACCGGGGAGGGCGCCGGTCCTATCTCAGTGTGAGACTGAAAGAGCAAATGGGCCGGCAGGGATCGCCCAGTGTCTCTGCACTACGGAGTCAGTCTGCAGAAATAATGCCCATTAGACTTGGTCAATCACGCCCCTCGCTCAGTGAAATATGGCCCTTTCACTCATTTCATACCACAATACGTACACCTCACTGCTATCCATCATCTCCCTGAAAGACGTCCGCTACAATGAATGCTTTTATTTATGATACATTTTTTTGTTTAAATTAATGGCTTCTCATGCAGAGACGGTAGATGCTGAGAAAGCTCAACGCGCTGAGTTATGTTTACACAAAAGGACGACAGAAGCTGTTCATTAGCAGATTAAGCTGGAATTGCAGTGCAAAGGTTTCGAGTCTCTCGACCACCAGTGACACTCTGATGGTCTGTGGGCTGATGTTTTCATCATTGCGAGTGGGTGGACGTTATGTACTCACAGCGATTTGCAACAATGACCATGTTGTGAAGCCATTCAGCTTTTCCCACTGGAGCAGACAGATGTCATATGCCATGGAGTATTATGAAGTGGGTATTCCCAAAAGCGCAACCAGTGAATGGAGACCCTCTCTTTTTTTATGCAAGCATTTGAACAATGAAAAAATACTTCAGTAAAAGTGAAGAAGAACTATTAACAATGTATAGTAATGAAATATCTACAAGTGCAATCCCTCTTTGAACAAATGTGATTGGTCAATAGACCTTAAGCTATGAACAGAAATCAAAAATGTGATAAACATTGTGCCAATGGTGTCAAAACTCATGTCCTTTGCCTACAAGTTCTGCATATTAATTTCCTGATATCTGTCTTTAGAGAGATTTGTTCCATTGTACCATGTCCACTTACTGTATGCCTATTTTTAAGCTATTATACATCTGTGTGCATGTATGGAAGTGTGCCTTTTGGAATTAATGTGTGATGCTGTGGTTGTTTTTTAAAAAATTTCTGACAATTACGAGTCACAGATCAACAAAAACTGTGAACCGCTAGTTTAATCTCTTGTAAATGTTTTGCACTTTTAAAATCATAATTCGAATAGTTACTTGTAACAAAAAAATAACAATTTTAAAAATTACTTTGTGGAGCAAAGTGGAAGCATAAAGACATAAAAACTCTGGAGTAAATACGTGTGCTTTTTGAATACCAGGGTTGAGGTCCTTGTTCAGTCGGAGCGAGAATCCTCTTTGATGCAGATAAAGTTACATTTTCAGTGCTTTTGCAGCGAGGGGGTGTTATTTAAGGCTGGGCCCAGAGAAAAGTGACTCTTTCAAACCATTGTTACCCTCTGCAACCATAGCTAACGGACGTCAAAAGACTTTTCACATCTATTCTCTTAAAATGGGTTGCAATAATGCTGGCGAGGAGTCGGCAATAAATAAGCTTCCTCTCACCGTGTCAGCTAGATTAGATTGCATGGGGACATCTGTTGAGTGTAGGTGAGTACTTTCTCTGGTGTCTAACTGTATGGGAAAGGAAGTCCTTGGGATGTGCCTTGAGGCTTTTTACTCGTTTTTTTTTTTTCTTACGTTGCTGTTCAGCCTCCACCCTCTATTGAACGCCTCGAAGGCCGCATTGATTCGAGCACAATCGGTGCAGCTGACAGTTATTTTACTGTAGACTGGGTGCAGTTTGATTTAACATGCAATTATAGTGCCACTGTTGCTTTTATGCTCTGCCAGATTCATATAGCAGGATGTTGCGCTTCTGTCATTGCCTCATTTTGCAGACTGTTACGTCTTATAAAAACAAATAACTTTAAAAATATTTCATGCTCTTGCATAAAATACTAAAAATTGCCAACCAGTAACTATGTGGATTCTGCGAGCAGTTCATGTGATACCAGGAAATGTTTAACCTCTATTGTAGAGACACAAAAGGTTGTTTTAATCCCACTGTGAGAGGGGAGGGAGGGTCAGGGGAGGTTTTTTTTTTTCTTTTTTTGGAGGAGGGGTTTTGGGTGTGCGAGGGAACCAGCCCCTCTCTCTTTGCTGTCAGTCAGTTACAGCAGACACGTCGAGAAGTAAACAACCACCGGGATTATGACAGATGAACTGGCTTTATGCAATGAATGCACAAACTGAGGCGACTTATCCTTACTGACACACACGGAGATAAAGGTGATGTATCGGCTTTGTGGTTAAATGGCATTTAGGGGCACAGTGTCTCTGTTTTGCTCTGTAAGATCTGCATAAGTCATCTTCTTAAGTTTTGAATATGTTTTTGTGAGAACTGATGAAATATCCTGGATGATTAAAGTGCTTCAGCAATTATTTGATTTTAAAAAAGGAACCATTATTATTATTGTGGGGTTCAGTTCATTGGCAATATTAATTACTAATCAGGACAAATATCAAATAATTGCTGCTTTAAACTTCTCAGGGATGACTGTGTGTTGGTCTTCTCTCTTTTATACGATTTAAAATTAAGTACTTGGGGGGTTTGAACTATTAATCAGCCAAGAAATTACATTTGATGGTGTTGCTTTTTGCTTTTTAGAGCTCATGCTGGTTGTTTTATCACATGTTGGTGTTGATTGACAATTATTTTTGAAAATTAGAACTACAAACACATATTAAATTGACAGAATTGTGCAGTGTTTTCACCCTTTTTTTTTAAGCAAAATATTATCTTTTAAAGTGTTTGTGATAGTAAATTGAATATCTTTGGGTTTTTAACTTGATTGGCCGGCAAAAGGCTTCTGAAGATTATTTAGACAAAACGAATGACGGTCAGTTTCTTCACCACATTACCAAATGAATCTAAAATCTGCAAACTAGTTGATACACAAAGTAGTCATCAGTTGCATGAGTCTGAAAATGTTTACTAAAACATTTTGAGACTTGGTTTCGTCGTGTACTTGTAGCCTGTCACTCTTTGACAGATGAAGCTGTGGGTGTTTTCCTTGTGGTAAAACCTACAGACTGGTTTTGCAGCTCAGGTTTGATATTAACACGTTCATAGAGATTTTGCACCTTTCCAGCGCTTGCACAATCAACAAATCCTCTTCATTTTGTTGAGCCTGCTTGCTTTAAAATGTAATTTCAACAAAAAAACAGAACCTTTCTATCTGCAAGCCACTCTAATTTAAATTCAATATTTCTTCCCTCTTTGGCAGTAATGGTGCTTCATCGGGAGAACGGTATCACCTATAGCCACTCTGCCTCTCATTAGGCGATAGTCTAAAAGTAAACCAACAGGCTTCCGTGCCAAGGCTGAGCCCCCTTCCCCTGTTTATGGACACGGCAACACACGCACAAACGTACAGCTAAGAACAACACAGCCTGGAAGAGAAAGCCAATCAGACCCTCATTAGAGGAATGACACTGTGCTAATTAGCATTTTTACAGTGAGCCATGCTTGTTTCGCCTGTTGACATTTCACCGGACATGCCGAATATGCCGAATATGCCGAATATGCAGTATATGTGTCTCTGCTCTATTTTGCATGAGATGACAAATGAAAAACAATGTCCTTAGAAGCAGGTATTCAGCAGTGTACTAACAATGCCGTCTTTGCTTTGTGACATCAATTAAATGTATGCATTTCAGTTACGTGGCACACTTTTTCCTCATTACTTCACAGTTGTAACAAACAGAGTTTAGTCAGCGTGTTCTGTTTATAGAATACAAAGTCTTACACATTTAGATAGCTCAAAAAAGATGTGAACACCATCTCAAGATTACTTATTTTTGAGGCATTTTAATAAATTTACTTTTGGCCTCTTTGAAGCGCCATAAGATATACATACTGTTTACTTATTATGAGTGTGTAAAGCGGAAATTATTAGCAATCTGTTATTTCTTGCACATTGTTCAAATACGGATTAACATAATATATTTTTAATTTGGTTTTGATCTGCTTGATGACTCTATTTCAAACAGATATCTGATCTCTTTGTAGCTCTGGTTCGGTCTCCACTGACTCCTGATGACAATATCAGTATATCTCTATCTATTCCTAACTGCTAAATGCTTCACAGTGTTAAGCAGCTATTCTAAAACTTTGTTTGTGGGTTGTTGATTTGGCAGGGTGTGTACAGTTTGCTGGTACGCTGTTAACAAAAGGATATAACCCAGACAATAAGCAGAATGACACAAAAGAACTGAAGGGGTGAGCACCGATGTGTTCATTATTATTTTGGGCCGTCTTTTTCCACAAAGCCTCAGTGTTATTGTGAGTTTTAGAAGATTCAGATGTTTGCTTTGTTTGGCAGGTCTCATGGCACGAGAGTGCTCCCTAAGGTTTTGAGGGTACTGTTGGTCTCTTGCTGTGAGGTGCTTTGTAGTCCTGCTCGCTGCCCAAACTCAGCATCCCATCTCAAGCTATTTTCAGTTTCGGTTCTCTTTCTTATCACCATGGCAGCTGAGCTGGACGAGAGCGCTGCACGACTCTGTAGTGTCAAAGGGCAGAGGTGGGGTGGTGAGACGGCTAACTCGATAACATGGTGGGAGGTTTCTTTTGATGGGATCAGAAGGCAGCTCTTTCAAACAGGATGTGGAAAGGTCACTTTGTTGCTTTGTTTTATTCTAAAAAGTCGCAGCTGTAATCAGCTGTTTGATCCTGCAAACCCACAGAGAAGAAGAAAACTGTAAAATCGGTTGCGCATTCACCAAAAGCAAAAGAAGGCAGCAGCTGAACTGTAGCGCTGCTCTCAGGTACGGAGTCAGCTCAGGTGTCAGCATTATTACAGTGTGATGCTGTGAGAGAATAGTATGCGTGTCAGTGTTTTTTAAAATCTGGGTCAGAAACCTTTAAATTCAGGGCTGTGGGATGATCAGATTTTCTGTTGTAATATTCTGTAAGAAGTAATAAAGTGACTGTGCGAGCTGGTAAGGCTTTTGAAACGTCGAGCTGTGTGGAAGGTTGAGGTAAATAATGCAGGTTTTGGGGGAACATGGCTAGAAAACAATTCATATGATTGTAAAAAAGCGTGCAGCACAAGGTGCACACATTTAAATTTTGGTTAGTGGGGTTAAAGAGCGATATTGAGACAAAACATATGCCATTGTGTTAAGCAGAATTAATGTCAAATAACTGTTGACAGTTGTGAAAAGCAGTGTTCGTATTTAGCCAAGTGGAAACGGCTGCTTCTCTCAGTGGGACTTCGAGTCATACGAAGAGCAGGAGACTGAAGTCGATAAGCCTTTGCTTGAAGTAAATTGGATCTGCTTCTTCAATCATTCTGCAATCGATTCCGTTAGGCGTGTCCGTGTTGACTGTGACACAGTTTAAGGAAAAGAGAAGAGAGATTTTGCTACAGCACCAATCGCAACAGAAGCTGGATAAACTGAACAGAAGTTATTAGAAAAAGGAGAGAGAAAAGACAAGCATAGGTCAGCATAGGTTAGGACAGAAAATCAAAGCCTTTTCCAGCCTCTGACCCAATGTAAAGTTCATATTTTTATAGCAGGAGAGTCATGAGAGAAGTAATTCAGTGTGAAACATTGACTGGGTTTGGAGATTTATGTCAAAATATATATTTATTTAATTTCAAATCTGTCAAGACACATCTGTATATTATCTCCCATGTGCGGGATCTTTAGTTTAGGTCATGATAGGAGGAAGAAGATGAATGGAGAGAGCCTTCTTGGCCACGTGATAAGTCCAGTGTGTTTCCTACTTTACATCCTATGACGGCTGAGGTAGGCCATGACCCTAATTTAGATAGGAAAGTTAAGAAAATGGATGGTTGGAGGATGAAGGCATGATGATCACATTTAACTCGATTGGTTGCCCCACAAATTCGCCAAGCTGTCATGCGAAACCTTTTTCTTTTCTTATTGATTTTTAAAAATATAGTTAAGTGTGCGTTAAGGCAAACATTTCAATTCTTTTTTATCAAGTGTGAGATAATAAGACAGGAAGGCTGAAAGTGGAGGCTGTGTGAGGAAAAGGTGATATAACCAAAAAGGAGATGTGGTCAGAGGAAAGCGGGCACGAGCAGAAGATAGGTCAGGACGACAGGCGTAGAAGAAGAGGAAGAGCAAGTATAGAGAATACACACAGAGTTAAGATGGGATAAGAGAAGAGGAGTTGAAGGAGATGAAACAAGACAAGAAGAGAGATGAAGGGAGGAGATGTCTCTCCTCCAGCTCTTAGCCACGGGCCTTTGTGTCTATCAGCTTGGATTGCACACTGTTGCCTCTCAAAGTCTCTGGTTTACACAGCTTGACTGTTTAGATTCTTTTCACCTCCAAAACTTCACAGTTGGAAGCGTTTTAAGTGCATTTCCAGCCAGTCGACACACCCATGCATGATTACATATATTTAAAAAGAGAGGTGGTCTTTATTCATAAGAGATTGATCTGAAAGAGAGAATTATCTCTCTCTATCTAAATATCCTGGTCTAATCTGTGCTGTGACTGTGACGGAGCATTAGACATGCAGTACGAAAAAGAAGTGTTTTTAGCAGAGTATAAAAAACAAAGCACAGATTAGTGAAGCCATTCTGAAATCAAACAGATGTTGGGAAAAGCCGTTTAGGAAAGACTAGATGTTCCTTTCAAGTTGGTTTAAAATGCTGGTTGTTTCCACAACAGGAAAGCAGAGAAGTCTACATAGTGTGCGCTAAATTTGTTATTCCCTGCTGTCCCTTTTTAACCAGACTGAATTCAGCCAGACAGCGGGCGAAGCAGGCCAGGGAGGAGGAGGAGAGAGGGGATTTGGGCTTCTCTGGTAAGTCGGAAACTCCACGGATATCAAAACTTTTCCAAAACAGTGTGAACTTCCGGCCTTTTCGCAATCAAACGTTCTCGTTCTTCTCAGAGCCATTTCCCCTCCCACTGGATGTGAACACACACAGATGTCAGTCTGTTGCCTTTCCTGGCAAATGTCCCCAGTCTAAATATCTTCGTCTACGATGCTGCCAGAATGTGAATTTATTAACATTAACACTCCCTAACCAACTCCCCAATCTTTCTATAGCTACACGTCTTTCTCTTTCACTCTTTGTAGCGGTGCCTACTCTTTTGTTCTAGCTGAAAGGTAGAAGGTCAGCACTTGTTTGATTTCCATTTCTCTAGTGGCAAAGTGTGGTTTTGTGTGTGTGTGTGTGTGTGTGCCCGCAATCATTTTGGCAGCGAGGTTGGGCAGCCAATAAAAACAAAGCACTGTTGTCTGCTTTATGCCTATGGTTGTCACGGTAGCACACCCTCTCATCCTCGCCCACTGCTGTGAAAGTGGGCGTCAATACTTAAAAATCACAAAATAGCACTCAGTGCCTAAATTGCGCCTGCTGCCTTATTGACACATAATGCGTTATAATGGAAATCGCAGAGGTAGAAAAGTTCCCTAATGGCAGCAGTAAAGTAGCTCTCTTGAGTGTGAGGTCTCTGGATGCATTAGAGTCCAGAGAATTGGCTCTCCGCTTGCACAGTGATTTTTAAGTGACCCTCCGTAACCTTTGGCTCATCCCCTCATTCTGCCCTGCTGAAAGTGTGTCTGTGATTCAGCAGGGAGTTGATCTAATGCACTGTGAGCTGAGGTGACACGGTGTGATGTGTGTCCACCGCCCAGTGGAGTGTGAAGGAAGGATCCCACCTCGCCCTTGCAGCACGCCGTGCCAAGCGGGGAGGCTGGGAGTTAAGGGACTCTGACAGCTTGGAGCTCATCTGCCTCAGCTGTTGGTGCTATGGTTCTTTTACTTTTGCCATTGGGGGGCGAGGGGGCTCCCCTTCTCTTCCAGTTTATCCATTTATGTTCCCGTTTGAATCTCTCTCTTTGCCTCGACTTTTCTCTCTGTCTGTGTCTGAATTTGTAATTCTTTCTGCTTCATGCTCAGCAATCAGTTATTGTGTTGTGAATGTGTGCTGCAAGCCAGAGAGGCTGAGTGTACACTTTTGAATGGCCGCGTCATAGAGGGCAACACTGAGGAGTAGCAGTTTGAAGCACAGTGAGGCGTGAAGTGTGTATTGTGAAGAAACAGCTTTTAGGTCCCAGGCTTTCAATAGAGGCTAGAGAGGTTTCTGTTTACCTCCATGCTGCTGTCTTTCACCGCTTTCAATCACGTGTCCAATCAGAGCGTGTTGTATTAATGTTTTTTTGATAACAAATAGAGGTGAGTAGGAAACAGATCAAAGATCAGAGCTGTGCATCTATCTATCCATCTGTCTGTCTGTCTGTCTGTCTGACTGAGCAAGTATAGTACACTGAGTGCATTACTAAAATGTAAAATAAAATAGTAATTATAATAAGAAGAAACACAACCATAGGATTTTATGGCCATAGCTTTGATTTTTTCAAATGTCTGACCTTGCTACAACTGATTACGTGTTTCACTTGCTAAAGGCACAAAATTTCCTAAAACAAGCAACAAGTGCAGATGGCTGCAGCGCAGGGCTGGCAGAGCAAAGGGAAGAAAGGTGCCAACAATCCACTAGTGTCTGTGGGTCATAGCCAGTTATTTTCTGCAGCCAAACATTGAAGGATTTATTTATTTAAAAAAATGGTTTAAAATGATTCTTGATTCTGCTTTCTTTGGTTTTACCTAAAACTGAAACTGCATATTACGCATTCCCTTCGGTTGCCAGGTTCTATTTACCCAAACTTCATTTTCATTTTATTTTACATAGCTAGCTAGGGAGCTGGCTGATGTTTTTTTTTACTGGTGCAGTCCATCTTATTTGTCCATCTTGTGATATTACTACATTGCTGAATCTCAAAAAACAGTGGGTGAGGTGAGCAGTGTTGGGGAGTAACGGAATACATGTACCGCCGTTATGTATTTAATATACAAAATATGAGTAACTGTATTCCGTTACAGTTACCGTTTAAAAAGGTGGTATTTAGAATACAGTTACTTTGTTGAAATAAATGGATTACACAGCGGTACTTTCCTGTTTCATATTGTCGCAGGTCAGGCCTGTTTGGGTTTTGTTTGACAGCTATGTTCTGTTGTTCCAGGCGGCAGCGTTACGGTTGCCATGGTTACAGGGCGACGCTCTCTCTCTCTCTCTCTGCAACTGTGTGTTTCCTGGATGAGAGAGCGCCTATTTTGTTGTTGTTGTTGTTGTTGTTGTTGTGCTAAAATAACAGGCAGAATGCTACAAGCATAGCTCTAAAGAATGTAGCATCATGGGCAGTGTAGTCCGTGTTGCAGGGAGAATGGACCGCCATACACGTTATGTGTTATGTGTGAGCAAGAGGAGGGAGAAAAAGGATAGTGGAAAAGTACAGCAGTCATCGAGCAAAAACGGGAGCTGGAAGCATGTAAATATAATAATAACCACTGCAGCCAAGAAGAGTGCCTGACGAGCCCAGTTGTAAGTAAGCTATTAAGACTCGACTGTACACTGTGTTCGTGTTTTCGTCCAAAAACAATAAGTTCCGTTGGAGCAGCCTTTCAACGCCTGTCTCTGGCAAGAAAAGTTGACCCACACAACAAAGTAAAAGCTAGTTTTCGGCTATGAGCCGACACGGAACCCGCTGTATTAGTCAGAGGTCCCTTTACTAAGGTTCGGAGATGCGGACCTTCAGTAACAGTAATAAATCACAGCAATAGTACATTCACGTAGTTGTAAAAAGCATCATAATATATTAAGTAATCCAAAGTATTCAGAATACATTACTGTCATTGAGTAACGTAACGGAATACGTTACAGAATACATTTTGGGGCATGTATTCTGTAATCTGTAATGGAATACATTTTAAAAGTAACCTTCCCAACACTGGAGGTGAGTGCAGTTTTGTTCAGAATGACTGGAGGGTTTTCAGTAACCTTTGATGCTTGACATTCTTTCTCTCCCCTAATTTTGTGTCATGTCTCCTCTGCCCACAATCAAAGAGTTAGAAAGTGACCCCTGCAAAACAGAAAGGGCAACGTTACAAAAAAGGTTGTATGAACCCAGACTTTGCTTTTTTTGCCCAGTGATACTTTGGATAGAAGGAGTGTATGTGTGTATTTTATATATGTATATTTATTCCCCACTCGCGCTGTGGACACTCCTTATCCTTCAAGCTCAGGTCCTCTACCAGAGGCCTGAGAGTTTGAGGGTCCTGTGGAGTATCTTTGCTGTCTTTAGGACTGCCTTCTTCTGGACAGATATCTCAGATGTCGTTCCTGGGATCTGGGAGCCATTCCCCCAATTTAGGAGATAGTGGGAACACTACTGGTCTTCAGAAGAGAGGCTTGGGGTTTTGAATCCCAACCAGTTTATGCATCCATACTCAGGGTAGGCCCACATGCTCCCTAAGCCTACTTTGGAATGTGAGTGAGAGACACATAACTGGAGAATTATGCTGTTACAAAAGTCAAAAATTCAGGTGACTCAGGTGGTATTTACACTTTCATTTATAAACTCATGTGAAGTAAAATGCAGCAACTTTGTGAGTGGATGACAAAAAAAGAGGATAAAGAGAGAGATTTTTTCTATTCATGGATATTTGCTGAGCAATGACTGTAATTTTCATTTAGAGGTTTTGTGAATGTGGAGTTGAAGCACAATCCTCGGATTGCGATGTGAATGGCGTCACTGGAAAAAGGTTTTCTCTAAAACCACATATCTGTGGCAGCACCTCTGAATTTATATGTGACTGTTCAGACTGAGGTCACGTTCAAAAAATAAGATGTGTCTGATTGAGGGCCGCAGATGAGCATCAGTTTGAAAATTGAACAAATCAGACTCAGTGGGATTTGCCGTGGCTGCGTGTTATGAAAAGAATAGATGCGAGAGATTAGTGCTATTTTAGCCTGCAGTGGTAACACGGCCTAATTAGAGCGAACATAGTTCCTGTTGTTTTTCAGGTTCACTGCAGAGCCAAAAAAAAAGCCTAAAAGTTGCATTGAAAAGGCTGAATACCGAACATTAATTTCAGTTTTAGATTTTCCCAGCTCAGTGTAACTGAACAGTTTGCTGTGAGTAGAACAGCAGTTTTCTTTCATGTGGTTAGAAAGCAGTGATATTACTCAGCGGCTGCTCAGAGATCAGACACACTGCGGATAAGTAGTGGGATACACGCTTTCGCAGAGGGCCTCTGGGCTGCTCCCAGCGCACACTGTTTCAGATGAATGCATCAAGACGTTTCTCCGGTGTCTCTTCATTATACGCCTGACAATTCTCTTACGGTTCTCTGTGTCAACACTTATGTCTGTGCATGTAATGTCTCCTGTTTGTGGGAAAGAAGCTGCGTATAGACCCATTGTTTTAGTGTCTCTACTCTAATAGATGAAGGAGAAAAAATGAGATGTCTCATGTCTATTATGATGATTTACTTTTAAGAGTACTTGTACTTCAGCATTTTCTCATTAGATATAACCTTAACTTTATGACCACTTTTATGCAGAAATCATAGTGTATAAGTGTATGACATTGACATGTAATCCAAAGATTTACTGTAAGGTTTTCTGCTTTTTTCCCAGTGAGACTGGTTTTGTGAGAATTAGACACAAACAGGGAGATACCCGGAGACCCAGCTAGTTTTGGGAAGCAGATGAAAAAATAAGCAGATGAATAGATGGGCACAAAGACAGTGAGGGTCAGAAAGAGGCTGGTGAGGCCCTTCATGGGGGACTTCTGCTAGTCTTTGCCATCTTCCAGGGCAGTGGAAAAAGTTGGCTTCATGCACAGCTGCTTCACAAACAGCTCAGCAGAGAGCCTGGAGAATCTGCTCTGTGTCTGGTGTTGCATCTCCATCTTTATTTTCCCTGATTGCGCTCTCCTCTCACCTGCACAGCCTTCCCCCAGGCCTCGCTCCACCTTCGCTGCTCTTCCTGTCTGTCCAATTATCGGGGAATCAAAAGTTGTGTACTTTCACACAGTTATGTGCTAGGCCTGTTTCTTGGAGCCAGCCAAGCTAGCTGATCCTCCCTTTCCCCCAGTCTTTATGCTTTGTTAAGCTAATTGACTGCTGGCTTCGCTTCATATTTAGAGCACGGACACAGGGTTTCTGCCAGTTGCAAGCCCATCGGCATGCCGGGCCTGAGTTTGGCATTCCGCTTTTATAGATACAACAACAACTTGAAGCGAAGATCTAAGGTTATATGATTTTATAACTTAATACCATCTAACTTCAGTTCAGTTGATACATGTGTTCTTCTGCAATGCCACTCTTACTCACAAAGCCATCAATGCTCAGATACTCAGGCAGACTGGCTTAAGAGGGAGCATTTTTCAAAAGGAAGGCCCTACTTCACTTTACCATTATTTTTGCCAGAGAAGGATCAGGCTCTGGCCCATCAAGGCTTCAAATCCTTTGTTGGCACTGCGTGATTAGTGATTTTTGTATACTTTTTTTTTCAGTGCGAAATGTCTAGGATAGAATTTCAATGTGGCTTCAGGACTGAGAAGACTGTCCTTATACTGTCGAAACTCGTGGGATCTATCAGTGTTGGAATAGCCTCTGAGAAACCGAATGATTTATGTGCCTGCTAGCTGTGGGTCCTGGTTCAAGGCCGAGCCTATCTGCTCATCACTATAAACAGCGTGCTCCCTGGGTGTCGTGCTGGAATACAAATGCTTGAATTTAGATGTGACCCCTGGCTCACCTGCATCTCAGCCAATTCTAATGAGAAATCGCTCTCTGTGTACCTGCTGTGAGAGGGAGAGTAAAGGAATGAGTGTGTATGAAACATAGAGGCACACTGAAATAGCAAGCGATTCAGACTTTTATTTATGGGTGTATATTGGAATACTTTTTGCTGTTACTATTTTGACTGTATTCATTTTAAATGAGCACATTAATAGGCATTGCTATAAACATGGAATAAACACTAACCCCAAAATATTAGGATACCTAAACAAAGACATGGATTTTATTTGGGATAGGACAACATCATTTTAGTTTGTGGTGCTTTTTTAACATGTTGGTCCCAAATCTTCCATAGGTCTTCAAAATAGGTTAGCTAGTGACTCAGAAGGCTATTAATCACATCATTTTTATACTCGTTACAGTTTCAGTGACCTCTTTTGATGGGAGCATTGCCGTTCTGAAGGAGACCCCTCCCAGCAGGAAATAAATATTTCTTCATGCAATAAAATCGATTGCTCAAAATGAGCTGATGTTTTTGCAGCTCTGTTGTACTACAGGTCAAGGCTACGGGTTTTGCCTTTAATTGTTTTACATATGTGATAAGCATGGATGCCCATGTCAGCTATATTTACTTGGTGAAGTGGTATAATGTCAATGCATTAATTTTGTCCGGTAAAACACCAGCTATTCAACTGAGACATCTATAGAAAACATGTGGAAACTTTTAAATCAAGCCTGAGATGGACAATTTTCTGGTTACAGAGAGTTTAGGTTTACATTGTATCGTTGACACATCACAAAATTTTGTTGCGCTGAGTACTGAAAACCATCATCTTCACTTGAAATAGTTTGTGAATCACATTAAATATTCTGTAATTTTATCCTACACTTTATTCAGCCGTGTTTGGCTGTGGCTGCTTGTGTAATCACACCATTTAATGCTGAATAACTTCACCTTCATTAGCTGAGGATGAAAATGAATATGCAAAGAATATTTTCTTGTGTTTATGTACAGAGAAAAGTACTGTTTTTAGAGAACCCCCCCCAGAAATTGCTATAATATCCCAACTCATGAATAACTGTGTTTGAAGCGCACCGTTTAATGTAAACGCGACGACCAGTAAAATCCTGTTATTCGTTTTTTGTGGAGGTGGGTGAGGTGTTTCCTGTGGAGATGCTGTACTGTATCATTATGTGTTAGGTTGGTAATTCATTATTCTGTCATGTCAAGCCCCCCCCCCCCCCCAGAAAAAACTGAAACACCTCTGGGTGGCTTCCCCAGAAGCAGGTGACACACGCTTTGTCCTACAGCAATGTTTGACCTCACTGCCTCATCCTTTTTCCTCTACCTGTACTGAGTGATAGATGCAGCCAGATAAACGCCACAGGCTCCACCAAAGCCTCACACAGCCATTATCCAACACTCAGCAGACACTTCTCATGCATTAGCGACCGGTCTCATCCTGTCAAAGGCAGACGCAGGACAGAGACTGTTAGCGGAAGCTTGCAGACTGTTAGTGTTAAATGGGAGCAGTGTTTCCTCCGGAATCACCGGTTGACAAATGAGGGCTGATGGAGCAGTTCTTGTCGGAGGCCATTATTTTTGATGGGACCAGATGATCTGTAAGGATGGAGCACTGTTTGTCTCAGCTGCGGCGCCTTCTGGGCAAAATATCAGACCTACTCGAAACCACTCAGACTCTTCAAATGATGGATGTAAAAGGGAAAATTGCTAAGCTGTAACACCAAGAATTTTTTTGTTGAGTCTCTGGCGTATTGTCACGACTCAGCATCAGCCACACATCCAAGGAAAGTTGTGAAGAACATAAAGAGACTCCCTTTATGAGAAGGCTAAGTCTTTCATTATTGTCATTAATACTCATTAGCTAACGTTTCAGTCATCCAGACCCATGAGAGAGATAGAAGCATGTTCACACTAAGCCTCGGTAAGGCACCAAGAGTCCTGATCAGTCACTCAACCTCCAGGGGTTTTTATTTTCATTGTATTCTTTAATCTTCAAACTCACTCTTTAATTTGACCAAATCCAATGCTTCAGTTAAAATTAGGTCATTCAATTACATACTGACAAAAAAAATAGTTCCATCAGCTTAAGGGAGATGTTATCGCTCTCCCTGTCATTTCACTTTTGGTAAAATAAAACATACACAAGTTCTCGGCCTCAGAGCTTAATTAGATCAAATTCCATCTGAAATCCTCGGATGGGAAATTCACACTGAAAATTCCCAGCATCTCTGCATTTCAAAGAAATGTTGGAGGAGTTTGCACAGGGATATCTTTGATGGATTGTTCACTTCCCCTGGAGGCGAGTTTAGCATATGAAAACCTGACTACAGAAACAGAGTCCCCGTACATTTTGCCAAAGTAAGCAAAGCTCATTCAGACTCGACCCAGAGTGAATGTTTGGATCAGCGTTGCAGACACACTGCTGTCACATTAAGCAGCACTTCTATATGCGCTGCGGTGTATTTTGGTGAATAATGTGAGTTGTGTGGGTTGGTTAATGGTACTGTTTTTTGTTTTTCACTGAGTGTAAATAAGAGGAAAAAGTATGACTGGGAAAGTGAGTTGACTCATAATTATTCCACCTTCTGACAGCTAGAGAACCACATTTTTGTATTCAGTTTAATGTTCAAGTCTTTTTTCCCCTCTGTCTTGAACAATGTTTGGTAGAGTATTAAAGAAAGACTGCAACTAAAAATAGTAATGAGTGAAAACGGAAACAGTTGAAAGTTTAATAGCAAAAGCAAAATAATCAGAAAGATGATTACAGAACTCCATGTAACAACTAAGTACACCCCATGATTCAGTCGGGATTCAGTGGCAGGACCTTTAGCAGCAATAATATGAAGTAATCCATTTTCGTAAGACTTTATCAGTGTCTCACATTATTGTGGAAGAATTTTGGCCTACTCTTCTTTCTTTGTGCACAGGTCTCTGAAATGCCACCACAGCATTTCAGTCAGTTTGAGGTCTGGATTTTTCAGTGAAGCTTTTTCTGTTGTAGATGCGCTGCTGTGCTTGGGATCATTGCCCTGTTGCATGACCCAGTTTGGGCCAAGCTTTAGCTGTCACAGCTGGCCTCGTGTTTAACTCTAAAAACTTTGGTGCGCAGAAGAGTTCATGGGCAGTAACTCCAAGGTGCAGAGGCCCTGTGATTGTACCCGTCCAGTTGCATGAGATGTTTGTGCTAATATGCTCTGCTTTCTTTTTGGCATTGTGCATCATGATCAAACATTTGGTCTTGTTTGTGCAAAGGCAATTGTTGCAGAAGTCTTGTAGTTTGTTCAGGTGCAACTTTGCAAACTTTAGCTGTGCTGGCGTGTTTTGCATTTTTTAGAGAAAAGAAGCTTTCTTCTGGACACAACCTGTCCAAACAAGCCATATTTGTTCACTCTTTTTCTAATGATACTGTTATAAACGTTAACATTTAACATGCTTACCATTACTTACCCTCTTAATTCCTAAGGAAGCAGTGGGTGTATTTACTTTTTCACACAACTGTGTTCAGTCCTTCAACCTGATTTAATTTTTTTTATTACTGTACGAATTGCTTTAGTCATTTATTGATCTGACATGTAAATATATAATTTTTAAAAAACTTATTTAACTCACAGATGCTTTGATTCAGTTCTGTTTTTCTGAGCTGGTTCAGCACAAGAGGAAGGGTAACCTCCTAATAGTGTCTTTTAATAAGAAAAGACCATGATTTGATTTTCTCACACTTTGAAAGGACCATTGTTTGTGTCCTCTGTGTCTGAAATTGGATGGTGAGTCCTTTTGGAGAGCAGCGGAGGGGAAATGATTTGTATTCACCTGCCGTATCTGAAAGGGGCTGAGGAGGGGCTGAGAGAGAGAGGGAGTGAGCGAGAGGGGGCAGTTACATAGTGCTTTCTTTATATGATAATGGATTGCGCTGACATTCACACACATTGTTGTGCGGCGTGTCAGTTAATACTCTTAACTCGCGGGATGAATGGCAAATTTTAAACAGATGCCATTAAAGTACTGTCTCGCACTGGCACAGGTGACAGATTTATGTATAATGTGTTTTTTTATGAAAAAAACACCAACATGGCACCTTTATGCACGTGCAACATATTTGTCACGTCATCATTCACTCCTGCAAATGAATTCCTTTTCTGAATTTCTTTTTTTTCTCTCTCGGTTTTTTTTTTATGTAACCCCACTCTCTTTTATTGGCCCAGCTGGGCAACTAGATTCTTGTGTCAGCTGCACAAAAGAAACAAAGTGAAGCTGGGGACAGGCAGTAATGAGCAACTCCTCTTACAGTGTTACATATAGACCTGCTGCAGTGTTTGGAAGCCTTATGGAGACAATGGATGGTTTTGAGAGGTCTGGAGCTCTCTGAAGCCCTTCTTTGATTGAGTTTCCTGGCTCTAGGCTCCAGCGTTGAGGATGATTGTGGAGTGGGATCTGTAGGTCCAGGAAGGGGAGGACGGTGGGGGCCTGAGGACCCTCCTCTGTGCTGACCTTTTACAAACAGGTGGGGTGGAGTGGAAGGGGCTGACAGTGGAGGAGGAGAAGGAAGGAAAAGCGGGAGAGGCCTATTGTGGCGCTCTGTGAATGCAGAGGTGGCACTCAATAACAACACTCACTGCCTCCTTCCACCTGCCGCAGATTTTCTCACAGCTTACTTTTCCCACTTTTAAATTAAATATTCTGGTAAAACACTGTGATAACACCAGCACAGAGCCAGTGTTCACACTTTGTTTGCCAGCAGAACTTTCTCTCTAGTCGCATTGCTGGCAGCAAGTCTTTAGGGATTGCGTCAGTTTGTTGTGACGGTAGGTACACTGGAACACTTTGGCTTGGAGATGGCCACGGTTTCCTCCAAGGATAAATGTGAGTGACTTTGGCGATTACCCTGACTACTTTTTGTATCACAAATACAATTTTGTAGAAAAAAGCCCCAGAAAGACAAAAAAAACATGCAGAAAATACTTTTACTACAGTGCTGAACACTTGAGGAAAATTACAAAAAATAACTTTATTTTTAAGGTGTTTTTGAGTTCTCTCATTATCTTAATGATCTTTAAATATTACAAATTTCACCACACCTTTACTGAGCCTTAACAGATCTAGATATTTGCCCAGTAGATATTTTCTACTGGGATTTTCTGACACAGTCATCTCTAGGGTTTCCAGAGAATGTGCTGAAAATTATATAATAATCTTTTAGTAATGCCTGACTTCAAAGGAGAATGGAGAGACCTCATCAAGCTGACAGGAAGGCAAAAGTAACTCAAATAAACCACTTATTATAACTAAAGTATACAGAAGTGCACAAAGGTCAAACCTTGAAGCAAAGTGGCTACAGCAGCAGAAGACCACAGCAATCCCCATGAGTATCACTGTAGAGAAAGATGGCAGTATCATGATGTTTTTATTCAGGTTTGCGATCTTGGTTTTTCTCGTAATTGTCACATCCCTATTACTCAATAGGCACTACTATGTTAAATTTGAAAGTACAGCTATACTGTAAGCAATACTGCAAGCAATGTTAGCAAGCTAATAGCATGCTAACATTGTGCTAACATTTAGCTTAGCGATCACCTCAGAAGTTCCACTAAAATAACTTATTTCAGTAAATTATATGTGTATTTCTGTTTACAAGCATTCTCTAAAGGATTTTACATGAATAAAAAACTATTTTATTTCTTCCTTTATAGTTCTGTGAATCAATATAAGCGTGCTGTTTATTCTAATTATGTGCAGAGAAATGGCCACAGGATACAGATTGTATTCAATAAGACTCAGCCGCACCGCCTCTGTCCACCTGCTCCTTTCTCACTTTTGAATTACATGTTCTGGTAACACGCAGCGGTAACAGATTGTTCCAGCTCACAGTCAGTATTCACGCTTTGTTATCTGATGTTGCCGGCAGATTTTACTGGAGTGAATGGTACCCGCACAAAGTGCAGACAGCTCCAAATGACCAGTTGCTCCCTGCCTGCCTACATACTGTATCAGCACAATTCAAATTCCAGCAGAAGAGTGTTCATTATACAGTCATGCTTTTCTAGAAAGCCCTAGTTGCAACTGTTGACTCACAGCAATCATATATAAACACTGTTTCTTTGTGCTACCATGGCTGACTTAGCCCGCTGGAATTCATTTGCTACATCAGAGCTTTTGTGAGCCAGAGGTGATCATTTCCTGCACACAGACTCTCTTTATGGCACCCCTAAGCTTAATGTAAACTTCTCATATTGGCACCATCTTGAGAGACCCTTCACACGTGTAGTAAGCCATCCGGTGTGGACATAGTGGCAAACTGAGATTCTAATCACATCTCTTTTGTTGAGCTCAGAGGAGGCTGAGACAGTTTTTTTTGGACCAAACAGATGTCAAATGTGCAGGTTTTCTCTAAGGTTACTTTTGGGATGATAAATGGGCCTGGGCCTTTTTCTCCTGTTTCCTTTTTTCGTCTGTATTTGGTGAGAGAATTGACTTTTTTTTGTTGGCATGGAAATCTAAAAGTATTGAGGGGATTGCCATGGATACAGAATGCCCTTTTGGAGTGCAGTTTTGAGTGGCTGTACTCTGCTGGAAAGTGTACAGACAGTCCCTATATTTAGCTTGAAACCATTTTACTATCTTTGCTGAGATTTAAATTGCTTAACTCCTAAAGCACAATTTGAGTTTACAAATGCACAGATATTTCTATCTGCTGGCTCACAGGATTTGTTCCCAGAGGAGGAGATTGGGTTTTGTTGATTACTTTTTTTGTTCAAACCTGCCATGTTTCTGTGGCTGAAGTTTGTCTTGTGTTGTCGTATGAGGATTTTAACAGTTTCTTTAGCTATTCAGGAAGCAGGTCGGCATGCATTCCCCCCACTCCTCTTGCATTTGCTCATGACAATGAACGTCTGCTCAGCATATGAATGGCTTCACCCATAACGCTCATGTGGTAGGGCAGGCATACTCGAGCTCCGTGCTTTGCACTGCTCCGGTGTTTATCTGCCCCCTTCTGCACAAGCAGAAATGTTCTCATACATAAGTAATTATAGTGTAGTGATCAGCTATTGCATAAAAGTCAAGTTCAGATACACATTTGCTCATTCAATCGTGTGCTGCTTTGCCACCTGTTCTCAATTCATCTATGCTTTTTAAAAGTGGCACTAGTAATTATTTCAGATGTCATAAAAATACTTTTAAGTCCAACCTTACTGGGGTTTTTTAAAAAGAATAATTAGTTTTAGCTAGATTGTGAAGCAGTGAAACGATTCCCCGCTAGTACTTTTCCTAAGGAGAGGGATTTATACACAAACCCCAAGAAGACCACAAGTCCACAAGAGACCTAATTGAGGAAACACAGCCATAATGTGAGGACATGACTTAGCAACTAAATGTATCCAATAAAAGAAATATGTATTTTTATTGCACTTGGATTCCTTATCGATAATGTATTCGTTATCAGTGATATCCCTAATTCTAAGTCTAGCCTCAGGCAATCAGAATATGCAATTTTGTTTTTCTCCCAAGTCTTGGCAATCAGGGATCAAAGAAAAAATAATGATTGTAACGCAAATCAAAATCTGTTTTCATTTCCACCTGCCCAAAAAAAAAAAGGAAAGAAAAGAGAGTTTTGCTTTTTCCTAAAATATAGGGCCAGGGTAAGGTTAGCGTTATCATCTCTGATAACTCTAGACCTCCAAGGCGTTAAGAGCACCATCCCATCTAGTGGTGCTGCTTCCATCTGCATGTTAAAGAGGCCGTCTTCCTCAGAAGTGCCGGCGCCGTCTCTGATTAGCATTTAGGCAGAGGGAACAGCGAGCGAATCCTGAAGTGTTTTTGGCATGTATGGCGAGCAAGCTTTGTGAATGTCAATGTGTGGCGCTCTGAAAGAAGGTAAACTAGACAAATTGCCGGACATGTTGCATTAGCAGCAGATGCCAATTAGAATCAAGACTTGTTTTATGTCGATAGCCAGGGGAGTTTCAAAAACAAAGCCTTGTAACTTTAAAGGCCTGCCCCCAGAGATGTAATCGAGCTTTTCCATGAAGTGTGGCGACTTGCCTAAAACAGTTTTTCAAAAAGCAAGAACTCATGACGTAGTAGACAAAACATAAAGGTCAAAGTATCTGAAAAATCCAAGAGCCTACACATCCCATAATTACACCCCATGCACATGTTCTTTTTCTTTGAGTAATTTTCTGCCTGGTGCAAAGTCAGTGGAGTTCACATCATATAAAGTGGTTAATATTACTAATGAAAATACTGAAGCCTATTTACTCATGTGTTTGGGAGGTCTATGCATCAAAACCACTACAGCTCTGGCCAGAAAGCTGAATTTAAATAGCATCTTTACAGTGAATCAGATGATTGAAGATCTTTTATTGTGTTGCATTGTACTGTTCAGATCAAGGGCTCTGGTGTGTTCTTTGGGCTATGGGGTCTCGCTGAACAACAGGACCCCAATTCATATGTTAACCACACCAATTATTTGCATACGCTGCCTCATTTACAAAAGCTAATGAGAAGATTATGGGAAACATACACTGAAGCCGGCCCATGGAATGTGTGTTGTGGTCCTGTGGCTGCTAATAAGAGGCCCGTGAGAGGTATTAGTCAAAGCCACTGAACATTCAACCTCATGTATCATTGCTGTAAATTGTATCACCGCTTTCCCCTGTTTAGCACATTAGCTGTGAATCCACAGCTCAAAAAGACAAAGGATTAAACTGTATTATTATATTATATTATATTATATTATATTATATTATAATCTACAGTGATGTTTTTAGCTAAACTGTAATAACCTTACTATTTGTTTAACTTCTTTGACCTCAACTTTGAGATCCATGGAAGACACACACACATACACAACCACACGCACACACACACACATACACAACCACACGCACACACACACACATACTCCTGATGTCTAATAGCACAGAGAAATACATGCAGCCCAAGGCATGAATAGCAGGCACCGAGAGCACCCGGCAATCTCAGAAAAATAAACGCTTCCAACCGAATCAGTTTCCTCATCACCTCCTTCCTGAGCGTGGAGTCATTCTCATCATAATACCCCTCCACCCCCATCCATTCAGGCATCTGTGGGGGATCCCTGCTGCTCCATTAAGGCCATACCGAGTCTCACAAACCCCTGATTGCATGAGCCATCAATAGCACTGATTATGGAAGTTAATTAGGGTGCTTGGTGCAGGAGAAAGGCTTGTTTTTCATCATAGATGTTAAAAGTGTAGAGTTCTGATGCAATAGCTGTGATTCTGTCAGGGTTGCAGTGTTGCATCACTAATGTTTGGCACATACAATGGCAAGATCTGTGCAAGTGATGAGCATATGAGGCATATAGTGTTATCCGTTGCTGTGAGGGGAATTCAACTGGGATTTTTTCTATACTGACTGCAATTCATTTACACTGCGGTCTACTTCCATTGTCAGTCCTCGTGCCCCTGTCACCTCTATCTGTGTGCTCAGACACGTCCTGACCCTCACATTCTGTTGACAGCCTCTGTGAATGTGCTTTATCCTGGGTGTGTATGTGCTGTTGCGTGTGCTATGTCCCTGACATGTGCACAAAACCAATTAGTTTTGGGATGGTGAAGTAGCTGGGTATGGGAAAATGACAATGGAGTAATTGAAGAGGCTGGATGAATGAGAGGCAGACAGCTCAATGCAGCTTTTACAGAGCAGAGTGTTGACAAAATGAAAAGCAAGACGTGAGCGAAGGTGGTCTTATGTAGTCGGAGACAGTAATTAACATTGCAGCCTTTCACTTTGCTGACATTAATTTTTTACTGAACTTGGCTTGTTCGGTATTTAAACGCTAGCTTTGCTCATTCATTTTTTTTCTGCAATCAGATAACAAAGCTGGCCATTTGTAAACCACATGTTTGTTTGTGTTGGCTTTTCTTTGTAACCATTTCAGGCACGATTTTCAACAACTTTAACCTCACATTAAGCTGAAAATGTCTGGCTGAGTAAAACAGTTCCAAAAAAACTTGCTTTTCCATATTTGATCTTCACTTGTCTTTGAATGTAAATGTTTCAAGAGATGTAAGAAATGTACAGAAAACCCATAAAACAATAACTTCAAAGTATTGTAAAAATTCAAAATATTAATATTACTTCATCACAAGTAGTTTATGATGCCACAAGCAACAAATGTACCAAATGTCCGCAGGATTATTATTCGAGTTACCGCGTCCTCTTAGCTCACTGATACATATCTTTCAGTGTTTTTTACACCCTGCAGCTTTGTTTTTGGTTTACTGTGGCAGCTGTCATGGTGTTCAGATGATGTACTCTGTCTGCAAGGAGAGAGCTGAGACTAAAATATGTTTTCAGTGCTGCCTGTTTGTCTGCAGGCCTGTTTGCATCAAAAAACGACCTTTCTGAAGTCTGTGAAACTTGATGGATAAGGTGAAGCACAGGCAAGGGAACAATGGAAAATATGGCATTGACCTCGGATGGGCTCTCCCGCTTGTCTCTTGTTTTATAGATGCAGCTGGCAGCAGTTGTGAATAAGCACTGTATTTGTCAAATCTACAAGTTTAAAGACATGGTTCACTCCCAAATCTAACTTGGTGTTATTTTTCAATCTAAATCGTTTTCATGTAAGTTGCCAAATTTTTGAGATATCGGCTGTAGAAATGTCGGCTTTCTTTTGAATAGAATGGAATAAATTGGCACTTGCCGTGTAGTACTCAAAGTGGCACTTTGTAAAACTCACCAGAAATATATTTTCTTGTTGGCCAATATATTTGGTTCTGAAATCACCAAATATTGGTATCGGCTGTAAAAACGATGTCATCACGAGGTAGTGCCACGAACAGTTATCACGTTTCAAAGTGAGACACCAGCTTAGTTTTCTTTTTCAGCTTTATCTATATGAAAAAGAGTGAAAATCATTTCTGGAAGTGCCCTTACCAATCTGTTGTGTTTTTGTCTAAGAGACAATTTCCTGTTCGATATTATCAGCCATCTGACGGCTTTTGGCACAGCACTCCAAACGGGACTGGGGTTTTATCTGAGCTCCAATATGTTGACTTTGGGCTTCCATCTTCTGTCAGCACAGGATGCATAGGACAGTCCGGCAATAGAGAAATATATTTTGCGATTAAGGTTCACCTTGAATAATTGTATATTGAAATAAAAAATTGGTTTTGAACTCTAGTTTCTTTTTTTTTCAAGATTCAGGCCCTGCTTGGATTACGCTCAAAATATACTGAACGACATGGAGTTTCCACAGTCACTCAACTGTTAGACGGATATGAGGTTTGGCCTCATATCACTGCAACTCACAGGGGTGACTGTAGCAAACAGACATATACTGTACACACATACACACATACAAGTAAACACAGGCCCACACGTGTACAGTGTGAACAAAGAAAACGCACTGGCTGGCTGGAGCTGAGCTGCTACACCTCATTAAATTGGGAAATGAATCTAGGATGAATCCCTGGCTCCATTCCAGATAAGAATCTCAAAGCTTATTGGGGATTCACCATAAAATGTATAATTAACACATTTATTCTGTTGCTGTCACACGCTGGCCATTTTTACTTCATCCTTTTTTTCACTCTCAGTTCGGGCTGTAATTTATGATTTAGAAAAAAACCCCCAAAAGTAGTGATGGTGACATTAATGCCTTAATGCCTAATACCAAACAAAATGAATTGGTGCTAGAAAATCACTGCGCTGCAACGCCTTACTCATAATCGTGAATGGATTTTGCATAAACAACATGTGATTGTAAATTTCCAGCAGAAGCTGAAAATATACTGAAGGAAAGGGAATGTAGAGTTTCAGCACCGATGCCTGCAGCCTGCAAATTGGCTTGATGAAATGACCCTCTGGATCTTTTCATGTCAAATCCCAAGCCAGAGCTGCCTGAGGTGTCCACAGCAGTGTGATTGGCTGCCCTGGGTGAATAATACAGGCCTTCCCAGGAGAGGTGTAGTTGAAGCTGGGGGCAGTAGACATTAGCCTTGGTCTCTTCCCATGCTACTAGACACCGGCTCTGAGGATGGTTCTGAATCATGACTTTAGGGCAGCACTAACAAATACCTCAGTTCCTCTAGGAAGACCAGGTCTTACTGCATGGCTGTCTAGCCTCTGGTACCAGACATAGCTTTTACAACCTCATCTGCAGCCCTGACCTGCCCCACGCCCTAAGCAGGCATGCAGTATGCATGTGTAACTCCAGCTTTAGAGTGATTTTTTTCATTCTGAATTTGTTAGTGTGCTTATGCGATAATGTAGCAAATTAATCTGCCTGAGCTCTAAATTAAGCTGTGACATTTTTAATATGGTGCCAGTGGATGAAGAAGCAAGATAAAAACAGGTCAGACTACAGTTATTAAAAAGACTCCTCCTAAGTTCATTTTCTTCATTCTTTTGACTCGGCAGCACTGAATTATGCAGATTAATATGAATTCAAATGAGCAGTCAATTTAACCTTGTGCTTTTTTAGATTTCTCTGAAGTTTGAGCCACATTCTGATCTTTTATAACTTCAATATTATATTCTATGATCTTTTGCCTGGATTAAGGTGTAATGTGGTAGCTGCGAGCTGTGTGGCAACAAGTGAACATTTTTGTTCTGTGGTTTTGTGATGTGACTAAATTTTGCTTTGCTTTCTACTCAGTTCATTCAACGCTTGTGTTGTGATCAATGACTGTAGAGCAATGACTGCAGTCACTGGTTGTGATGGAGACACAATTTGATAAAACTACTTAACAAAAAAAAAAATCCCCACTTAACAATGAATCAGTACCCCAGTTTGCCCAAGCAAGGAAAACATACGTCACCTCAGCTTAACCTGAAATCTTGTTGAACTTGTACCAACTGACCTCGACAAACAGAGATGTCACACATATTTATTTCTGTCTCATCACGTATGACATTCCCACTACAGCAGTCTCATGAAAGAATGATGGTTCGCTCTCTGAAATCTGACCTCATTTCAGATCACTTTGCTGCTGGCTCAGCCGGTCAGTCAATCACATTGATAAAGCTCCGAGTGAAATGGAAAGTAAAGTGAGTGTCCCCTTGTCTTGTCCCTTGGCATATCATCTGCCAGCTGATGTGATCGATACGGCAGAGAAACCTAATGGCATCATGGCCGCACCTGTGATTAGCCCTGCAAAATGAACCCACGTGGGCCCCGTCGGTCGCTATCGGACTGCACTAGATCAAAAAGATAGCTTCCAGCAAATTGCAGTGGACGGTAAATAACATCAATCTGTGGCTAGAGCTATAATGTGTCTCTCTCTCATTCTCTCTTTCTTTGACTCAAAACCACATAATAGAACAAAACTCATTATATGACTGATGACAGCAGTAACTGGATGTGCTATTCAGCCCAGCGGTCTCTGTCCTTGCTTATGTCTCTAAAAGCCTCTTTCCTTCTTTTGTTCTTCTCTTGTCTCTACCTGCAGTTGTGAAAGTGCACGTGTCCTCAGAGGCGGTGCGTCACTGAATTTGGGGGCAGACCTTTGCGTCTCACGTGATCATGGAGTGGAGGAGGATGGATGTAGGAGTGCTTCTGCTGTTCCTGGTGCACCTTGCCACTGCGCTGGAGGTCCCACTAGACCGTAAGACAACAAATCACACACAGCTGTAAACAAAGTGATCGCACAGTGTCAGGTTTACTTTGCATTTAGTTACAAGATAAGTCACCCGGCCTATTAGTTGATCAAACATTTTGATAATCAAGCACATAAAAGCCGAATTTATTTTGATTTTGGATTGACAAATGTACCGATAATGACTTCCAAGTCCAGTACAGTTTGGCTGATAAAAGTTTTACCCTTGTATAACACTGTATAGCTTTTTCTTCTTTATGTTATAAATATTGTTAACAATTCATTAATTTTGCCTTAAATTTCAGAAAAGTACGAAAACAAGCTATTTTTAATTTCTGAATCTAAAAATTCTGCTTAAACACATCCATTTGAAAGTAGAAAACATTTGTTGTTCATGTGAAAATTGGCTATTAAATAATTATTTTGGAGAGTCAAATAACTATTTTAGCTCTAGTCTAGTCTAGCCTTTCTTGTATGCATCTGTGTAGTTTCATCAATGTACTTTATGTATTTACCAGTTACTGTGACTGCATTTTATCCATGTAAATGTAGTGTTGTTTGTATATTAACAATTTTTAGATACTAATTGTGACTTACATGGACTGACATTTAACATTTCAGCCTGAAGCTTCTGTTGCTTTTTTGTATTTGGTTGACCACTGGAGGCCTCCATTCCTCAATATAGAGCTAGCCACGTGTGAACCTTGTTACAAGGCAGAGATATTGAGGGGGATATTTTTCACAACTAATATCTGGTTATTTTCTACTGTCACTATTCTTTTTTCTTTCTTCTTTGCTGAAGTTCTGGAAGGATGTAAGTCTCAAAGAATCTGAGTTTTTGCTTGCGGTTTGTTTTTGGATATTAAAGATTACATTTTATCTAGCTGCTCGTTATGAATTGTTGAATTGCATTTAGTCTGATTTGTTTTACGGGATAGTGAGTGTGATTTCGAGTGGCCTTGGCATGTTGCATGCATTGATTTCTGTGTTTCTTTGTTTGCTGTTTTTGTTCTGTGTGTTTCTGCAATGGTAGAGTATTTTCTATGAAGCAATACTGCAAACAGCATGAGTCCTTATATTATTTGTTTTGTCATAGCCCATTACTTATCTCCACAGCACTGACAGGAATACATTAGGCATCGGCTCATTGCAATAAAAGGAAATGTTCCTGAGCTTTCTGCCTACCTTTCTACATTCTGAGAGCTTTTTTCAGTTTGTCAGCAAACAGCTGTGTGGCTTTATTCAGTATGCTAAGTCTGCATGTTATTGGTAATCACTGCTGGTGTGGTCAATGCAGCAGCAGGAAAGAAAAACAAAAGAGGCCTACTCATGCAGTAAAGGTCCTGATTAAATATCGCCCGTTTTCTGGTCGTCTTTAGTGCCGCAGCCGCCAACCATCACTTACCAGTCCCCTAAAGATTACATCGTCGACCCACGAGAGAACATTATAATCCACTGTGAGGCAAAGGGAAAACCGCATCCCAGGTAGGAATTCTTGAATTTCTTTTAAATGGAAAAAAATATATAAATTCCCCAGGAGTGGATTCAGGTACCACCTGTCACAATGTTTAAAATGTTTTCAGCAGGTTTTCTAAACAATGCCAGAAAAGTTCTGCTTGACTCCTACACATTCAGGCCTTGACATGTGTTTTTGAATGCTTTGAATGAATGTAACATATAGTTAGCTCTCATCAAGATAACATACATGCACATAAATTTGTGGTTTTATGCTCGCAAGAACTCATAGATAAAATACACCTCTCAGCCCTTAACCTTTACTTTACCCCAGCTTATTCTTCCCCCAGCCCAAAGCAAGTTTATTATGTAACCATCCAGAATATTTTTGTAGATTCAAACTCGGCAAATATAGGAAAAACTTTTGAAAACGTTCTTTAAAGAACACAATTGGAAACATTTACAGTAAAGGTTCAGGTGCAATGATATAGCCAAATAGGTAAAACAGATTTTATTAATGTGTTATTTTTTATATGAATTACCAGATTTGATCACTTGAAAATTACCCGCATTCTTATGATAATGGTCTTATTTTTCCTTAGTTTCTCCTGGACAAGAAATGGGACCCACTTTGACATCGAGAATGATCCCAACGTGGACATGAAGCCGCAATCTGGGACTCTGGTGGTGGATATCAGCAGAGAGAGGGTTGAACACTACGAGGGGGTGTACCAGTGCACAGCACGAAACAAACACGGAACCGCTGTTTCCCACAATATAGTGGTTAGACAGTCCAGTGAGTGCAACTTGCTGTATCACTTCTTTAAAATCACTTCTCTCTCTTCTTTCATTGTCTCATGTGCATCTTATGAAAAAAATCACCTCCTTTCTTCTCTTTTTCTAACGATTAAGTTGCAATTTCCATCTTAAGAGCACTCCTGGAAGGTAAAAGTTGTTTGTAGAAAGGTGCATGTCTTATTTTGTTGGACACGACGGTAGATATAGGTGATTGAACCTCTGTAATCTCCCCACTTCCATATTTTTATTCTTGATCATTCCCCTCATCTTGCCACATCGTCATGCAAGCTCCAGTCTGTTAGCGACCCATATTTTATCCCAAATTAGGATTTGATCGTGCTATTCTCCAACCGATATAGGATCCCCCCTGTGGTCAAAGGAGAAAATCAAGCCAATCGTGGTGCAGGAGGGCGTGTCTTTGGTGTTGCCGTGTCGCCCCCCTGCTGGCCTACCCCCTCCCATCATATTCTGGATGGACAACAGTGAGCAACTTGATCTCTTATGTTTCTTTGTGGTAACATGATGTTTTTGCTGCATAAGATTAAGAATTACAGTGATTTTCTTTTTCAATTTCCTGTTCCATCTTACAACCAATCATACTTGCTGTATTTCATTTTGCAAGCTAGGCTGTTGGAAATGTGGAAATCGTAATATATTTTTTCTGCTGTCACATTTATTGGTTTCTTTTCATTCCTTAAAATTTATCACATGAAAAATACTGAATGGCAACAAACTCATCTTCAGCCTGATGAACTGCATATCAGAATGTGAATATTTGCGATTAGATGCATAAATACCTGATTATGTAGGAAATGTAGACCCATAACCGTAATGCAGCTGCATCTATAACCTGTACTCTCCCAAACACTTTCCTGTATAATGTTAATGTGACGCTGTACATTTCAGACTTTCAGAAGCTCCCTCAGAGCAAGAGGGTGTCTCAGTCGTTGAACGGTGACCTGTACTTCTCCAATGTTCGCCGAGAGGACACCCGGAACGACTACATTTGCTACGCCCGCTTCCCCCACACACAAACCATCCAGCAGAAACAGCCCATCACTGTCAGGGTCCTTAACCGTAAGTCTGCCACAGTGTGCGATGCAGAGACACGAGCACTGAAATCTACTCAAGTCTTTGTTATAACCTTTAAGAGAGTGGCAGCGTTTGTAATGTGTGTGCGGTTGATTTTACGGTAGTTTGTGCAGGCATGACGGCGTAGGAGGAAAACAGCATTTCCTATCTATGATGCCGTCCTTGGAGACGCCAGCGGTCGCTGCCGCACTGAAAAGGCATATTGTCAGAGCTCTCGTGGTTATCTGCCAAACAGACGTTCAGTATTACTTCTGTAATATGTTCTGTATACACATTCTCCACCAACAACAAAGGCTTCTCTCATCTCAGCTACAAGACGGCAGGCTGTCTCCACTAAAGTGGATTCTTATGGCGATCATTCTTCATCGTAGATTTTTTTCTGTCATGTGAATTTTTGTTCTTCAGTCATGTTAAGTTGTCCAAGCTTTTGTGTTTTTCTTTGCCTTGATGAGTTCAACTTGTGAAATGGCGTGTGTCTTTTTTTGGTCTTTTTTCTGTTGTGTTGCAGTGGATGAAATCAATGACACAATGGCAGCTTTTTACAATGACACTGATTTATTTAGTGGTGAGTTATGGCACCCCCTAGTGTTTAACCCCCAACTTAGAGCTCCGCACTAGCTCTTACCCACTAACACTAACCCTTCAACCCATCAACCCTGAGATTTTCTGCAACGTTACTGATTATTTTTAAGGGGTAGGATCTGGCACCCTCTAGTGATTAATCCCAACATGGAGCTGGGAATTCTGTCTTACCCACTAACTTCTACCCCTCGAACCTAGAAATCCAAGTAAAGTCTTTGTCAACCTGTAACTCTTCCTCGATCTACCCAATTAGATCCCCCTTTCTTAACATGTAGTTCTTCTCATGAATTTTCAAAATTAGAGCTGCATGCTCTTTTCCCTAAACTGGATGGACTCCTTGGGATACTTGGGGAAAAAACATCACATATTAATTCAAACGCATATAAAATTTATTCTGGATGGTCAGTTAACTAATTAACTCCTTGTAGTAAAAATATGCATGTTAAAATTCTACTTTTCTTTCTCCAATCTTAATACCTAAGGATTTCCAAACTTGTAATTTACTCTCTTACATATAATTTTCTTCACATTTAATTTCTCCTTAACGTTTTTTGTCCTTGTCTAGTGGCTACACATGTTGGCTAAATTGAAACATGCAAAAACCTTGATTCTCATCAGATTAAAACACTCACTCTGGATTTCATATTCCTAGTTATGGAGATTACTTTGTCACCAGTTAAATTGCCAGTTTAATGGCAAAAAGCAGTTCTCTGTGTGCTGTTTATTAAGTTAATTTATTCATTTGTTTTATACCAAACACAGTACAATGCATTAACAAGAAGTTAAAGTCTAAATTATGAGAATTAGTCTGTGATAAAGTGACGTCATGTACGTATATAGCAGACCATTACACGTTTCAGTCTTCCAATTTGTGTGGTGATGGGAGGGTAGTAATACTAAAGGAGCTGATTTGCTCTCAATCTTGCAGACGAGGTGCTCATTTCTTTGCCGTTACAATCGCTTTCATCACTCATATGATTCTGTGTGCGTGTGTGTGTAAATATAGAGGCACCCGTGGATGACAGAAGACCAACCTTCCTCATCCCATCTGGCTCATCCAGTTCCAAGATGGTGTTGAGAGGTGATAAACTGGAGATGGAGTGCATTGCTGAAGGATTGTAAGACAAAGAATCTGCTGTTAATTCATGAACTCAGTGCATTCATAAGTCATGTATTTAACGAGCGTCCACCTGCCATCATCAGTTTGTCTGTCTGCGCTCTCTCTTTGTGAATCTAGGCCCACCCCTCACATCTCTTGGACCAAAATAAGTGGTGATCTGCCTTCCAAACGCACCTCCTTCCTGAACTACAACAAGACCCTTCACATCGAGGACGTGTCAGCATCAGATGAAGGAGATTACCGCTGCACAGCGAAGAACCAGCTTGGCTCGGTGCACCACACCATCCACGTCATGGTCAAAGGTGTGCTTGACGAAATGCTCAGCTCCCATCAGACTCTGTGCTGCTTGGGAGCTCAGTCACTGCTTCACTCTACCGCTTTATTTTCTCCCTCTTCCTTATAATTGATTTATTCACAGAAGCTAACAGGGCATTGGGTTTAGTGATTAATTGTCCAGCCTGTTTCTGTACCCTGTGCTGCTTGCAGCTGCTCCATATTGGATCGATGTCCCTCCCAGGAACCTTGTCCTAGCTCCAGGGGAGAGCGGCAGGCTGTCCTGCTTGGCCAGCGGCACACCCAAACCCACCATCACCTGGGCTATGAATGGCATCTCCATAGAGAGTAAGTGCAGCCTCTTTTTTTTCAAACTCTCTCAGCTTTCATAATAGATGATCTCCTTTTTCATGAGAAGCAGGCATTATTAAAATTGAAATTGTAGATGCCTTCCCTCAGGTGGGTATTGATTCATATTTCCGTGAGTTATTATACAAATTCCGAGTTATGATACCACCTTTTTCAAACATCATTATAAGGGTGATTATGAGTTTCAAAAAGCTCTTTCCATTATCCAGATATATACAGTATCTTATAATCCCTTTTGTACATTAACAGATTCACCCAAGGATCTGAGCAGAAAGGTGGAGGATGACATCATAATCTTCACCGATGTACAGCCTGGATCCAGCGCTGTGTACCAGTGTAACATCTCTAATGAGTACGGTTACGTCCTGTCCAACGCCTTTGTCAATGTCCTCTGTGAGTTCACTACACTCTATCCCTTTGCATTTGAATGCCATTTCCATTTATATTGATTCCTGGGAGGCAATAACATGGCAATAATGCTTTATTGCAGCCGAGCCACCCAGAGTGCTAACACCACCTAATAAAGTCTACCAGATCATCAAGAACCACCAGGCCTTGTTAGACTGCTCTTCCTTTGGATCACCTATGCCAAAAATTACATGGTGAGCGAACGAAAATCTAACAGAGGAAAATTGTGTCGTGTTTCTTTTACTAACTGAAAACAACTGACTTTGTGCTTTAGGTTTAAAGACAGTCGGTCCAGCATCCTGCAGGAAGACCCTTACATTCTTTATGACAACGGGACGTTAGAGATTCGCATAGCTCAAGCACAACACAATGGCAAATACACATGTGTTGCCACAAACAGTCTTGGGATTTATGAGAATCATGTCTACCTGGAGGTCAAAGGTAAGAGTGCTCCTCTCTGAAATTTGTATTTGTTTGACTAATAATTTTAACAAGTTTTTAATAACAGGCCTAAAACGTATACTAAATAAAACTCTTGATATGCATTTGTATAGCATGTACTCACTAGACACATTAGACACTTTACACTTTATTATACACCTTTCTAGTGCTGGGTTACACCCTCTTTTTGCCTTTACAATTACCTTCATTCTTTTTGGTATAAATTCAACATAGTTAAATAGTTACTTGTAACTATTTACAAGTTACTGCAAATAGTTTGAATGATACTCACTTGGTCTTAAGGGGCCCGAAGTATGCAAGAAGTAAAGTAATTAAGTAATAAAATAGACAATATAAACAATACAAAGGGTTAAATATTTTTTAAAAGTTTCGATCAACAGAAGGCTTGTCCAAACAGAAAAGTTTTTAACTGCTTTTTAAAGGATTCCACGTCCCCCACAACATTACTTCACAAACCAACAGCCTGAAGTGCTGATAAAAAGCATCAGACCTGGCAACATTTTTTTAAACGTCTATTATCCAATTTTAGAGAACCTGTGCAATTTGTAGCCTCAGTTTCCTGGTCTGTTTCACAGTTTGATTGTCAATTCAGCAATACTCTTCTGCATACCTTGGTTGTAACAAGTGGTTATCAAGAAGGAATTTTCCTTTCTTTTTTTTTTTTCTTTGCGCCAATTTCTGTGAATCTGAGGTGGCTGTATGCTAAAATCTCAATAGGTTAAAACACTCAGTGTAGCCCATCCAGTAGCAACAACCATGTTATGTTCAAAGTCACTTTAATCACCTTTCTTCACCAATTCTGATGCTCAGTTCATCATACCTACATGTCGAAATGCAAAGCGTTGCTGTAATGCGATTGGCTAATAGATATTTGCGTCAACAAGCAGTTGAACAGGTGTACTTAAAAAAGTGGCCAGTGAGTGTAGCCTACCCTTTATTGACCAACCCTTTATATTTACCTGTAAAATGGGCCCGCCGATGGGCTCATGGTCGATAAAGGGTTAAGTGTATTAAATTATTTATTTATTTATTTTTAACTGCTTGTATATTTAACTGTTTTTCTGTTTCTTTAATGTAAATCTGTTCTATTTTGAGCCACGGACAGTCATCATGTACCAGTCAGCAAACCTTGATTAATCACTGAGGTGACTTGCACAAAATGAATCCATGGCAAACTTCAGTTTCAACACTTGCATTTTGAATCTGTCAGCTACTAAATAAGAACCTAGCTTGGAGCAAACACGTGGCAGTTTCACAGCACCTGGACCACTTTATTCTTCCCCAACAGAGCCAACCCGAATCCTGAAGCAGCCAGAATACAAAGAAGTCCAGAGGGGCCGATCTGTGGTGTTTGAGTGCACGGTAAAACATGACCCTTCGCTCATTCCCACGATGACCTGGCTCAAAGATGACGGAGAGCTGCCTGACGATGAGAGGTCAGAGCTTTTTATATCCGTAGATGTCTTCTTTTTTGAAGCCTGCTGTTAAAAAAAAAATCAGGTCTTTGTCTGGTATTTGTGTACTGTTATGGATATATGCAGGATCTTTTGTGTACTGAATGTTGTAAAAGAAGGAAAAACACATACATTCAGTTCATAGTGATCTGCTGAATGTTTTTGCAGACTGATCGTGGACTCGGACAGCCTCACCATCACTGATGTTACAGAGGACGATGCAGGAGTGTACACCTGCATCATGAACACCACTCTGGACCATGATTCAGCCACCGCTAAGCTCACCGTTGTGGGTATGTAATGGTGTGCACAGTTACAAAACTGCTCAGGTATAAAACACACTCATAACGTCTCTCTGTCTCAGCTCCTCTTAGAAAAGGTAACCTGTCCAATAACTTACCCACCGTATTAGCTTTCATCGCTTCAAGGTTAAATGCCGAGAGCAGATTTAGTCAGTGGCACAAATATCCGTGTGCTTCATTCTAAAAAAGCCAGATTATTTTCTTTGTTTCCTTCTGAATGACTGACCTTTAAAACTCCCTATTTCACTCCTGCCCTCCTACCTGACAGAGGCCACAACACCAGCTGTTGTCTACGGTAAACCTGCAGCACACACGAGCACCCAGATGTGCTCTGCAGACGTGCGCTTGTGTTTGTGAAATGCAGCATGCGTTGACCTGAAAATCACAAAGCATTATTGTGTATGTGTGTGGGCTTTTTTAAATTCATTTTTAATGTTCCAGCATTTATTTATTTTTGTCTCTGAGAGTTTATTTTTTATAAAATTGCTTAGATATATTTTTTTTAATGTTTTGCCAAATATGTATAATGTTTGAATGCTTTAAACCACTGGTGGAAACATTTACTCAAGCCAAAAAAAATGTCTCTTCACAGTCGAATGCAAACATTATTTGTAAAGCAGACATCTCCCCGTTGCACCACTTGGGATATTTCCAAATACACGTTGCTCTCATCACTTATTTATTCAAGGCGTGCATTTCACTTTATCACCTAATTCCAAAACATGAGCATCAATTTAACCTCTGTGTGAGCCTGAGACTCGATTTCATGCGGAATGATTATGTAGTGGGATTTTCATATGCATGATGCAATGTCTGCATGTTTATCACAGCCCAGATAACACAGTCTAGTAGAAGATGTACAGAAATAAAGGAGAAACTCAAAGGTGTGCTTGGTTAAATCAACAAATTAGCATCTATTATGGTTTCAGTATCACAGAAACATGGCCGACACGTCCTTCATTTTTTGTTTTTGCTCCATCTTGTTCATAGCATGAACCCTTCATCTTCTGTAGAATGAAGCCACTATGAATATAATCCCAAGCACACAGGTTGATGCTGCTGCTTGTGCTGTATTTCTCCCAGAGCGACCCGACCCCCCGACAGACCTGGAACTGACAGACCAGAAAAAGAGGAGTGTTCAGCTCACTTGGACCCCTGGGGATGAACATAACAGCCCTGTTCAGAGTATGTTTATTTGTGTGTGTGTGTGTGTGTGTTGTTTGGCTTGCTCTCTGTGTGGGTTTTATGTGAACGTACACCTTATTATTAGATTGTTGGTCTATATTGCTCTAAATGTTTTTGTGCAAACAAAATCTTTAAAATTGGCTACACCCAGTAGTAACCAATACCAAAGTCTAAAATCTGCCTTTTGGCAAAAAAAGAAAAGAAAAGAAATGCACTTAAAGACTTTTCCAAACTTTTCTGGAAAATTTACTTCTCTACTGTCAATTAGTATCCTCAGGGTGATGAAAACCCTCATCATTTTTTGAAAAACCGGGCTAAATCCGCTATTTTCTTGAATCCTCAAAGTGCTGCCGAAAGTGGATTTTTTTTTTGTTAAGCTAGGCTTTTTGAATTAAAGTATCCTAAAAAAACACCCCGAGGGCTTTAATTCCACTTATGGAAATATACTGTCACACACTATTTAAGGTGTGATGTCTTTTTTTTAAATACAGAAATTCTGATCCAATATGAAGACTCACTGCACCATCGGGGTCACTGGCATAATCTTACCGAGGTCCCTGGAACCAAGACAACAGCCCACCTTAAACTGTCGCCCCATGTTCACTACACCTTTAGAGTTCTGGCTCTCAACGCGGTGGGCTTCAGTAATCCCAGCCGCCCCTCCAGGATGTACAAGACAGAACCTGCAGGTACAGAATCAGCTGACTGACTGTGTGATTTCTGCTCTTCTTGGTGCAGTTTCCTGTATAAAGTAATTCTCCATATATCCATTTCTTAGCCTAATGCATTAAATAATGCATTAGGCTAACAGATGCCATATCAAAGCTGTTGTGTATCAAAGTAAAGACAATGAAGTACTGTAAGATTCAGTATGCATACATACACTAAAGTCTGTAAAAGTAAATCAGACCAGATTATAAGTAGAGATCTAAGAAAGATTTTCCATCCAATAAGTGTTAATTGTGTCCTTAATGATATATTTTTCAGCTCCAGATGAAAACCCAACAGGTGTACAGGGATTTGGAACTGAACATAACAATCTTGTAATCTCCTGGAAGGTAATAAGCAGCATAAGGCTGATCCTTTTAATCCTCAGGCATTTATTAAAGTCTTCTCATACTGCAGAGCTTGACTTTGTAATTGTGTGGTCTTATGAGCTTTCTTTATGGGGGTTTGTTCACTTTATTGTCATTCAACAAAACTATATTTTCAGCTTCCTGTACTGTTACATGTTGTCTACAGAAGCTTTCCAATGGAGAATAAGTTACATTAAAGCTTTCTCCTCTGCAGCCACTGACAAACCTCCAGTCTAATGGTCCCGGGCTTCACTACAGAGTGATGTGGAGGCAGAAGAAGGTAGAAAGCGAATGGAATAGAGTGACCGTGTCCAACAATTCCAAGTTTGTTGTGTCTGGAACGCCCACGTTTGTTCCATATGAGATTAAGGTTCAGGCTGTAAACGAACACGGAGCTGGACCTGACCCTGCTATTGCCCACGGCTACTCAGGAGAGGACTGTGAGTAAGACTGTCTATTTAAAAAAAAAGATTATGCTCAAGAGCCTGCGGGTGATGCAGCTGGTGTGTGTAACCTATAACATATTCTCAGTATGTTCCTTTTTTCTGTATTTTGCTGTTGTAATGCTGTGTTCCCCATCTACTATACAGTGCCCGTAGCAGCTCCAGAAAATGTGCACGCTGTGGTGCGAAACAGCACCCTGGTAGAGGTGTTCTGGGATCCCGTGCCCGCTCATTTAATACGCGGAAATATCAAAGGATATAAGGTACCGTATAAGATAATGTAACATGTGCACCATTTCCACCAGTTGTACTATATACGTCATTTATATCTACACGCTTTCAGGTGTCTTACTGGAGAAAACACCACTACAAGCACAATCCTGATCACATGGAGCAGGACATTCTTGTATTTAGTGGGAATCATACCCAGGGCATGCTGCCTGGCCTCCACCCCTTCAGTCTGTACTTGTTCAATGTAAGGGTCTATAATGGAAAAGGAGAGGGCCCCCGGAGTGTAACCCAGCAGTTTAAGACACCCGAGGGAGGTAAGAGATTGGAAGGGACACCCTTTGTGTCTGTGTGTCTTTTTTTTTTCATATGAGAGTAGACTAAAATGACCCAGAGTATAGTTTCAGTCTTCATTATCATAACTGGAACAGGAACAGGTAGCAAATTAGCTCCACTTGAATGACAGCTTTGTTTTATCTATGTAAAACAGTGTCACATAACTGGTTAGCAAATAAAAAATGATGACTTTCCATCTGTAACTGATCTATGCTCTAAATCATACAATCAGAAGTTTGGCTATTTAAGTTATTCAGTTATCAACGATTCTCTTCGGTCTGAGTTTGAAAGGTTTTTGTTTATTTTAATCTGTGAATATACAAGCATTTGCTCAGTGTTTTTTGCACTAGAGGCTTTAAATTTCCCAGTCGCCTATTACTCACATCCAGTCTAATTGTAATGACACAAAGCAATTTTTGTAAGTAGGAGAAATTTTTCCCTTTAAGTGCTGCACAAGCTTTATTGCACACTGAAGGTCAAATATCTGAATGAAATATAAATAAGAAAGCCACATTGACTGGAGGCAGACTTTGAGTATTAACACTGGGCACTCTGCATAAAGTAAAACCCAGAAATCCTCAATGAACACACACACACACACTGTCTCTTCAGCTATTTATTTAAAACATCCTATCTTTAGCTGCTCTTTAATTAACTTGTGCAAGGTTTCATTATATATGTCTTTTTGCAGTGCCGGGGTCTCCTACTTCGCTGATAGTCACTAACTCAAACCTGGACTCTCTAACCCTTGAATGGAGTCCTCCTCATGACCATAATGGGCACATTACCGGGTATACCCTCAAATATCAGCCAGGTGAGGCTTTTTTCTTAAGTATTTTGCATCTTTACCTAGTGAGTGTCATCTTCTTCATGTAGTTTGTAGATTTGTATGTCAATCTTTTTCATGTCTTGTGCCGTCATTCTGTTCAGATCATAAGACAGAAATGATAATCAATACTTAGAGTAGCCTAAGAGCATTTTTGTTTTTGCCTAAATTAAAAAAAACACAAATAACAAATCAACTTTGGTCATTCCTGCCTTCTATTTCTGAATCCTACACCCCAAATACTTCCATTTCCACCTTTTTCATCACTGACACTCCATCTACACCTACCTCCTACCCAACTCTCTATTCAACTTACCCCACTGCTTCCCAACTTCCACCCCCACCCCATTATTCTTCTCGCCCATCCCTCACCCCTGTAGTAAATAACTCCAATGAACTGGGCCCAGTGGAGGAGCTGGCCTTGGCTGCCAATGAGACCTCTGTCACTTTGCCCAACCTCAAGTACAGCATACGCTACAAGTTTTATTTGAATGCGAAAACAGGCGCTGGAGCAGGTGCAGCCATTTCTCAGGAAGCTGTCATCATCAGGGAGGAAGGTAAGTCATCAAATACAAGAAAAATATGAGAAAAAAAAACTCTAACTAGATTTCATGTTTCTCCCACTGGAGATGTGGATAAATATTAGATTAATATATATGTTCTGTTCTGTATTTGTTGAGGTAAGAGCATGAAAGCGTGTAAATAATTTACAGAGCATGTGCTTGGTTTGTATAATTGTCCATCAGAACATTTTCCAGTACGTGTTATTTACCAGATTTGTTTGTTTATCTTGCTTTGAAAATTCGGTAAATGTCTGGTAAATATTTGCTTAAATTGCCCCTAGCCTTTTTAAAATTTCTAATCATTTTGGTGATCTAAGGAAAGCCCCTCCCAAAATACAGCCTCAGAGACCTCTCTGGTGAAGTGGATAAGCAAACCTGAGTCCTGGTGTGCTGCAGCAGAACTGTGCAACACGTTTAGCTTGCACTGCTTTGCTGTGTATGCTTTGCCAGTTTGAATTGTTTGGTGTCAAACATTCCTCTAATTCTGTTGTGTAGTTTGAAGCTGCTCATCATTCAGTTACTGCAGACTTTATGGATTAGCTGTCAGAAAATCAGCTGGCAACAACAATTTAGAAAAAGTTGTTTCTTGTTATCCAGACCCATCTACCCATGTGTGAAAAAGTTATTGCCTCCTAGACCTGATAACTGACTGTGCCATCTTTAGCAGCAAAAACTGCAATCAAGCGTTTGTGATAAATGACAATGAGTCTTTCACAACATTGTGTGGATGTTTTGGCCCACTCTTCTTGAAGAATTGTTTTAATTCATCCACACTAGAAGGTTTTGAGTGTGATCAGTCTATTTAAGGTAAGGCCAAAGCCTCTTAATATGATTTAAGTCCGAACTTTGACTAGGCCACTCTAAAACCTTGGTTGAGGTGGTTTTTAGCCATTCAGAGGTTGTGTTTCTGATTATTGTCCTGCTGCATAACCCAAGCATGCTTGAGCTTCAGGGCATGAGCTGATGGCTGGAAATTCTCCTTCAGGATTTTCTGGTAGACAAGTCGTCCAGGTCCTGATGCAGCAAAGTAGCCTTAAACCATCACACTACCACCACCATGTTTGAGTGTTGCCATGATGTTCTTTTTATGAAAGTTAGTTTTACACCAGATTTAATGGGATGCAAACCTTTTGGGGTGACTGTAGCTCGGGAGGAAGAGCAGGTCATCTACTGATCGGAATGTTAGTGGTTCAATCCCTGGCTTGCCCAGTCTGCATGTCAAGTATCCTTGGGCAAGATACTGACCCCAAGTTGCTCTCCGATGCATCCATTGGAGAATGAATGAGTGTGATTGTTAGTTAGTAAGCACTTAAAAGCATAGAAGGAAGTGCTTGTGTGAATGGGTGAATGTGGCATGCTGTATAAAGTGCTTTAAGGGCTCCGGGAGAGTAGAAAAGCACTATATAAGGATCAGTCCATTTACCATTTACCTGGATGAGTCATCGATGCACTGTTGGAGTAATTTTGATAGGCCGGGCACTCCTGGAAAGGTTCACCAGTGTTCCAGATTTTTTCCATTTGTGGTTCATTCTCAAAGCCTTAGAAATGTCTTTGCAACCCTTGCCAGACTGATAGATGTCAGTGACTTTGTTTCACAACTGTTTTCCACAGCTGTTTCTTTAGATCATGGCATGATGTGTTGCTTTTTGAGTTCTTTTAGCTTACTTCACTGTGTCACACAGGTTCCATTTAAATGATTTCTTGATTCAACAGGTCTGGCAGTAATCAATACTGGGTGTGGCTCAGCTTGATTTTGTGGTTAATCACAGTTCATTCATGACTTAACAAGAGAACGGTAATTACTTTTTCACTGAGGGAAGTTAGGTTTTGATAGCTTTTTTCCCTTAATAAAGGAAATCATCATTTTAAAACTGCATTTTGTATTTACTTAGGTTATCTTTGTCTAATACTAAACTTTGTTTGACATAAAACATTTCAGTGTAACAAATATGCAAATACCTTTTCACTATATATATAAAACACTTTCAAGTTACACAGCACAACCACATAAATGTCTAAAAAAGAAAGACACAGTTTGGGGATGTGGGTGGTTGTCTTCTCATAATGATCCCTGTCCGGTTGTTTCTCTTTGTCCTGTTTCTCTCTGCAGGCTCTGATATCACAGGTTGACAGAAATGTGGTGTTTCTAGACAAATGATTGTTTTACACATACAGCTATAGCTGCAAAACAAACCATAAGCATGCGCTCCTCACCTCTGAGCAGTTTCCCTTCGCCTCTGTCCAATTCTGTGGCCAACCAGAATGCTTGGCCGAGGAGTTCAAAGCAGGGAAAAGTTCAAAGCTGCACAGATAAAGATGCTCTGTGACATGTGCTTTTTTAATGCCATGTGATAAAACTAGATGAGTCTTTTCAAAGTGCTCAGCTGCTCTTCATCTTTTTTTTCTTCTTTTTTTCTCGCTGTGCCTTTGGTGATTTTGACCCCCTTCTTACTTCTTCCTCAGTGGCCGCTGGTGATGCTTTCCTGCTGCATGCCAGGGGCTTCGCATGGCATGCCAATGAACTTTGTGTTCTCTGTATAATGACTTTAGCATCTGTGGTGTCTCTGTGTGTCTCTGTGTGTGTCTTACGTGTGTGTGGTTCCATCTCTACCCCTCTTCATATTGTTTACAGGAAGCACCCAATCCCTTCATCCTATTGCACGGTCACCTCCACATGGTCCACCCCACAAGGGTACAGATTCTGCTGTGATATTAGTAACCTCAGTGTCTGTTGATTTGTGATGATTAGTTATTTTTGTCCTCTGTTTTTGTTGGCATAAAAGCAGTGAGAAACTAGATTTGGTGAAGCTTGGTGCACTTAATGTTAACTGTAGCAAAAGCAAAATATTTGATTGACAGTTATTGGATTGTCCTTTGACCAACAGACTCATGTTGATGGTTGTGTTTTCTCTTGTGTGCTCAGCAAGTCCTTTTGGAAACATTAGCTCCATGATCGGGGAAGACTGGGCCCTGATCAGTTGGGAGTACTGGGGCCCGGAGAAAAACTTTAGTGCACAATACAGACTAAATGACAGTAAGCAAAGAAACAGCAACATTTTTCTCAGTTCCATGCACAGGTGGCAAGAGACTCCTACTTCATTATTGGCTTATGCAGGTGAATAGAAATATTGGCAGTCATGCTGATGCTGGCTCTGGCCAGTGCAGACCCGGATGTGATAAACAATGCTTTCTGTGATTGGATTGCTAATTACCCAGTGCTGTTAATGCGTGCAGTTCCCTTGGCAATCTGGCTGGAACGTATGTAGACAAACGTCATAAAAGGCAGCACAAACATTTCCTATTATGCCAGCTGAATTTGACTGAAGTGCTCTCCATTGTTTTTATCCACCTGCAGTGAGGATGAACAGCACTGTAGTATGGCTCTCTCACACCTACCATTTTAATAGATTCACTTAGGGAAGATCACAATAATAGATCATAATCTTGCAAAATTTTGCTATCAAAAGCCTAATTATTGTGGTCATCAGTCACAACACATCTCACATTCAGCTCATTACCATTTGTGTACGTGCAGTGGCCCTAAAAGCTCAGCGCAAAAGAGGATCACCACCAGTTTGATAACGTATACGGCATTTTTGTCTGCAACTATGCCACCAATTCTGTGATAATGTACTTTTACTTATTTAGGCTACTACATGATTTTTAACTAAATCCTAAATGTAAATTCAAGGTAGTCAAAAACAATTTGTGAACATTTGAAAGTTTTGATGTAAAGCTGAAAGCAGATGATAAGTCTCTCTACTGCTCCTTCTATCAGAGGGCTTTTCCTTTTAAAAAGGCTTTTTTTCTTCCCACTGTCGCCAAGTGCTCATAGAGTCATCTGATTGATGGGATTCACTCTATTATTGTATGGTCTTTACCTTACAATATAAAATGCCTGAGGCAACTGTTCTGGTATTAACCTTTTTTGAAAGTGTCGTATTTATCAGTAAAATCACTTTTTTAATGGGAGAATATGACTTTTATTGTAAAGCTAGAAAAGCACTTTTTTATGTATTTCAGTTACATTTATCACTATGTACCACCTTTCATGGCAATGGAACAAGAACAGAAAATATACTTTTATATCAACCTAATCCAAAAGTAGCAAGTTTTAAAAATGAGAAAGCCCATTACAGCTTAGTTATTTTTTTTGAATTCAGTATTTTCTAAACAGCACACATATTATCAAAATGGTGAAATGATTTTTCTCACTTTGCATCTTTTCTGAAGTTGCAGTGCATTGAGCTTTCGGGGACACAATAATAATTCATTCATAGACTTAATGGATTTTTTAGAACTCCATGAATATTAACGATTGCCTGCAGCATAATGCCATACCAGTAGATGCTCTTTTCAGACAATTAGTTCCCATAATGTCATGATCTCCATGGCCTTTTTGAAGTTGTGTTCGCTCCTTCAAACATACTTCTCTTGATGAACATAACTCCTGCAGGTGAAAGTGAAGAGGACTGGAATACAGAGTTTGTGAATGGCTCTCAGAACATAACGCTGAAAGGCTTAAAGGGGGGCCTTTGCTATAGGGTCCGTTTGGTGGCTTTGGGTCACCACGACCAAGAATTCCACCACTCCAAGGAGCTATTGGTTACTCTCCCAGGTGAGGCACTTCCTGGATGGTCGCCTCCACCTCGGTGTGGCTGAGCCTGGCCTTACACTTTGTCGTGTGTCGCGTATGGAGTAGTTTGTGCTTTTGTATATTTATACAGAATCGAGCATGAATTTAACAGATGTGATGTGGTTGTTCTATATGCCAGACATGTACTGTAGTGATGTGGACAGAACATACAGCATGATTTTCTGGTTAATGCATAATGAATGTCAGTGTCGCACTGTTGGGAATTTTAGAAGTGGATATTCTAATATAGAATTTCAGTCTGTTTTTAGTATTATATTTGACTTAATATCACCCGTGCTAACGTAGGTTGTATGTCACTGTCCGTGTGTGCGTGTGTGTCTGTAATTGTGTGTACATGTTACTTCTTTGATTGTGTACTACTACTAATTTGGGCTCAAGTCACAGCTAGGATGTTAGGAACTGTCTAACTCATCTAACGTTAAAGTCTTTGTCAATAATAATAATATGCAATCTTGATTCCCTCGTCACCTGAAAATACATTATATCAGATAGGATATCTGCTCAAACGCTGACTTGATCTTCCATGTTTGTTTGTGGATAATTTTTGCTGTTTTCCCTCGCCACTGGGGATGAGATGTTAAAATAGTGCAAGTGTAAATGTTAAGTCTTTCTCCCCTTCTCTGGACAGCTGTGGCAAGCAGACAGGTGGACATCGCCACTCAGGGATGGTTCATTGGCCTCATGTGTGCAATTGCTCTGCTCATCCTGATCCTTCTCATTATCTGCTTCATCCAGAGAAATAAAGGAGGGAAGTACCCTGGTGAGTAATAGCACAATCACCACAACAAAAAGACTGTTGTTTCTATAATAACAACTTTATTCGAGCAGAACTTTTTAAAATGCACAGTTACAAACTGCTACATAGTTTGGATCAAACCATTCATTAAAGAAGTATACATCTCACATTAATGGAGAATGTTTTTTTTGTATTGACAGGGTTTATTCACTGTTGCCAGATTCACACATGAACCCATAAATTACAGTCAGGTTTTGTGAGTCCAATTATAAAGAATGAAAACCATACCTTATTTCTATTTGGCCCATTTCCCCTTCAATTCACCTCTCCTAGTGTTCCTGGTGTTTTAGATGCAGAAGTCCTGTTCTGACCATTTGCACATGAAACATGAAAACATGAATTTCTATGTCACAGTGATGTTGCTCTCTTGTTAAGAGCAGGGACTACACTGAGGTTTCTGAGTAAAAGACTGCACAGTGTCCACAGCCCAAAGGTAGGGCATCAGATCAGGAGCACAACCAGGAGCATGCCTGTCATTTTTATTTGGCTCTTATATAGGGGTCAGATGGGTGGAGTGGTTTAGGCATCAATTCACTCCCAAGTGTCAGACTGTCAACACATAGTTCTTGTGTAACATCTCAGAGAACATTCAGACGTGAACTGTGGAGTATGCAAGCAAGCTCTTTTGTCTATATCAATTCAACAATCCATTCAGTCAACTCCCTCAAAATTTTAAATTAAAATGTGTTGGTCAGAACAGACTTTCCAGTAAAGAAACAAAAAAAAGCATCTGGACTGGGAGAAACAGTCTACAGGTACACAAAGAGCTGAGCTCGAAGTTGTCGAAATTTAAGTTCGGGTTTTTGAATTTCATAGGTGAAGTTGAACAACTGTCTTCGTCATATCGCTTAAGAAACATGTTGTTTCTCACAATTCTTTAAAAGCCATTTTGACTAAATTGCTTCCTGTATCTCACCAGTCAAAGAGAAGGAGGATGCCCACACAGACCCTGAGTTCCAGCCCATGAAAGATGACGACTGTACTTTTGTGGAATACAGGTGAGAGAAAGTGCCCCAGCCTTTGGAGTCCCCAGAGCAGATTGTACCCATCAACCACTTGCCCCGTGTTCCCACTTTCTTTCCTAAATCTACACTCTGTGCTGGAGCTCTGCACTCCCTCCTACTTCTCAACCCTTAAAACTAATAAAAAGAATCATCCAGAATCACCATTAAATAAAGTCAAAACAACAAGAGGAAGTAACCCAGTCTGATCTTCTACCACCGTGAAGTACAAGATTTCTTTTCTGGGTTCTGGGACACCCTGGATGCTGTTTGTGTTGGACTTTATGTGTGCTTGATATGTGTGCAGGATTCTTCAGGTTCAGGGGATTCGTGGTTTAGGGTGTTTTAACATTACAAATAAGACTGTCAGGAATAAACAGTATAAGCTACTTTCATTTGCAACACATCCTGAACTGACCCCAAGCTTTTCAACTAATAAGCTAATCATATACATTGTATGTATAGTATATATATACATAGATATATATATAGATATATCTATGTATATGTATATATTAGTATTAACACTTTGCCTAGTGTATTGCTACTTACAGTACATGACCCTGATAGGATTGGAAATCTCTGAAATGGTCAGTCCTGTTAACTGTTACTTCAGTTATCCAGCTATGCTTGTCAGCATCCTTTTTCTAGGCTGCTTCTTTAATCACATGCAGAATACAGAACAATGAAGCACTTTACTTCTGTAAAACTAGCATTTTTGAATATTCTTTTTTTTTTATAAGTGAATTTCTAAGATGGTCTTGCTTTTATATTTTATATTCCTTTTTGTATTATGTATACATGAATCTGTTCTATGGATTTTATGTGAGACAGAAGATGTGCGATAAATACATATCATTAATTATATATAAAAATGTGATATGCATGGTTTTAAGATTTGATATTATGTATGAAATTTTGCTGTAGGCAATAATGTGTTGAATGGAAGTATTGTTTATATATATATATAGATATAGATATACAGTATATAGATGCATATGGGTATGTTATGAAATTGTCAGCACGCTTGAGGGAAGCAATCAACACTGAGAGGTCAGAGCTGGTTAATGCTACTTACAACAGGCCAATAGCCATTCTTTAGTAGAAATCATTTATGATTGGTGTTATTCTAGATTTTATTTTTCTGGGAAAAGATCAACAGAATAGTAGTCTGTCTCGCACTACTGCCCGATCCTCCAGCTTATCTATAGCTCTCCATTCCAACTCTAAACTTCCAACTCTGTTTCTAAAAACAGGTTACTTTAACTAAAGAGCTTCTTAAAATAGCTGGCTACTGTAGTTTACAAGGAATAGTATCTCAAACACAGTGTATTTTTTGGGGTGCCTATTTTCAATAGCCAGTTTGTTGTGCTTGTAAGTATGCACCGAATCAGGATAGAATATGTGGGAATCAGCTTAATAACAGAGTTCACGTTCATCATAATTAAGGAGCTTTTTGCCCATTGTAACAATGTGGCTCACGAATGAGTTGTTATTGGTTTTTAGACAGCACTGGAAGTGTTTGGCACAGATAAATATGCTACACAGAAAAGTGTTGATATATTTTTAAATCTAGAATACCACCAGTCTGTAGTATTTACACCACGAGATAATCTCTCCAATGGATATCGGCTGTAAAAACACAGTAGACAAATCACAAGGCAAAGTGTATAAATATTATAGTGCCTTTGTGAGAGTATTCTTTATATCCATGCTGTTTCATTACACTCAGCTGGAACCTTACAGTATGTCAATAAAGGCATTACTTAAGTCAACTGAGCTGTTCTTGTTTGACTGCTGGAGAGTATACTGTATTTTTAGATCAATCTGTACTTGTACAAAGCACATTTGCCTGTTAAAGTGCCAGACTTACAGAAATGTAAAATGTAGGAATGTGTTTGATCTCAGAGTGACGTCATCATCCTAACGCAGGGGGTGTAGGTCTCAGGAAAGGTAAGGGCAATGATGGGGATTGGCGGGGGTGAAGGGTTTTGTAAGTGTAGCATGTGTAAAGGGTCGGTGGGTAATGAAGTCACTGCGGAGAAAAATGCTTGCTATCTTTCACAGCTGTCATCGTGTATAATATTTTGTCACAAAGCCTTCATTATGTGCAGTGCTTCAAAAAATAAGCCGTCAGCAATCTGTGGCTATTCTATTCCCGTCATGTCCCCTAAATGCTTTTGCATACCATTTATTGTCTTTTCATTTTGGAGCATCTCAGCATTGTGACGGCTTTGCGATCTCATTGGCGTTCAAGTCGTGTATATGCAATGTTCTCAACTATCTGATACCCAAAGAAAACTTTCTTTGAGGACTTTCCATGCATTTTTGCCAATTTGTGATTTATCGTCGTGCTTGCTTTGGGGGCAGGGATACTTGGCTTAAACTTTCCTTTATTCACATCATTTCATTGGATTTTCTGTTTTTCATCACAGTCTCTGCCTTGGGAGAAAAATGCTTTTGTCAAACAGCACATTTACCACTTCATATTTGGTTTCAGGGGGAATTTGAAAAGGGTATGATTGCTTGAGCTTTATTCCCCCGTTGCCTGATGGAAACCAGCTAATCATTCATGGCTAACATTTTTTAGACATGGAGCAACCCGAATGTGCATTGAAATGTATTTTATATTCATTGCTGCATATTAATATTCATATAACAACTTTGCCATTATCTACCGAACTTAAGGGGTAGGTTGTGGTAAAAGCAACAATTGGCTCTTCTATGCTCCATCTAAAAAAAAAAAGTGATCACTATTCTCCTTATTGCATCTGTCACATCATCTCACCTGAAATGCCTGCATGTTATTTTCTCCTTCAGTGACAATGAGGACCATAAACCTTTAAAAGGGAGCCGCTCGCCATCTAATGGGACAGTTAAGAGAGACGACAGTGACGACAGTTTAGTTGACTACGGTGAAGGAGGAGACGGACAGTTCAACGAGGATGGCTCCTTTATCGGGCAGTATAGTGGAAAGAGTGCCAGTAGGGACACTGCTGAGGGCCATGAGAGCTCGGAGGCCCCATCCCCTATAAAAGCCATGAACTCCTTGAACTCTTTTGTGTAGCCAGTCGGTCTTAACAGAACAGTGTGGGGTGATGCACTGACTACTCAAGCCCCCTCAATCCCTACATCACTCTTACAGGGCTGTCCCAACACTGCATGGCTTTATGATCAAACATGTATACCCAGCTCCATAAATGAAACGTAAAACTCATTAAAGACGTTTATGTTTTCACACGGGCGTCTTATGGAGAAGCTTGGAAAACCTTAGCTAATTATACCCTGAGCGACATTTAGGAAGTAACCAACTCAGCCATAACTTTAACAGTTCATGACAGTTCCATAAATCCATATATTAATCAACACTTTAATATTAACAACTATTGCATTTTTACCAGGAATCTGATATGGACTATGCAGTTATTGTCTGAACTATATTTGTTTGTGTTGATGGTTGTCATATTATCTATTCAAATAGGGGGCATTGTCTACAGTAAATTTCTACTACTCCATGTATATTTTTTTCCAACCCAGAAACTTGTACCAGAAAAATGCTATGTAATCTATTACATTAAGGCAGTTCCCATGGTGCGTTTAAAAGGAAGATGTTGTACAGCGCATATGTAAAGTTATATGTAATGAAGTGAACATTCTGCACAGTGGAATTTGAGAGCAGTGCACATGTTATAATTCAGAGTGTTGCACTGATACGTCCTCATCTGTAGTCGCTGTCACACTGCGCCAATGAAGAAGGAGGCTAAAGTGCTGCATGGCATGTCACATGACCTCATGACCTTTGCCCTGCATGTGACCTCCTCTTATTGTGCTTGATCTGAAGGCCAGTAGGGAATAGCTGATGGTGTGATAGCTTGCTTCAGTCTCTGCAAGTGCTCCTTCAGCAGGTAGTGCCTTTTCTTTAAAGCATTGATTCACTTGCAAAGTCTCTTTCTGGCCTTCAGTGTCTGGAACAGAGACAATGGGAGAAATGCAGAAGTCACATCCAAGGATGGATAAGATAAGCATGAGAAGAGCACCCTGTGGATGGACGAATAATTAATATGCGCTTGGCTTTTTTTTTTAAAGACACAGGACTGGCTTTGATTTCTTTGAAAAGTAAAACACACTGTACTGGATGAAATTAAAACATTGTAAGAACCACCACTGATGTATAAATGCCTGCAATACCTAATGGTATTTCTGCAGTGTATGGATATCTGTGTTTGTGTGTGGTTGTGGACACAGCACATTAATTCAACTCCTATTAAGCAAAAGTTGTTCGCATTTACTAACTGCTCTTGAGGGCCTTTGGATGGGATCAAGATTTAGTTTTTCTTAACTTGCATCAAGTTTTATTTTTTTAAAGACATGTAGAATATTTGTTGAAATTGTAAATATCTTAATTGATTGTACAGGAACAAGCAGCTTTTACAGCAGTCTAAGCGACGATATCATGCACGATATGGCTCAACTTGTTGGTAGGAATATTATAAATATAGACAACTTGTAGAGAACATATATATATATATATGTATATGTATGTATATATATATATATATATGTATATGTGTATATATATATAAAACATATTCATTTTTACTTGCTGTGCACAGTGTACATTGTACTGTAACTAACTGGACAGAAAATTGCATATACAGTCAAATTCTTATTGCTTTCTGATTTGAATGCCAAGTTATATAATCCTGCTGTTTTACAATGTCAATATCATGATGCACAAAATTATACTATTCTGATTTGTACTGGTTCTGCTAAGTCTCAATATACTTCTAAAATTATGCTCTTTTCTGACAGTATTGCAAATGTTTTTTTGTATTTAAGAAACAGATTTGTACTAACAAAGTTCTGATGCTGGTCTATAAAGCTCTGAATGGTTTAGGACCAAAATACATCAGTGACCTCCTGACCCAGTATGAACCTTCCAGATCCCTCAGGTCATCTGGATCCGGTCTTTTATCAGTTCCCAGAGTCAGAACCAGACACGGAGAAGCCGCATTCAGCTTTTATGCTCCTTATATCTGGAACAAACTCCCAGAAAGCCTCCGATCAGCTGAAACACTCAGTTTATTTAAATCCAGGTTGAAGACTCACCTGTTCTCAGCTGCATTTGAATAAAGCACCAAATCCACACTTAGGCTTAAATTTCAAAACTCACATTTTAACTACTGATTTTATCTACTGTTCTGATTTTATCTGTTTTGATTTTATATACTGTTTTGTTTGTTTGTTTGTTTGTTTGTTTGTTAATTAGTTAGTTTGTTTGCCTGTTTTAATCAATTTTAAATCATGATTTTTATTGTTTTTGTTTCTAATGTCTCTGTAAAGCACTTTGAATCACCTTGTTGTTGAATTGTGCTATACAAATAAACTTGCCTTGCCTTGCCTTGCCTTGCCTTGCCTAACAGACTCTTTCTTTATCGCTATGTAATATTTTTTTCCTTTTAGTGAAAGTATGGAACTCAAGCTGCAGGAAATAATGAATGAATAAATAACTATCTGTTTTCAGGCTTAAAATGTCATTGCCTTGTCATGCTGTGAATGCATTTAAATTCAGTACTCCATAACAAACACTGTCATTGAGTCTTAATTGCTGCATAATTTCTGATTTCTGATTCAGCTCATAACAATACCACATAATAAAAACCGTGTACCATTTTCAGTTTGGCTACCAAAATCGCTTTGGTGAGGCTTCTAAAAACTCAGATATGTAAAAAGGTAAAGCTTTGTATTGAGATAATTTTAATAAGTGCTAGTTAATAGACAATAAGTAGCTACTGGATCGTAGTTAATAAAATACAGTTGTTAACATGATAGATTCGATTTTATTTATATAGCATTAAATAACAACACCAGTCATCCCAAGGTGCATTATATTATAAGGTAGAAACCCTACAAACAGACAAGCCTATATGAGCAAGTACTTGGCAACAGTGGGAAAGAAAAGGTCATTTTTAACAGGAACAAACCTCTGCCAGAAACAGGATTCAAGGAAGGATTTAAAATTTCTTTCTGGATTTAACAGGGAACCAATGAAGAGAAGTCAATGACCAGAACAGAGTCCAAAATTCCTCAAAGTGTTATTTGAGGGCAAGTAATGCCATTAATTTTCAATAACTTTTTTCATTTTTAGAAGCAGGAATTGGAGGTTAACGAGGTCTTTATGTCTTTAAGACATTCCTGCAGTTTAGCTAACTGATGTGTCTCATCTGGCTTCATCTGCCAAGTTGGGTCATCTGCATAGCAATGAAAATTTATGATATGGCTTCTCATGATACTGCCAAAGGGAAGCTAGAGAACTTAAAATTAATATTACTAAGGAACGTATTAATATTACTGTGTAAAGAAGTCTACCCATTTACATGATTGAATTGTAGTCTATTAGATAAATGTGATTCAAACAACTACTCTGTAATAGAGTATTATAGTCGATAGTATCGAATACTGCAACTGGAGTACAGGCACAGAAATAAGTCCACGGTCAGTGTCCATAAGAAGAGTATAAATTTAGCACTAAAGCATGGCTCATAAGCGTGGCATCTACGAGCACGACATCCAAGTGCACTTCAGACCCATCCACACAATCAGATAAAAACTTGTTCATCCCAAAGACAAAACTCCCAACCACAATGTAAACAACATGGTATATGGTGTGCAGTGCAGCGACGAATGCTTAGACCTGTACACTGGAGAAACCAAACAGCCACTGCATAAATGCATGGTACATAGAAGAATCACCTCCACAGGACAAGACTCAGCTGTATCTGCATCTAAAGGATAAAGGTCACTCTTTCGAGGTCGCCAATGTTCACATTTCAGACAGAGAAGACCGATGGTTTGAAAGAGGAGGGGAAGAAGTCATCTATGTCCACTGTGAGCGACTATCCGTGAACAGAAGAGACGGCTCACGACACCAACTGTCTGTCTGCCACCTACAGTGCAGTTTTGAGATCCCTTCCCAGGCGCCTTAACGTCACATCTCACACAATAGGTTGAGGGAAGGTCTCACAATGGTTTCACTCGAAACCTCTGCTGATGATGACCCACACCTTCATGTGATGAGGCACAACTCTTAACTAAAGCTGTTTCTATACTCTGATGGTTAAAATTTTATTTGTGAAGAAATTCATTAAGTTGTTACTAGTTAAGGTTAATGGACTAATGGAAGAGTCAGTGGAGCTCTGACTCTTGTCAGCCTGGCTACAGTGAAAAGAAGTAAGCTGGGGTTGTTCTTATTTTCTTCATTCAGAGATGAATAAGCTTGCTTAATTTAAAAAAAATAGATCAATATTAATGAGACGTAATTTCCTCTTCAACTTGTGAATTCTCTGCTTTAAGATGTGCGTTTGTGAGTTATAATTCGGAGTCAAGCACTTCTTTTTCAAAAGGAGCCACTGTATCCATCATGCACTGTGAGGATGCAGAGTTTAGATAGCTGCTCTGTGCTGTGTTGGCACATGGTATTGACTTAAATCTTAAATCTTCAAATGGGCTCTTGGATGTTGGACCGTGAAATTAGCCACATGATCTAAACTGCATCAATGAATGTACATTGAGCAAAAGCTGAGAAATATATTAATATGGGTACCTTCACCTTCCTGAATCTCCTTGGGGAAGCCTCTATAGGGTCTTTTGCAACACAGTAGTTGGACTCCACCTTTTTGGAGCTTACTCGTGGCCACTTTCATCATGGGCACTGTCAAGAAATATCGAGACAGCAACCCACCATCTGGTGCTTTATCACACAGCAGTGGTGTCAAGAAGCAGGGAAGCTTGCTATCTAGTGTCTTGAAAATAATTGGGGGGGGGGGGTCCAAAATGAGACCTGGTCACAGGGAGAATATTAACAAAAAATGAATTGTTGTGAATTGCAACTGGAACAAAGGCTATATTATTTAAAATAAACAGCATTCTCCGAGCAGCAGTGGTGATCTCAATGACCTTATGACCTTCAGCTACAGGACTTGTCTGTCAATTTGTTTCCATTTGACAGATTTTACCTCTTGACTTTACTGCCATCTAGTGACGTGAGGCAATTACACTGATGGCTGAATTAAGCAACAGGCTTTTAAAAGCTTACTGGCAATGCACAGTCTGCATGATGCAAACTGTCAACAAAACTATTTTAATGATGCTGTAAAAAGAGAAAATGCCACATATGTATATCACTTTAGTGAGTCAAATAGTGTAGTCAAATTACAATACGCACAATCACTCTACATTTTAGCTGAAAGCCTATGAAGTTGTTAGTCCTTCTGCTAACATCCCTAGCCCTCGAATAGCTGGACTTCCTGTAAGAGGCTTATTCCATGGCAGCAGAATCACATTATTTGTCTGCTGATTGGCAATCATTACCATCAAACAAGCAGCTGCCCCATTACCCTCCTGGTCTCCACCAACCATCTCACCAGCCCCCCTTCCCGCTGCTTCAAAGTCACCCCCCTCCTCCATTTTCCCATTCCTCATCCAGTCTTCAGTGGATTCATCCTGTGTTGGCTGTACGTCTGCCATAGCATCCATTAACCGTTCCCAGATCTGTCTGTGTCCAGGACTTTGATTTATCACTGAGTAGAAAGCCTGGTTTAAATTGATCTACAGCTGGTTTATGTCTTGCTAAAGTGTACTTCCAATAGGGAAAAAATGTCATTACACAGCCTTCTTGTGATCCTCTGTTTTCAAACAACCTGCAACCAGCTTTAAAGCAGCCCATTTGCATACCAGATGCTAAGAGTCTTTAAGCATCCATGTAAGTTATGAAGAATCAAGGATGTGAAACAAGGGTGTTAGAAAAGCATCAACATTTAGTTTCTGATACATTTTAAGTGTGTGCTAAGCTTCAGGGGGTCTGTTCTTTTGTATGTAAGTGACAGAGCCTTTGTGTCTCTTTATGTAAATTTGCCCTATTCTGAAGCTTTGAGAGCTGGGGTGGATAATTGTTTATGATTACTCTGTGACATTTCCATATGGCTGATGAATGGTTAGCCAACACATAGTCACATACACACATGCGCATTACGCAGACACACACACACACACACACACGCACACACACACACACACACACACACACACACACACACACACACACACACACACACACACACACACACACACACACACACACACATCTGTCAAGACTAAGTATTTTTAGCCTGACTGGTAGATTTGTTTAACCTGAAATTGAAAACCACAGCAGTAGGAGTGAAATCATGTCTTCTCGGATGAATATGAGTGTATCCAAATAACTGTTTTCCTTTAGGTGGGGGGAATGAGCTCATGTGGTGGGAGTTTTTACTGAACAAAAATGAGTGTTTTGTTCTATTGATCTGGTATTAACTATCTCTAAAAACCCATCCCCCATTTTTTTTATTATCAAGATTACACCAGGATAATAACCTTTCCACACCCTGATTCTTATTCCCTGTGCACCCCCGACTATATCCCATGTGTATTTGGGTTGATGGGTGGGGGTTACCTTTGCACAGGCCCCTGTGGAGATCACGGAGGCTAAATTACATTTACCTCCCCCCCCCCTCCTCCTCCCATGCCTCTTCGCGTCCCTCTTTCCTCCTCCCCCTTTGCCAGGCAGATAGATGTCAGCCACCCATTCTTTCCAGACAGCAGGGTGTTTGCCGTTCCTCTTATCCACCCCAGATACCGACCTTGTAACATTCTAATTCACCAGCAGGATCTGTCTCTATTTGCACTGCCATGTTGTAAGAAGAACAACAATGTTTGTCTTTGGGCTGAAGACAACTAGAGCTTGGATAACCCTAATGCAGAATAATATCCTTTTGGGCCATGCATTACACTACTCTATTTGACTGCCATAAATTTCTTCAGTCTTACCAAGTCCCTTCGGCTTGGTGATTTTCTATGGAGTGTCATGATTTTAATGATATATCCACTGAGTTGCCATCTGAGAGGAAACAATCCCTTCTTGATTAAAAGTCTGAATAATAACTATATCTCTGGGGAACAAAGCTGCTACACTCAGCTCGATCTGCCTTTTACATTGAGGGCCATACCCTCAATGTAAAGTCCGTTTCTGATCACATTAAAAAAAAGAAGAAGGCATAAAAAAAAACTTCTTTGATATCTTAGCCAGAGAGGCTAAGTCCTTCAATTAATTCTGCCCTGCTCTTTCTCAAGGATTCCTGCATTATTTATAGGCTTCTGCCACCGCAGATTATTACTTGGCGTTTGGTGTTTACATCCAAGATTTAGATCTAATCCCAGGGGATTGAGATGGTTTCATGTTTAGACTGACACATGGGCAAGGCGTTGTAATTAGTAGAGGTGCCCTTTTGATATCGGCACGATGAACAACAAGCTGACAGTTAATATGCAGGCTGCCGTCACACTCGTTTCTCAGCAGTGTGCAGACACGCAGATCAATTTATCCATCCAAGATTTAAGATTTTTTTTTCTGAGAGTTTAGCTGCAAGCCCAAAACAGCGGACTGAATTTTTAGTTTGTGGCACAGCACAAATCATCCAACAAGCACATTAAAAATCAGCTTCCAAGTGCACATATGCATTGCAAAATAAACACTATTCCATAGGAACCAGTTTGTCTTAAAAAAGTTTTCTGTGTGCATACATTTCAGTTGGTAAAGCAGAACTGATGACTGATGAAGGGCTGAAATATTTATTTATTAGTCCGTGTTTTGTTATTTATTTCTTGGAGGCAGACAAAATCGATTCTCATTCATTAAAACTGGTCTCAAAGTATTCGACAAATCCTCTGTGCAGCAAAAGCAGAACAAAAGATAAGATATCAGAGAGCAAGTGTTAACTGATGGGACTCATAGTGTATGAGACTGGTCCAGTTAGGGATGAGACCACTGAAGGTTAATGTTGGCATCACGTGAGAGATGGTAGAGGGATGGAGGTTAACCAAATCTAGCAACAGGAACTATAGTTTTTTTCTGTCTTTGCCATCAGTAATGAGCTGTAGGGAACTTTGATGTACTTAATACACACAGCTGTTTAAAATGTGTAGGTTATTCAAGAACACTACATTTTCGGTGCAACCAAATTCATTATTCATCCCGTTTATTAGTTAAAAACAAACTGATCTGTGCTCATATTTCCACCAGTTATTACACATGCATTAATATCTGGGACAGACTCCAAGGAGAGAAAATCAGAGTTAAAAGAGTAGTGAGTATTGAACTGAGGCAAATGCTTAGCAGTCAAAAATTACTTCAAATGGGCTTCATTTGCTTATGTCTGCTGGATGTCAGAATATGCTGCTGATTTTTAATATGTACCATTTCATTTACTTTTTTTTTTAAAGGGCAAAAAGGGAAAACATATCTCAAGAAGATATATAAATCATGTTCTCCATCATTTAAATCAAGAAGAGATCTAAAACTTCCCAGTAGGCAACAGAATAAATTATTTTAATACAGCCCCTTTATCATTTTATGTTAAATAATAAATAAAGAAAAACTTCATGGGCTGCTCTGATCTGAAAGTGGTCTGGGCTTCACTGCGGGGTCCACTGTGGTCATGTGGAACGAGCAGGTCTAGCGCCCCCCTAAGTCAGCAGCCATAACCCTTCTTTCAGTCCACGGGGACAGGACCGCGGCTCCGTCAGTTTCTTTCCCTGATCTTGAGCGCCCGGCGATGCGGTGCTGAGCAGGTGTGAGCATCCTGAAGGACACGACGGACGGACGGACGGACGCAGTTGCCCGCTACGCAAGGTAAGGACGAGGAGAGCGCTGACCAGACAGCGTGAGAACTGATTTTTTAACATTATTTCAGAAGAAGCCGGGTGCAGCTTTTTTTTTGACAGCTGGGAAATCAGCGTTGTTTACAACGGGCAAGTGGGATGCGCGGATGAGATTGAGCTCATTCAGCCGCCCGCAATGCAGAAATACGTAACGATTTGGACGCGAAAAAGACAAAAAACCCCAAAAAGAATTTAGGATTATTTTGCATGTAGATCCAGACAGATAACGTGATCAATATGATCGCGGCGTGCGTGGCGGGGATGCTGCTTTTTTAGCATCTGTACATCCTGACCTCCCAAAACACACTCGATGGTGCGTTCGTGATTTGTTTTCCCCTTTTTTGCGCATCTCTTTTGAAGTAATAAGTCCGAACATATAAGTCAAGATAAATGAAAACACGCCAGAGGCCATATCCTGGTAGCGCTGCACATACCGATGATGATTCAAACTACTGGCTCCCTCGCAGCCAAGAAATTATGAAGAAGCATCCGTAAACACTTTGATCTGGGGTGGGAGTATAACCCACGTCCCGGTTTCAGCACCACGATTGATTGAGACTAATGGCTGTGTGTCATCTTTACCAGCAGACTGAGCCGTAACGCTTCGTAATGGCCCATTGCAGGGTCTTTCTGTCAGGTGCTGGAGACGGTGTCATGGGCGCGTCCTGACTCACCAGACTAGGTTTTAGTGAAGAGGAACTGCTCATGCTATGTTGGTAAACTCAGGGTTAGAGACTCAACAGGGGCTTTTGGGATATTTATAAAGAGACTTCCAACATGTAGCCTGAATATTAATAATAAAAAAATACATAAAATGTGTATAAAATTGCACTCATTGGGGACATAGTCCAATTATGTATATAAAAAAATCCCAGATATGATGATTCATGACATACATTGGTATTCTGCATATGTATGGGGCTCACCAGGGATTGGAGAATATTGTAACCTATGAGCTCATTATTAGCAGCAGTGGCTCAAGTCTGGCAAAAAATAACTGACATCGTTAAGACTGCCTGATCTATGTCTCCATGACTACTGAATAACTTAATGTCTTGGATTTTACACTGCTATAGTATTGAGTACGATGCTAAAGAGTGGCCCCAATGAACTGTTTTGAGTGGCGGTCAGGGCAAAATATATTTTAAGCAGCCGCAACTTTGCATTATGTGGTTCACAGTGTAATTACTCGAGGTATTTTCAGGTTATTTGCTGAGGTTTGAAAATCCTCTGTGAATAGGCTAGATATTTCTGGCCCACATTTTCATTCTGACTTTGTTTACACCACTCATTGCAAGTGAAGGATTGTTCACTGTGTGTGTCCTGGTTGAATCAGAGCTCTAATGTGGCACAAAATGTCACAGGGATTCCATTGGCGCCTGTCAGGTGGAGAGCTTTATGAATCTTGTAAGCTTGCTGCTGTTAATGCATCCTGTGCTACCCCGTGGACACCCCGAGGACAGACACTCTCCTCCAAGTGAATGAATTTACTCTTCACAGAAGTAGGCTATCTTTGTGTGTGCAAAGTAGCATCTTGCGTTTTATCCCCTGGCTCCACAGCAAAATGTCTCTGTTCTGAATTTTGAAATAAGCTGTTCTCTGCCAGCACACTGGCCCGGCATACCACAGTATCCTGTAAGATGTCCCTGGTTTTTGATGCGTGTCGGCGTCACAGGACAGGCTCAGCCTCCATTAGTGTCACAGTCAAATAACTCGACATAAACATGCACTTACAGTATTTCTGCTTTGGTTTGAAGCATCAGTCACATGTATCTGCAATGTATTGATGTAGACAGGTGAACCTCACTTGAGGCAGAAGATAGAGCTGGCCTGAATGTGAACTTTCCCATCTAGACTTTGCTTCACTCAACATCTAACTTGTGAATATGAGAATGAGGGAGAGAAATGGTATTTTCTTATCTGGGATTTAGCCTTTTTTTTTTTATTTTACTGCAGACATATTATGAGACTTTTATATGAAAACAAGGCACAAAGAGATTTTTGGTTCATTCCCCTTGTCCTTAAAACGCTACTCGCTTGATATGAGCATCAAAAAGAACCTTGGATGTTTTCCATCTAAGATTTGAGAGTCCTTTTAGGAGATTAGATTGTTTCCAGATGTCCTTTCAAGCCTTGCGCTACAAATTCCTGGACCGGAGCATTAGCCTAACTGAAGAAGATAGATTTGACCTTTGATTTTCACAAAAACACGCTAAACTGATTGGCAACAATAGCATTTGGCAGCAGTAGGACAAGTTTGTTAGATGCTGTTTGTTCTCTCACATTGAGTGCTGTGTCAGATACGCTGAAGGGAATACATCTTGTAGACTTGTCTCATTGTAAGGGTGAATGTGCTACGAGAGGATGCAGCGGCACGAGACAGCCCATGACGTTGAACACTGTGCGAGGAACACGTGCACAAACGGCGCTCTTTCTTGCTGTCTTTGCTGTAAGAGTGCTTCTCTGTGTCCTGCTGACAAAACGTGAAATGCTGTCGTCTTGATGCTTTCCATAGATTGCTCAGCAATTTACACACCATCAATCAATAGCGAGCTTCACTAATGGTACGGTGGTGAGGCAGAGAGACATGACGTCTTCTGTGCTTGCCTGGAGACAGACCTCTCTGTTCATAGTTGAGAACTAGAATGGGCTTCAGTATCCATCTGCCATCCTTGGCCATCTGAATACAGTTTTCACTAGGCATGATTCTGCCAGTGTGTGCTGCACCCTGCTCTCTGCATGCTTTTTATCATATAGATCCTATATAGAAAGACAGCACTACCAAGAACTCATAGGCATAGTGGATATTTGCACACCACGTGTTGCTAACCCATCTAATTTGTGCAATTCTATAAAGCTAATGCAAGTGTAATTGTATTCATCTGCACTTACAGTGTTGTAATGGGATGATACTTATTTATTTTGTAGAGCCATTAGGGAGATATAAGAGCCGTGCAGGTTAGAACTGAAGCCAAATCATAAATCACTTTGGTTTTACTGGTTTTGTCTTCTCAGATGTAAGAAATTAGTGTTTCTTTTGTCACATGTGATATCAAATTGAATGCCAGTGTGTGGTGTCTAACACCTTAGTCTAAAACCTTCAGTTGGGTCCTGTTTACTGAGAAGGCCAAAGCATATCATTATAGACTGTATATAAATATGGATACAGGGCTCTCAAAGGCAAATCTGCATTCTTTTTAATGTCCAACAGGTGGCGAATCCCCTGGTAGCAGAAATCAGACTGTAAAATCTCAGAAAAAGAATAGATTTATTTTGACCTCAGTAAAATAAATAAATGAATTTATGGTTTAACTCACTAGTTAAAAGCCTTATTTAATACAACATGATTCACATGCATGATTTTCATATATAGTGTACATCATGCCCTTTTGGTGGAGGCATTCTCATTGTCCAAAAGCCAATTCCCTCCAAGACAGATATGATCAGGTCAGCTTGTGAGATTTGCAGTAACCCTTTTCTCTAAGGTGACAAGCGAACCCAATCCATGCTAGCAAAAGACCCCACAGAGAAATACAGAGCCACAGAAACCCCTTGCCTTTTCTTTCATTGGTGTGTTTAGTCTTACAGCACTCATTTACAGCTCATTCACTTACAACACTACTGTTACTCCTGTGAATCTGATGATAATAATGCTCCAGGAGGCTACTTATTTCTAATTCCAAGCCAAAGCTGCCTATGAACAATTAATCATCTACACTGGATTTAGCTTGTATGATTTTTAAAATGTGACTGACTCTCTAGAACAGGGGTGGGCAATCTCAGTCCACGAGGGCCGGTGTCCCTGCAGGTTTTAGATGTGTTCTCGAACCAACACAGCTAATTTAAATGGCTAAATTAGCTCCTCAACATGTCCTGAAGTTCTCCAGAGGCCTAGTAACGAACTAATCATGTGATTCAGGTGTGTTGACCCAAGGTGAGATTAAAACCTGCAGGGACACCGGCCCTCGTGGACTGAGATTGCCCACCCCTGCTCTAGAAAGATATGATTTGCATCTGGCATGTCTACTTCATGATTAAAAAAAGAGGCTACAACCTGCATGAACAGCCTTCAGTTAGTTTACACAAATGCGGAACAATGCTAAAGATAAAAATAGATTTATTTGATAGCACCTGCTAAATGACATGTCTATTTATAGCGTTGAAGATCCCGGTGAAGGACAAAGATAGAAAAAAAAAAAGAAATGACTTAGTTTATTTATTTTTTTACCCTTTGTATAGCCGTTCTTCTCCGTGTAATCTATGCGACTCTGCTAAGTGCTGCGTTGGCTCATGTGGTTCTTCTGGTTTGTTTTGCAAATGCAGACTGGAGTGGTTTAGTTCTAAACCACTACAATCAAGACATGTATATATAAAAAAATAGATATAAAATTTGTTATCTTCTTCTAATCTGTGTGAGTCTGCATAAAGTGGCAAGCTTCTTTAGTGATGCCAGGTTCTTCCTGTTTATCTGTCTGCCCAAAGTGACATGTCACTGGTGGACAGATAAACATTATCTTAATTTTCATTAAGATAATGCAGACCAGACAAGCAGGTAGCATCAGTTATCTCCCCCTGCCGCTCAAAAAGGGTGGATATCGATCAGTGTTATCAAATTGTTATCACACACATACAGGATGAGTAGAAGAAGAAGAGCCATCTTTATCTTTTTGGGGTAAGTTAAGAGAGTAATTTAGATAAAATAACAAAAATAAAGATGAAAAAACATTTATAAAATTTAGAACATTTAGTTCTAAAACATCTGTACCTCATAAAATATATATTTTTCAGCAAGTCGATGATCTTGGTGACATTTAAGAGGAGTTTAAATCTGTAATTAGGTTAAATCTGACAAGATTTCATTTCTTTTCTCTGATGTTTCACTTGGTTTTCTCTGAGATATTTTTAGGCTTTATAATCAAAGTAAATCTTATGGGATTTATCCAGTCAATTAGAGCAAGATTACAAATGTGCGCTCCTGTGAACAGGAATTTTCTTTTAGGTTATTTCTGATAATATTTGTCTTCCTTCATTATGGTGCCAGCCCTAAACATTGTTTGTTTCCTTATTAGCAGAGCAACCCTCATCTATCTTGATGATATTTCATTTATGCAGTAATATGAAGAGTTCATTAAATAGTTCATTACAGCTCAGTTGTTTTCAGCTTGTATTTAAGTGTTTAGTATTTAATAATGATAAAGAGTTTAAGCTATCACTTTGCAAGGTCACCAAGTTCAGAGGACAGTTTTCTCTAATTGAGAAGTCAATTTCAGACCTCTCTTTGTGACTGGGTCTTAATTATACCACTTTTTAAAGTCTCAGATTGCCCCCTTTTCCATTTAGCTAAGCAGAAATATTATGTTACACGCAGTGGACTCACTTCCCACGTGGGAGCCTAGAGCCATCTGTTTTTGCACCTTTGTAGGTGTAGTCAGATACTCTGTTTACAGGGCTGCTGAGAAGCTGTGCAGCCAAACAACTCGGTGCTCTATTTCGGTTCTGTACGAGATGACTTTCA